>NC_043715.1:21128798-21221981 GCF_006229205.1 Suricata suricatta
TCTCTCTCTCTCTCTCTCTCTCTCTCTCTCTTTGTCTCTTTCTGTCTCTGCCTCTTTCTTTCAAAATAAATAAATAATCATTAAAAAAATAAGCGCACTAGCAGAAGTGAAATTGTATGCTATTTATTGCTAGGTCATGCAAGGCACAGTATCTTTCTTGTAGTTTTCTCCCTCTTTCTGACTCTATGTCTTTCCCCTTGCTCTTCCCTTGTAATCAGCCGTTGTAAGGAGTCCTAGGCCACAGCAGAAATTATGTGAGTGTTCCAGCTGACAGTTAAATTCTAAGGAGACATTAAAGGGATAGCTAGAATAAACAACCAACCGTATGAATGAATGAGTCTGTAGATGATTTCAACCTCCAGCTTGCTAGCCACCAGAGCTCATGCCGTGTGGTAAGCTATGGAAAAAGAATGTTATTGGAAGCCAAAGCAGACTTGCAATTTGGGCCAAATAATTCTTTCTGAGCATTACCTTCTACCAAAATAAGTATAATAATATCTAATTTTCATAGTTTTTATACAAATGAAATAAATTGACTAGTTTAAAATGCCTGCTAGAGAGCTCTGCCTATTCTGAACTAAATAAAACTGATATTCTTCTTTTCTATATACTTAAATATGACTATTATGTCTGAGACATTTTATATATCATAATGATAAAAAACTTCATAAGAAGTACATAATTAATTTATGTAAAGAAGATTTGGATTCAGGAGCACCTGGGTGGCTCAGTCGCTAGAGCATCCAACTTTGGCTCAGGTCATGATCTCCCAGTTTGTGAGTTCTAGTTCCACATCAGGCTCACTGATGTCAGACTGTCAGTGCAGAGCCTGCCTCAGATCCTCTGTCCCCCATTATGTTTTTCCTCCCTGACTTATACTCTCCCAAATATAAATACATATTTAAAAAACTATTAAAGATCTGGATCTAGTCTTTATGGAGGGAAACAGTGCTCTTTCACTGAGAAAATAAAGTAAGAAAGTGAAACCCTGAATGGAAGTGTTACAGCAAATCAAGAAAGAAGCAGGAGAAAAATTACATTCTTAATAAAGGGGGAGAAAAGCACAAAAGTTTGAATAGATTCATCTAAGTCTAGATTTGCAGGACCATGTCTTCTTCCCCAGAATTGGTACATGGAGAAAGATGCTTTGGAAAATGCACTTTCAAAATTGGGAGGCAAGGTGACAAAGAATGGATTAGCCAATTTTCAGTTCTCAATGTTGAAACCCTACCATCTGGCCATTTGTAGGAAAGTGGATGGACCTCGAGGGTGTCATGCTAAGTGAAATAAGTCAGGCAGAGAAGGACAGATACCATATGTTTGCATTCATAGTTCTAACAGGAAAACAGAAGAAACTTAATGGAGGACCAGGGGGAGGGGAAGAGAGAAAGAGAGTTGGGGAGAGAGACGGACGCAAAACTTGAGAGACTACTGAATACTGAAAATGAACTGAAGGTTGAAGGGGAAGGGGGCAGGGGGAAAAGAGGTGGTGGTGATGGAGGAGGGCACTTGTGGGGAAGAGCACTGGGTGTTGTATGGAAACCAATTTGACAATAAACTATTAAAAAAAAGAAAAAAGAAACCCTACCATCCAATGTATTTAAGCAGCATCTTCAATCACTTAGATATCGTTCCCTTTCTGGTTGTTACAATGATTACTTTCTATTGGATTAGCTGCTCCTTCTGTATACAAGAGCATATACCTCCCTTCCTTTTTTGGAGCCACACATACATGAAATGTGTTCTTCTTTCCCGTCATAAGCTTGGTGATGTTCTAAATGAGCTGCCATTCCTATCCAGTCTTTTCTTTTTGTCAGGAAAATAAAAGGAAAAAGCATTTTTCAGTAATTGCTTGTAGTACTTGCTTGGAAATGTTCTCACATTATGATATTCTTCCTTTGAACATGCTCTGTTTGCACCAAGCTAATTGGGTAACATGAAAAATATGTGTGATTTGCAAAATATTAATAATAGGAATTATAACTATGATTTACAGAATATATTCAGTACAGATGATCTGTTATTTATAAAATTAACAAAGCTTAGGTTTTGTGACTTCTAAAATAAAAATTGAGAACTATTTCTGTGACTTGATCTTACAGTTTACAATTTCATAACAAATTTTTATTAAATGACCATTATTATGAATCTCAAAAATAATTCCAGTAGACTGTGGAAGAGTTTGCAAATTTTTCATTCTAATATGACTTCAAAGAAACAACTCTCCCTTTTTTGCTAATAGAGAATAAGAGTGGGGAAGTAACAGTGATTACATGTGTACATACCAGGGCTACTGCTTTGTCCATGGTTTCTTCAAAACTCATGTGGTTATTTTGGATGAAAAGCAGGTAGGAAACCCAGTTTGCTCACTGGAAGTCAATAATTATTTGAGAGGTAATCATTTGATAAGCTTTATTACCACATCTTAGGATTTCACAAACCCCAAGAAACTGATTGACTTAAATGAATCTTATAGTTGTAACTAAGAAATAATTATAATATAAGAAGACATCTCACATTTTTATTGACTCATTTCTCCCCCAACCAACATAGCTTGTTCACAGATAAGTTTTCTTCTACAAGTACAAGAAAAGACAAACAAGCCAAGACAGATTAATGCAAAATAAAGGCATTTTTATGGTGTTAGAAAGAGGTAATTATCTAAAGTCTTCACCTTAAGAGTAGCAGAGCTAGATTTGTGAGGCACATCTGATACCAAGCCCATTTTCTAAACATATTTATTTCATTATTATCGCAGGACCAATAATAAAATGCATTTGATTTGTGTTGTGTTTAAATGTTTAAAGGAACAAAATCATCCTCTTTGGCCATCCAAATTTCAGGTTTCAGATAAACTAAAAATGGAAAATACATAACAAAACCAAAAAAGTAATGTAAAAAGCCAAGAGTTTTACTAAATACCATTTACTAAACCCCAGGATGTTTTAGTCTCATGGTTGAAAGGGCCCATTTTTATGTTCTGTCAACAGAAGCAGAAGATGAAGACCAGCATATATATTTAAGATAGTATGGATTTATTTTTATTGCTACCACTGAAAGAATATGCAGTTACTGTGGAAAAGATAATATGTTTTGACTACAGATATCCCTTAGTTACAACTCAGATTTCTTAATTTATTGGTTGAAATGTTTATTATTTGAGGACCTTAATTCTCAGGCTTTGCAAGTATTAGATTGATATATATCAGACACTTAACATGACAATAGACTCTTTCCATTGAAAAACTACAAATAAATTGTATTTTTCCTTGAAATACTGTTTAAATATTCTTTACAAAGTTTTTGCTTAACATGATATTTGAAATGAGGGCTATTTTTCTCCTTTGTGCATTTTTTTCCATCTTGAATTGATAAATGTCCCAGGTGGTAGAAGGCACAGAGTAATCTGTACTGAAAGGTTCTTATTAGTTGAGCAAGAGGTGGATGGGAGAGAGATCTTGTTTCTGTGATGGTCAAATCTGCTTTCTTGATACACCTGGATTATGCGGTATAGGAAGTGTTTACAACTGAAACCACCTAAGTATCCTTTAATCATTTTCAAAAGAAGTAGAATGTAGCTTGCCATTTATGTACCTATAATCTATATATCTATGATTTATATATCTATATTTATGTATCTGTAACTTTGTCCAAGAGGCCAGTGAACTCATACATATTTAACATTGGCCAACATACTGGTATTATTTAGCCTGGCTCACTTAAAATTTTATTTATTTGTCTGTTTATTTAAAAATGCATTTCTTTTTTTTTTTTTAATATGGAACGCTTCACGAATTGGCGTGTCATCCTTGCGCAGGGGCCTTGCTAATCTTCTCTGTATCATTCCAATTTTAGTATATGTGCTGCCGAAGCGAGCACTAAAAATGCATTTCTTAAACATCTGATGAGTGCTGGGCTATATAAACATAAGCAGATACCAAGTATGAATAAGGAAAGATAACTATTTTAAGACAACTTCTAGAATGACTGTGTAAGAAACTCCATGAATCTGACCTTTTGGAAAACAACTTATATTGGTGAAAATTATTAAAAATAAGAGTATAAAGTACATTAAATTTGTCCTAGGATTATAGCAAATGAAGAAACATTTATTCAAGAAAATTTGCTAAATCTAAATGAGAATTCTAAGAACTGGTGCAAGTTGAGTCTCACTCATCTTCCCGACTCAATATTGGAGAAGCACATCTCCAGGTGATGTTGCTAAAAGGTGAGGTTTCCTCACCCAGCAACCACAATTGTCGTGAGAAAGAGTCCACCAGAATTTCTTACCCCTCCCAGATTCACATTTTAAAGTCTAAATTTCAGATTAGTGCAGCCACGAGGTCAGTGGCTCCTTTTTCAACTATCATTTATTCATTTGGTGAGGTTCTATTTAAGAGATGTCAGGCTGAGATTTCCGTAGCAAAATGTAAAGTGATATCACCTGAAATGAAAAATATCCTAAAGAGGGTTCAAAATGTGTTTCAACTAGTAGAAGAAATTATTTGCAAACTTAGATATAGATTGATAAAATTATGCAGCCCAAACAACAGTAATACAAAGGCAAAAACAAAGAGAAAAATCTTAAAATCAGCAAGATAAAATCAACTCATTACATACCATGAGAGCCTGATAAAATTAAGAGCTGACTTCCCAGCACACAAAATGGAGACCAGGAATCAGAGATAGAACATATGCAAAATACTATAAAGAAAGGGAAAAAAAGTAAATGAAGGCACTTGTACCTAGCAAAACTATCCTTTGAAATGCAGATGGAAAAAAAAATCACAGCTCGTAGTAAAGAAAAATTGAAGGAATATGTTGCTATCCGATCAGTTTACAGAATAAACCAAAGCAACTTCTTCCAGATGAAAGCAAATGTGCCTAGATCTTAATTTATATCCACAGGAGAAAAAAACCCAACCTAACCACAGCACTGATAAAGGTAATTATGTAATTGTAAAAGATAATTTCTATGAATATTTTTCCTTTTCCTTTCTTAACTGATTTAAAGATCAATTATATAAAATTATATCTATAAAATAATATTATAGGATCTATGTGACACATGTAATTATAATGCATTTCTCAATAATCACACTAAATTGATAGATGGGAGAAAAGAAGTATCAGTGTAAGAATATGACAACAAATGTCAGCTCCAATAAAGGACAACAGTTGAGGAGAAATAGAGATATAAATAAACAGATAATTTAAAAGCTCTATAAATAAACTATACCAATTATTAAATACCCCAAATATTAACAGAATAAATTATGCAATCAAAATGTTCCTACCCTTAATGAAAACAAATACACAAACAAGATTCTACTAGCTGCTCTCTACTAGAAACATCTGTTTTATTTAAAGATACAAATAGAGGCCTGCCTGGGTGGCTCAGTTGGTTAGGCATGCAACTCCTGATTTTCGCTCAGGTTATGATCTCATGGTTCATATCAAGTCCCATGTCAGGGTCTGTGCTGACAGCATGAAGTCTACTTGGGATTCTCTCCCTCCTCTCTCTCTCTCTGTCCCTTACTCATGTTCTCTCTAAAAATAAATAAATGCTAAGATACAAACAGAAAGTAAAATGATAGAAAAAATCATATCATGTGGTTGGCAACAGTAAGAAAATATGAATGTCTATTCTAATATGTGACAAAATGGGTAAGACAAATTCTTACTAGAGAAGCAGTCTGACTTGTCTAATTATAAAAGTTTTAATGAATCAGTATTATATAGCAATATTATAGAATTATGTGCTTGTATGCACCTAACTACATACATATATGCGCACGCACACACACACACACACACACACACACACACACACACACACATATAATGTATAATGTACCAACTGGTTTGATAACAAAACTGGATTTCTTCTTGCAAAAGAACAAAATTAAGCTGTATCTTGCTCTATATACAAAATACAACCCAAAATACGTTAGATTTAAATGTAAGACCATAAAAAATCAGGAAAATGCAAATCAAAACCATAGTAAGATATCACCTCACAGCTCCTATAATGGGTATTAATCAAGAAGAGAAAAAGTAAAAGTGTTTGTGAGGATATGGAAAAAAGGGAACATTTATGTATGTAAATTGATACAATCCTTATGGAAAACATGGAGGTGTGAAAGTTCTCCAAGAAACTGAAAATAAAAAACCCTATGATCCAGCATACCCACTTCTGGTTCAATATCTAAAGTAAATAATATGAGTATCTCAAAGAGATATTTGCATTCCCATGTTCATTGCAACATTATTCACAATAGCCAAAATATGGAATTAAGCCAAGTGTCCATCAATAGATAATGGAATATTATTTAGTCACAAAAACGAAGAAAATCCTGCTGTGTCTGACAACATGAGTGAAGCTGGAGGACATTTTGCTAAGTGAAAGAAACCAAACACAGAAAAACAAATACTGTATAATCTCACTTTTATATGGAATTGAAAAAAATAGTTGAATTCCAAAAAACAAAGTAAAACCGTGCTTACCAGGAGTTTGGGGGTAGATGGATGGGGAATGGCCAAAGGATACAAAGTTACACTTACATAGTATGAATGTCTAGATTTGAAGGTAAAGTCATGAGAAATATAGTTTTAAATATTGTATTGAATAATAAAAATATGTTAAGAAAGTAGATTTCAATTACTCTCATTGCAAAAAATCTATGTGAGATGATAATGCTAATTAACTTGACTGCAGTAATTATTCAATTAGCATATGTATATCAAATCATGTTGTATATCTTAAATTTATATAATTTGTATTAAATATATATATATGACTGATTGTGTATCTTAATAGCCTACATATATGTCCTTTCCTAATTGACAACCTCCTGAATTCCAGTCATTCTAAAAATTAGATTGCTAGATTTTCATTAGTGCTGAGCATTATCTAATTTTTATGCATATTTATAGGTTTTTCTATTTATTTTCAGCTCACATCTCACTTTTTATATAAATATCATGATACAAACACCAGGAGCATAAGAACATGTCAGGCTTGTCCTCCAGTGTCTAGCATAGTGCTTGACATAGCACATGTTTATGCACACACATACATGATAATTCTAGGTTCTATCATGTCTCCTTTTGAGCCACTAGGGAATTCTTAAGTAGTTATATATAAATTTTAAAGTAAAGATTTAAGATCTTAATAAGAAAAAAAACAATCATATTATTAAAATAGGCATTAACTTTTATTTTTTCATCTATCACATCCTCATTTCTATTACACTGGATCTCCTAGTACACTCTCATTGCTTTATACTACCCAGAGCCCAGCTTGGATGTGGGTATGTAGGTATATAGACAGCTGCTCTTTAATCTTCCCCTGTCATTTCCTAAACCTGTGTAATTCAGGAAAGTCTTTTCTGGAGAAAAATACCAATAATCTGACTATGGGGAAACTCCTGGGTAAACGTGTGCTCAATACTTATACATTTAGTATTAGGGAATATGTGAATGACATATTCAAAACATACCTTTCACCCTCTTAAGCAACAACAATAACATCCAAATTCTCTAATAAATAGAATTTTTGCAAAGATAACATATGAACTGTTGTTGCAATTTCAAGATTGTGTATCTTTCCCACAGTGAGACTACAGGGAGGCACTAAAATATTAAATGTGTGTTTGTTTAAGCTGGAATAATATTGACTCATTTTGGCAAAGCAAACATTTTTGTGAAATAAAGGTATTAGCTAGTAATACTTACATTGGCAATAAAAATAAAAATATTTTTTAATGTTTTTACATTGTAGTACTTGTTTTGCTTGTTGGTGGTGTTTGCTTGTTTAATACATTCTGTAAAGGACAGAAATTACATGCTGGTTTTGTTTTTGTTTTTGTTTTGTTTTTTTGTTTTTTTTCCTTTTTCCCCTAGGAAGTGTGTCTTGGGTTTTTCCCTTATTATTTTCGTTACATTTTTTTTCCTCTTCTTTTTTTGGTGGTGGGGGTGGTTATGTTTAAATGAAGTTGCTTTTACAACACCAAAGACTTAATCATCCATTTCCTACATAAAAGGTAGCTACTTTTTTGCATGGACCTCAAGTATATTGTAGTATAGAAGTGGAATTGAAGGAAAGGTATTAAGCAGGCTGTGTTGTAGCTTTTGGGCAAGTAATAAATTGTATGATGTATCTTGAGTGCATCATAGATAAGCTGCTATATAATGATTGCCACTTCAGATAGCTGTGAGATTAGGTGATTAACTAGTTGTTACATAACCTTCTAATCTGTGTATAAGTCTAATTACATGAAATAGAAGTTGGGATTTTGATTTTTTACTTTGCTTTTCTGTTTGGAGTGTAATTGTAACTACTGTAGTGTAAATGATGGAAAATAATTGCATATGTTAAAAAAATAAATAAATAAACAGAAAAAAATAAAAGAAAAAATATTCTTTAATAAAATATAGAGGAAACATCTTTTTTCTAAAAGGAGTCAAAAGTAAATAAATTATTTTTTAATTTAAAGGTTTTTATATTTGTTTTACAGAGAGAGAACAAGCAAGAGATAGGAGCAGAGAGAGAGAGAGAGAGAGAAAATCCTAAGCAGGCTTCATGCCCAGTGTGGAGCCCAACATGGAGCTTGATCCCAGGACCCTGTAATCATGACCAAACCAAAAAATCACAGTCAGTTGCTCAATCTGTGGAGCCACTCAGGTGCCCCCAAATAAATACATCCTTATGGCAAATTGGAAACCACGGTTTGTCCAAGCCAGTTTTGAAAACATGGCCCAAAAGTCAGATTTCCTTTCTCTGTCCCAACTTAATGAATTTCAGTAGACACTTTTAACAAATCTTTGTAACATATCTTTATGGGGAAACCATGTTTCTGAAGATTCAGTATCATTTCAAAAGGTTCGTATAAAAGGCCATTCAATGATAATCTGCAAGTTATAGTGCTTATAACACCTTGGGGTAATATTTGGATCTATGATGTTCTGTTTGCTTCTCTCAGCAAACATTAGACAATTCAGGAGGCAGAGAAAAAGCTAATTCTCCTTCTTGTTCATTAGCATGCCTGAACTTAAGGATATTTGATTTTATTCTGGCAATTAAAATATAAATCAGACACATTGTCACCATGAGTTTCTCCATGGGAGACATATTCCTTACTCCCCGCTCTATGAAGAACCATTTACTATACCATCTCCTTGAGCTAAAATTTCATTTTGCATTTATCCAGGCATGAAATGCATCAAGCTGCCTGACACATGGCAATAAAACATTTTGTCTACTGTCAGTTCAAACTTGTTGAACAACTATTTCAGATGAAAGGAAGTGGCTCCAAATAGAGGGTTAGTTCCTAGAGTAGAAAAATTGGTACCCAAGGTCACCTTATTGATCTCATTTTCCCAAACTTTCCCAAATGCCCCTGAAATCGGTATTCTAATATGCTTTCTTATGAATATACTTGCTTGAATTTACGTGAGATTTCCAAATGTTTATACTGTTGTAATGGTCTAGTATTGTTTATCTTAGTTCACTTTTTAGGAGAGAGGACAGCTCAGCTCCTTAAAATCAAGGTTTATATCCTCAGAGTGTATTGAAATTACCATCTGCTATGTCAACTGAATTATTGCTGTATTGATAACAGAAATAACCAGTAAGGCATAGAACAATTCATGGATGTCCATTTCCACATTTTTTATATTCCTTCATTCAACAAACTTTTACTGATCACAGCCATATTAAAATTAGAGCACCAAATAAAATCTTCTTATATTTAAGGAGATTATATCTTTATAGGGGAGATAAACAAGTGAATCAATAATAGAATAGTAAATCTTTAAATATAACATTATTAAGAAGGAAAGGGATACAAGGGAGAAAATGTCCCATTTTAGTTAAGATTTTTCCAAATGAAGACACTGAAGTAATAACACGTTGAGCACAGATATGTCAGTTGGTAGGTGATCAGAAATTAAAAGTAAATAACGGAGTAGAATGAGAAAAGAAGGAAATAAAGGAAAATATGTTAGCTATTGCTCTGGGTAGCTGAAGCTCAAAAACACTGTTGAGAATGGTGAGGAGCATGCTGGAATTATTGACGCAGAGGCCTGGAGACTCAGCTCTCTATATACCAACTCCTACTTTCTAATGGCAGAGGGTTGGCCCCTGGGTGTTAATTTCACACATTTGAAAATAGAGACTTTCTTTCAGTTTAGCATACCCCAGGGACGCTGGAGAAAACTCTTGGACAGAGAGGCTGAGAGGCGCAGCCACCTGAGTTCGGAAGCTGCCAGCATGTTGTAAACACCTTATCACAGTTACAGGTGAATGCAGCATGGGCCAGGGGAATTTGATGCAGCATCACTGGCATTTTCTGCTACCCTTTCCCTATCCTCTTACTTCACAGTTATGGTAATTCCGTGATGTCAGTATTAAAGTCCCTATTTTATAGAAGAGAAGATATATTCTGTGTGTTTTGTTTTAGTGAATACATGGAGACTTACTCATTACTCATACTTTCTGAATCGTGACCTAGATTACATGGATTTAGATACTGAAAATCTTGAATGGCAACCTCTTTGTACCACTGGTCTGTGAGTACTACTGAAAAGAACCCCCTTTAATCACACATCTTGTATTGTTTAATATATAATTCACTTTTGTCTCTCCTACCTCCCTTAACTCAGGTGATAAATTTACAGGGAGTAGTTTGAATGCTGTATTTAGTGTTCAATGCTTAGAACCAGGATCAGGCTCCTCAGTTTTGTTGTTCTAAAGAGGGTTCGGTGTCCAACCTATCTGTAGAAGTAAAGCAATATGATCTATCACTGATGCGTGAGTCCTTCACTGCTTGACCGTGGAGTCACTTAAGGTACTTAAGTGGGTTGTAAGACATGTTGATCTAGCTCTGACCTTTGGGCAAATTGGAAAACAGAACAGATTCTAATGTGGTTTCAGCGAAGTAGAAATGATTCTCTCATAACCCAATTCTGTATTGAATTCTCTCTTGCTGTATTGATAACAGAAATAATCTCTCTTGAGGCAAATTCCTCAGCCTGAGGCTTTGTTTGCTCCCACCCCTAGTTTTTCCATCTCCATTCCCTAAATGACCTATTGTCTGAGAAGAGAGATCTGGGAGCCACTGCATGCTGGGATTGCCCCTTGCTGGGTGACCTAGATACCCAGGCTTTGGCATAGCACCTAAGAGGTAGTTTGATGATGGATCCGTACCTTGAGGCTCTTCCACACAGACTACCACCTACTTCTTGATGCTGGAACAATAGAAGACAGGAGTTGTATTTCATTTGCGTTGCTCACTCTTATGATCTAAAAATAAGGCTGAAACAAGCAGGTACAGCCAAACCTAGTTTATCTAGGTGAAATCAATTTCAAATGGATATTACCCTTCAAGACATGGATAAGCAAATAATTTAACCAGACTGGAATATTTGTGTGAAAGGAAATAGATATAGGTTAGGAAAGGCAGAACATGAAGTGCTTTCCCTGACTAAGAACTAATGGGGAACTGTTGATGATTTTTAACCATTAGGATGAGCTTTCAAACCTGCTGCTCTGCGGCCATTGGAGGAAATACATTCAATGCATTTTAGTGCATCCCTCTGTTAAATCTTATTTGAGATACTTCTATGATTAGGAAGCCTGACTTTACAGGTGAATCCAGGATTCTAAATATTTTCCTTTAGTCTAAATGATTCCCACTGGAAGCAAGAGATATCTGTGTAATGCTTAGACAAATGTGGTTAATATAGACTATCATTAATTTGTCAGGTCTAATTAATGGTATCAGTTACCAGATGCAGAGAGAGACCATTACACGTCCTAGGAGTATAAAAAAGGCAGTCAAGGAAGCTGCTAAAACCTATACTCTCCCTGGATCACTGGAAGTAATGGGATGAAAAAGAGTAAGCTAAACAGATAAAATGCTTAACAGAATTGAGAAGATGCATAGCAGTAGGTCTCCATTCAACTCCGTGCTGGGTGGGCCCAAGCATCTACGGTGAAAATAAGGAAAAAGTTAGTCCAGCAACAGACTGAGGTTAACATCCACATGGATATTGTCACGGGCTTTTCCCTGTCATCTATCTTCCCCATCGTGCTGATTATTAGTTAGTTGAATTGATGGGACAGTAGGAAAAATATACGCACACACATATGTATAATATATATGTGCATATCTATGTAAAATATGTATTAAACCATATATATGTATACACACAGAGATATGTAAACACAGAAATATGTAAACATTTTACATATGTGTATATGTTTGTATATATGTGTGTACATATATATAATAAGTTAAAATATATATATTAACTTTGCTGTTTCTGTATATATACACATATGTAAACTATGATATTTCTGCATCATAGCCTTTCTTTCAAGGATCCATGCACTGTGCTTTTTTCCCTCAAACATTTCCATAAAACCTTTCCCAAGGTCACATCTCTAGTTAGTGTATTACATATTAGCCTTAATTTTTTGTAACTATACTGCTTATACAATGAAAAAGGAGTTCTATTGACAAAAAACACACCAATCAGAAAAGAAATATGCTCATTTAAAAGGCCACCTTTCTCTCTACCTGGCCAGATTTTTGCTATACTTTTAGTTCCACTAACTCTTCAGTATAATGAAATATAAACCATGCATAGCTCTGCTTTTTTCCATCTTTTTGAGCCCCTTCACTTCAATAATAATTTACACACCTGGGTATAGTCTCCTAAATTGGGCAATTCTTTTTGTAAATTTTGTAACTTAAATCTTGGAATTTGCACTGCCTGACACCTTTCTATACTTTCTTTTTTTTTTCTATACTTTCATTTAATAGATCCCTTTATCCATCTGTAAGTGATTGATACTTCCACTCATTTACTGCTTTGATGTGTGTGTATGTTCTTCCATTTCTATCACTTATGTCCTTTTTCTCCTTCAAGCCATCACTATCTTAACTCAAGACTCCATTATTTTTGTTTAAAATTATTGGAGGTTTCTCCTGACCCTGTTGCTTCTTTCAATCCTTGCCTCTTACAATCATTTGACAGGCTGGGATTGTTCAATCACCTATTAAAAACACATAAACTCCTTGCCCAACTGTAAAAATCCTTTACTATTTGGAATGAACTTCACTTTGTTGTCTTCATCTGTCACTAGACCCTAACATCATTCTGTTTTCAATGCAAGTGGAATTTCTAATCTGTTCTCTGGTATGTATGTATATACTGGATTGCCCTCCCTTTTCTTTTTAATTGATGGGACTTATATTAATTTTTTAAGAATCATTTCAATGTTCTCCTCTAAGAACTCTTACTTAGCTTTCCCCACCACCACCTCCAAAATAGATAACTTCAATTTTGTATTTGCAGCAAAAATTTACTTATAACTTTTGCCCTGGATTTTTGTTTCCTAATTTTCTGAAATTCTTAAGTATAACTGATGACCCTAATTATTAAGTTCTTATTTTATATTTATCTTTCTGTATTTATTATTGAACATGGCATAGTATCTATACTCATAAATCCTTTGTACCATGATATTTACACATACCTGGGCTGGTGAAAAAGGAGCATCTAACCCAAGGGCTTTTGAGTACCTTCTGTAAGGCAAACATGCTGAAGGATTTTATGCACATTTCCATATTATATCCTCTTAATAACCCGATGTAAGTGGACTCTGTTATTTGTTATCCAAAAATAGCTGCATTTTAGAATAAAAGGGAACACTATTAATATTACCAGAAAAACAGAGGTAAGCTAGAAATTTCCTGGGTAAAATAACATATATAGGCATTCTACCTATATGGGATATAAATTTTTACTCTTAGGGAACTAAAGACATTTTCTTGAGCCTGAATGTTAACTCAAAGTAGTCTGAGTCTAAACTCACATGTAAGGGGGTGCCTGGGTGGCTCAGTCGGTTAAGTGTCTGGCTTCAGCTCAGGTCATGATTTCACAATTTGTGGGTTCATGCCCTGAGTTGGGCTCTGTACTGACAGCTAGCTCTGAGACTCAAGCCTGCTTCAGATTCTGTGCCTCCCTCTGTCTCTGACCCTCTCCTGCTCACGCTGTCTCTCTCTGTCTCTCAAAAATAAATAAAAAATATTAAAAATATATAATTAAACTCACATCTAGGTTCTTATTATTCAAGATAATGCTGCTTCTTTGCTACAGTAAAGCAAATATATTTGTATATTTTTCAATTAATTAATTATTTTTAAATTTACATCCAAGTTAGTTAGCATGTAGTGCAATAATGATTTCAGTAGAATCTAGTGATTCATCCCCTACGTATAACACCCAGGGAGGGGCTTAATGCCCCTTGCCCATTTATCTCATACCCCCACCAACAACCCTCCCAGGACCCTCAGTTTGCTCTCTATATTTAAGTGTCTCTTACATTTTGCCTCCCTTCCTCTTTCTACATTATTTTTCCTTCCCTTTCCATATGTTAATCTGTTTATTTTTTGAGTTAGGTGAAAAATTCTAACCTCTCCCCCAAGATCTAGGCCCCAAAGGTATATGCATGTTATCTCAGCGATTCAATCAAACACTAATCTAGGTGCTGCTAGGTTGGGCTTTTGTGACCTTAAGATAGTAAGACTATGGTGGGTGAGGCTGACGTAACAGGTGAGCTCTTTGAAAGCAGAGCATTCCCTCTAGCCTGTCCTAGTTGAAGATCTTACAGAGAAATATGTATGCTGGCTTGGAAGAAAGCAGACAGTGTTGCTGGGAACTGCTTTTAGAGGCTGTTTGACAAAGAGCTATGGGCAGCCTTAGAACTTGAGATTTGTCCCTAGTTAAAAGCTCACAAGGAAATGGTACCTCAGTGTTACAATCAGAAGGAACTTAATTCTGTCAACGACTTGAATGAGCTTGGAGTAGGACACTGAGTCTCATATGAGTTGTGTTGCAGCAACACCTTGATTGTAATCCTTTGACACCCTCAGCAGAGAATCCAGGTACACCATTACTGAACTTCTATCCTATGAAAAACAATGAGGTAATAAATTTATAGTGTTTTAAGCTGCTAAGTTTATAGTAATTTATTACACAGTAAAATAGAGTCAACACAATCTATAAAAAAGCTGAATAAATGAATGACAGAATACCTGTTACTATGGATAAAACTATGTATGTTTTATTTGAAAGTAAATATTAATTTATAAATTGGCATAAGATTCACTAAATTATCATCTAAAGCCTAGCCTTCAATGTAGAGTATTCTGTTCCAGAGACATTTAGTATATGCCTACAAAAATGCACAAAGTAGAGGAGAGAGTGAAAGCCACTTAGTGGCTAATTCAAGGGCAAAGCACTTTAATATAGATTGGAGATAGAGGTTAAATATTATCATTTTTGAGGGGGTTGGGTCAAATGGCATGTCTCTAAAATTGGCTTTATTCTGCAATCCCACTTGAATTTGTAAGCAGTAAAATTAATGAAAGAAATCTCAGACAATGTCTATATTCTGACCTTTCTTATTTTGAAGAGTTTAATTCATGTTTCTTCTAATATCTTACACATCAAATGTCACTGCACCCAAAATAGCAGTGTAAGAGTCACCTCATTCTACACAGAATGTATAAACCTCTATTATACTTATTATACGTATTAACATTTTATTCCTAAAATCATTGTCAGCATACTATTTTCTAACTCTTCTCTCCTTTTATGACCCTATTTTATATACATTTTTCTGAACTCCAGGGCCTTCTTTTGTGTCATTTTAATTTTCAATTTCTATTCTAATTTTAATTATAATCAGCACCATTATTTCAAGGCAGCAAATGTCAAAATTGCATTTGAGTCTCTGGATAGCTTAAGAAAGTGTAGTTATTTTCTTTAAAATTACCTAAAGCAAGAAGAGGCGTGACCTCTTGTAGATGTAGATTCTAAGTACGTTGTAACATGATGCTGAATAATAGATGTAAAACACACAGAGTCAAATGGAAGATATGCCTATTTTAGTGAGAAAGTATGCTTTGCAGTATTTGCTTGGTGATCTTTATGTGCTTGCTATTCACAAATAAAGATTCTAATCCACGAGCATAACTAATATGTTAAATAACACATTCTGTTTTTAATATACATGCAGTACATAAGGATAAAACATTTAAATACTGCAACAGATGCTTGTTTATATGTATTTAGTACCATTATAAAAAGAGTCTGGAGAATACACAACTGAAGGTTCTCATATATATGCCCAGTGCTGAGGGAAATGGATTTTATTTCTGGTAATTTAAGGTATCTAATCACTATCATTAAACAAATACGGATTCATTACAGGAACAAGAGGAAATGTGAACACAGTGCAACTTGGAAATAAATGTGATCTAGAACTTGAATTTCTACGCACATCTTATTTGAGCACAACTTATTTGGGAGGCTTCTGACCTGTGACCATTTCTAAATTTAATACAAGTAACCACTGCAGGGGTAAGTGTCAGCCATTGCATCATGTGAGAGAAGAGGGTTTAGTGGCAGAGAGGAAGTGGCCCTGCATATTAAAATCACACACAGAGGCACTTACACTTGAAGGTACCAACTACTTTAATAGAAGAGGAAATCATCCACAGACAAAATGGCTTAGTGGATTGAGAGATGGAAAACCACAAGGAAGCCACTGTGACAACATGACCATAACAAACATCAATCCTGAGAAGTAGAAAACAGGTAGGTAATGGGTCTTACAGTAATATTCAATGGCTTCTTCAGTTCTGAATAGCTTCCTCTTGCTTTATTATGGTAGAAGTAGTAAAGACTTTGGGTTTGGACAAGTCTGAGGTAAAACTCAGCTCTATTCTCAGCAAAGAAAACATCAGCTAATACATTTAATAAGAGAAGGATATTCAGCTTGTCTCAGAACAGGCATATGACAAAGCTAAGATTATCCAGAAAAATGAAAATTAGTCTGGCAGGTCACTTGAATGGATCACTTTAGAATTTTAGGAAATGTAGAATGTGTCTAAAGAGAAAATGGGGAAATGTATAAGATGGGGAAATGTATAACAAGGAAAAATATATAAGAAAGAGTTAGAAAAAAAGAATCCAACCGTAAGTAAATTAACAGTTTTGATCAATGTTTCAGTTAGCATTTTTGTCAGTTTGCTGGAATATGGGCTCAGTTCATGGTCTAAAGACCTGGCAATACCTTCTGAGGGAGACATGCATGTAGGAACCAAATCAAGGCAATGAAATGATTTACTAGTAGTTGGGATCTATTAAGTGTTCATGAATATTGAGAAAACAAATGAGTAAGTGGATGAGTGAGTTGACAGATGAATGAATGGCAGCTTTGGCCCCAAATCTCATTTTTAGAATGTTAATGCACTAGAATGGTAGTGGCTTGTATGGAGAATTGCATTTCCCGACTCTATTATGGCTGTGCTGCAGGCTCAAGCAAAACTTAAAGCTGACTTCTTCATATGTTATCAGTGCACACACCGGATTCTTGGATTCTCACTTTTGTCCCCCTTTATGTAAATATTTCCTTTACATGTAGAGTTGTTTTCTCTTAAGCTTGCATGTGCACTCTCTCTCTTCTGGAATACAGATGTATTCCAAAGAATGTGCAAATTACTTGGCTGATAAAAGGTTAAAGTTTCTCTGAAGTAACTATCTAAGTGGAAAAAAGTTGAGATTAAACAAATCCTTTGACATAAAAAGTTGAAAAATGGGTAATATAGAGATTGTTGCCTGCAATGGAACTGAAAGTGATTGAAGCAAAGGTCATCTGACTTCAAAAGAATTTTATGTGAGCTGAAAGGTAAGAGAGAGAAAGAGAAAATAGTTTATTTTTTATTTTTCCCCTGTGGTGGGAAGAAAGATCTCCTATATTCCTGTAGAGCAAAAAAGATAACATCAGATATCATTCAGTGAGATTTCTTTAGTAGGCCGAGGAAACAAGATGGTCATTATCTGTCACAGGTCTCATCTGACTTTGACTTCTCCTTGCCATCAGTTTGAGAGAGCAAGAACTTAAGCATTTTAGAAGAAGTAGGAACCAGGGGTGGGGAGGGGAATGTGGTGGAAACAACTAAGAAAGAATCATGTTGCCATCACACAGAGCTACAGCTGTTGTGGCAAAAATAGGTCCAAATGATTTGAAACAGTCAACTTGGTCTTGTGGTTTGACTTAGCCATGTCCAAGCTGAGTCACTCTGTACAAGCCACTTAGCCTCTTTGAAACCTTTCTGTGTGTGATCTGGGGAGGAAAGCATCACCAAAGAAATGAGCCACAGGACCCTGTGCCTCCTTTGTACGCTGCTCAGTTCAGTCTGTTAAAATTCAACCCAGAATGTCATCAGCTCTGGTGACAAATGAGGATGGAAATTCCATCATTCCAGCAGCCCAGAGAATGGAAAGGACAAAAGGAGCCCTCAGCTAAACCCAAACCTTCTCATATGTAAAATAAGGACTGTCATTGCTTTGTTTTGCTTATTGAGCAAGTTATAAAGAAAAGATAAAAAAATATCAATAATGTTTCTACAGCAAAGCATAAAGTTGGTCTAATGTCTAATTTTGCAATCATGACTGTTTAATAATAAGCATAACACTTAATGACAGTAATGATAGACTCTTCAGATAAGATCTAGACACATTTTTGTTTAAATATAAGGTGAATCACTTTTTAGCTGTGTCACCTGTGAGAAGTGAGAGATTCATTTTCAGATATGCCAAATAAAAGCTTTGCTGTCTAGTTAAGAACAGGTTTACAGCCTATTGGAAATATGTACAAACCCCTCCACCCCTCACAATAGAGTCCCAAACCCTTAGACACTTCACTTCCTAGTTCTCCCCTCTCCGTTTCAAGGGCTTATTTTTCATGGGCTTTGCAATGA
Source organism: Suricata suricatta (assembly GCF_006229205.1). Lineage (NCBI taxonomy): Eukaryota > Metazoa > Chordata > Mammalia > Carnivora > Herpestidae > Suricata > Suricata suricatta. The sequence goes on from NC_043715.1 coordinate 21,147,641, forward strand.
GCATGCACTGGAGAACTTAAGTCTTTATGTCACCTCAAGGAATGTTCAAATCAGACTTCTTTCTTTCGCCTTACACAGCATAGGGTGACTTCCGGGTAAATCTGTAAGGTCTGTAGTACTCAGCCAGTGGGGAATCAGAGGAGGGACTTCATGCTCAGAGATAAGCTGCTGTAACCGCCCCCACTGTGTTTGTCCATTGGGTATGGGCTCTTGCAAAAAGGTTGATTAAAGCCTCACTTCACTGTGATCTGAGTCTCAGTGTCCCTCCTTTGATTGGGTCAGTGGCTTATTTCTCACACCACCATAGACAAGTTACCTTACCTTTCTGAATCTTCATCAACTTCCTCATCTGGTTGTCCTATCTTAATATTCAGTGAGTTTTAAATAATAAGTTTGCCAATAAAAGTCAAACACTCAGCAAAAACTCAGTATATGGTAATTCTCTTCCTCCTCTATTGTTCTAGTTTATTAAAACTTAATTTCAGTGTTGTCTCTAGAGTTATTGTTCTTTGTGGTGATATTCTGAAACAATGCATTTCCTTCTATTTGTCTCGGGTGGCCAGAGTTGTCTTCACTAAGACAGTTAGTGTCGTCTTTTTGTTCCACTGGATGGCTCTCATGTTCCATATTCATCATTTAGAACATATGAATACTCCCTGATGATAATGCAGATTGTGCTTCTTCTTCCAAATGAAAATTAGAAATCTGAACATGGTGAATATGATACTACCCTAGGAAAATTGAATAGGTATCCTTGTTCAGATGATAAGCCAGACAAATTTTTCTAATCATCCCTTCATTCATTGGTTTATCTGTGGCTGTATCAGACGTGTAGGACTTGTCTGCTAGGCAGTATACACGATGCTACAGTGTGTTGCTGAGATCCACCTGCAGGCCTGAGGCACCAATTCTCCTAGAAACTAAAATTCTTGGCTGCTGAGTGCTAATAGCTGAGTATTTCTCCATCAATTGCTCTCAATAGAAGGAAGTGCCTCACCCAAAGTTTATCCCTTTCTCTGGGGGCAGTTCACTTTCACTGGGGGCAGCTTGTTTTAATTTATTGCAAGGATATCAGGGACAATTTTCTTCCTTAACTTGGGGGCATTTCTGAAAGGACACCCACGCAGTTACAATGAGTAACCACCAGTAGAATTTTCTGTGCCTTATTTTTACTTTCTTTTTTTTTTTAATGTTTACTTATTTTTGAGAGACAGAGCATAAGCAAGGGAGGGACAGATAGAGAGGGAGACACAGAATCTGAAACAGGCTCCAGGCTCTGAGCTGTCAGCACAGAGCCCAGCGAGGGGCTTGAACCTATGGACCCTGAGATCATGACCTGAGCAGAAGTCGGACGCTTAACCGACTCAGCCACCCACACATCCATTCTATAAAATAGGATGGTATTAGTAAGTACCTCTTGGAATTGTTAAGAAAACTATATGAATCACTATGACCCAAATGCCTAACATAGTGCTTAGAACATAGAAACTACTCAAGAAATGTTAGGTAAAGATCAGTTCATTTTTATTATTTGATGAATAGCTGAAGAGGCCACTTAAAGCTTAATGTTTCTATGATCACCTCAACTGTTAATAAAGTGATATGGTTACCATTCATTTTGCTCTTTAGTAAGAGTTGAAGGAGTATGTTGCTCATCAGAAACCTCTTTTTCATTAATAGGTAATGCCTTGTAATGATAGCTTTTTGGTTCATTTCAAATTGACTCATGACTCTATGTATGTTCTCTTCTTAGCTTCCTCAAATCTGTCTGACATTTGTCTCAGTAGGAAGATGACATGTGTAGATATAATAACTGGCAATGGTCTCAGTGCCATCCAGGGAGAAACAGTGCACAGTGGCTCAGGGCAGTATATGCGGAAACAGAGTGAGTCACCTGTGCTATGAGCAAGACAAACTCAGATTGAATTCTGGCCTTCTGGGCAGGCCCCCATGAACCTCCAGGGAAGTGAGAGGAGATGTTGTTAAAGACTGCCTCTCAGTCTTTCACTGTTGTTGTATCTACCTATCTATCTAGATATCTAGTTTCAGCTAGCTAGCTAAAACTTTATTTTTTATTGTTCTGATGTGTTGGGGTTTGAGATTTTTTACTAAATCGATGTAAATTTTGTAAGACTTTCTTGTGTTCTATACCCATTTCCCTAAATCCTGTAATAGACATGAGAAGTAAAATATTTTCCAAATAATTAGGAAGATACATTTAATTTGATGTGTGGCTAGGTCAGATAATTTATTTACAGTGACTCTCAGCATCAGGCTTTGAGCATCATAAAAATGCAGATAGAATGAGAAATGCTTAGGGATGTGTGGCATGCATATAGGGACAAGTAGCCTTGAACATAACAGTTTTTACCATCTAGAAAACACCATTGCTTACCCATGTGAGTGTTCACGGGTAATTACTGATCAATCAGGTCCATTTCACATTTATTAACTACATTGATTGCCTATGAAAGGGACCATTTTAAAACCATATAAAGATACTCTATTACTTAGGAAATAGAAGTTGGTATTTGGAGAGGCGCCTGGGTGGTTCAGTTGGTTGGGCCTCTGACTTTGGATCAGGTCATGATCTCACATTCGTGGGTTCGAGCCCCACGTTGGGCTCTGTGCTGACAGCTCAGAGCCTGGAGCCTGCTTCTGATTCAGTGTCTCCCTCTCTTTCTCTGCCCCTCCCACTCTCATACTCTGTTTCTCTCTGTCTCAAAGATAAATAAAACATTAAAAAAATTTTTTTAGAGAAGTTGGTATTAGGAAACTAGAAAATAGTAATTAGAGAATTTTTTGGTCCCCTCAACTTTATTGAGGAATAATTGAAATATAAGTTTAAAGAATATAATATGTTGATTTTGTACATTTACATATTATAAATGGCTATGCCATAGAAATAGTGTAATTTCTGAAACTGAATGCAATATGTACATAAATGTCATAGGTATCTGAGATATTATAAATAATTGGATCTATATTGTTGAAATACTCAAAATTTGGTTTAATATTTAGTTAATAAGTGAATTACTCTTTAAATGGAAATGGCATCTTGATTAATTAAGCATATTCTATTTTGTCTTTACATTTTTAAAAATTTTTTTAATGTTTTATTTATTTTTGATACAGAGAGAGACAGAGCATGAGTGGGGAGGGGCAGAGAGAGAAGGAGACACAGAACCAGAAGCAGGCTCCAGGCTCTGAGCTGCCAGCACAGAGCCCAATTCAGGGCTCAAACCCACGAACATGAGATACAACCCGAGCCGAAGTCGGAGGCTCAACCAATGAGCCTTCCAGGCGCCCCGTGTCTTTATATTTTTAAAATATTAATTATCATTATCATCATTATCTTCATCATCATCATCATCATCATCATCATCATTCTTGGTACACAGTAACAGAATATACCACTGTTATTTTGAGTACTAAATTAGTTATACTTAGAGGTTCTTAAATCATGATAATTGACTGCAAAAAATTTTCTAGAGACTAAGATCTGTCTTGGAAAATTGTGCACTATGACAATATAACGGTTAATGCTATTGGCTATCAAACAAGTAGTAACATGCAAATTAACACAGGGTTTAACTTTGGTGAGAAAAGAAGGTATAACATATGAACTTTAATTTGTCTATTAGGAATCTGGACTTCCTAATGTTCACAGCCCTAGCAACTTCTCTTCAAACGTTAGGTACTAGAGCAAGAAAGGAAGTTGAAATAAACAGTCTAGAAAAGTAATATTTAGAGTTTTGGAGATGACTGTTCGGGGTCTGTGATTTTTGCACCATGGTCATATTTCTTTCAAGATTTTTGGATAAGGGAAAACCTTGGCAACAGGGTGAAAACACCCAAAGATTTACATGGCATGCTCTGGATCCCATCAAACCTAAGGGGTAATGTCTCTTGTGCACTTGCTTTTTCCTGTTTTCACTGGCCTCTAATTTTTAGTTGATGGCTGAATTAATTAATGTTTTGACTCTGGATATGGCTATCCCTAGTTGAATCACCTTCTCTGTATCTCCTGCTAAGCTATGGAAACCTTCTGAATCCCTGTCACCTTTGTTCTGTATTCTACTAGTTCTAGGAGCCCTCCTCTGTCTAGGCTTTGCTGGGCTCCAAATGCAATATCCACACCAAAGAAGAATCCAGGGAGCCTGCAGACTTTGCATACTTGGCTTCAATGAACCTCAGCCAAATCATCTACAAAATGGTTATAATATGTTTTTCCTTCTAGAGTAGAGGAAAATGTTAAATACTAATAAATAATAACATCTAAAAGCATTGTCTGCTGAACTGTTATATAGTTAAAAGGCATTCATGTATTTATAATTGTAATAAAAACAATATAATTCCAAGGAAGATGAAGAGGAGACACTATGATTTGTACTTTAATATTGTAAAAAGAAACATATGCAGATAAGAATGGTCATTGCGAGATTGGAGTTCACCTCATGTGTTTCATTCTATGTGTCCTTCACCTGTGTGTTTCCTCTCTTGGTATGTCTCAATTTCTTTTAACATTGACTCTGATAAATTCTCTCTGAAGTCCTGATATCTAGTTAGCTGAAGAAAGCTCAGGAAAGGGTGATATTCTGCCTTGCAAGATTTCAACATCATCTTAATTGTTCAGGAAAACAATAGCAGCAGCAATAGAATAGTAGTATAAATTCTCTCATTAAGAAAACCCTTGTACAGGATATAATCAAGGTTTAAGATATTATACCATTCAGCCTTAGTGTCCTCCAGTTCATGTTTGTGGTTCCAGCTGACCTAGAAGTTCTGTCAATTATGGAGCACCCAGTTCTTTATTCAAATTTCTAGTTCCTCATAAAGTGTGACATTCCAAAGGCCAGAAGCAGAAGCTATCCCCACAAATATTTATGAGACAAAGAACTGAGTGCCATAGCCCTGACACTACCATGATGCTCAGATTTACATTACTCATTTCTTCTCTTTGTGCCCTGATCTTCACATCTATGTTGGAATAGAACCAAGCAATTTTAAAAGCTGTGCCAAGTTTCAAAGTAGTAACTATTTTAATAGGCCCAACTTCCACATTAAGAAAAAAAATCAGCTATATGAAGTTTGGCACCTTACAAATCCTAATAAATTTGTTTGATGAGAAATTTATTATGAACTCCAATTCAAATGGGAAGATTTTTCTACTCTGATAACTAATAGACTGTGATGTACAACAGTGGATTTAGTATTGAATTCTGGCTAATTAGAACTAACAGCTGACTAAATAGGTATCAATTGTTGAATCTTCTATTGGCTAGAATTTCCACTAAGACATTATGTCTCTGTGAATAAATAAATCTGTTGGTTCCTTGCTAACTAAGACATGCTCAATAATGTGCTGGGCTTGGTGAGGATAAACAGATTTATACAATAGATTGGATATGTCTAGGAGTATTCAATAAAGCTGTCTAGTTGAGAATATTATCTCTGAATCTCAGCTACATCTCTTACTTGTTCTGTGACCTTGAAGTAGGTATTTAAATTCTAAAACTTAATTCTTCCATTTGTGAAATAGGAAAGGATGTTAGAAGAATCTAATTAAATATTGTATGTTATTTTAGTACAGCACATTGAGTCACACGTGATCAATCATAATGTATGCTAGTTATTAACATTATAATTATTAATAATCTTCTGGCTTGAAATTATACATTTGTTTACAAATTGGGATGTTCTAACTCACATCATTGATTTTATTTGATTTTCAAAGTGGTTCTCTGAGGGAGACTTTGTTATGCCAATGAATTCGCAAAAAATAAAGACCATCATGCTCATTAATGTAGACAGTGGTGAGATAAACACGGGTCCCCAGGTCTAAGATTAGTTTTTCTATTACATATCATGTGAACTTTAATAATAATTGGGAGCATATGCTTCTCCACCACTTATATTTTTTAAGATCATCAAAATGAGTTATAATTTGTCTATAGCTGTCCTGCAAAAGCCTTCTATGGCCTTTGTTATGAATACTTGTTCTACTTAGTATTTTTTCTTGAGCACTTAGCAAGGAATCAGCAGTATCTTTATAAAACATCAAATGAGGGGACAGAATAATGAAGTTCTAGAGACTGGCGAGGACACTGCACTGAAATGTTAGGGAATAGCAAAGGTTGAAGGATGAGCAATGGTATAAGTAATGGACTTGCTAGGTTATAACAGGGAAATCCACTCTCTCAGGTTTTAAAATCTCAGGGCAAAAGAAGGTTATGAAAGAAGAATTAGAATAAACCATGCAAATCCTTGCATACAGATTTATAAATTATTGAATTTTCTAGGTCATTATTTCTAAAAATGAATTCCTGTGCTATCACTTGATGTGTGTGTGTGTGTGTGTGTGTGTGTGTGTATGTGTGTGTGAGAGAATACAGTAAAGGAAGGAAGATTCTGTTGTGAAATAAGTTCACAAATTTTTGTGTAAGACACAGTAAGCTAAGTGGCATTGTTGAGAATTTAATATAGTCCCCCTGAATTATAAATTTCAAAGGAGGAGACATTTTGTTGCAGGAAGTGGCTCCAAAATATATATTCAGGGATATAATTTGTAGAAGTGCTAGTATTGCTCAGAATATAATTTGAAGAACTGTACCCTGGTGGACAGGGGATGATTATAGCATTTCCAGTGAAATCCTTATGTGTATTAGTCAAGTGTGGACGTACAGGCAGAAATGGAAGATGATATAAGCCATCTTTCTACAGTCACTGTTGGCTTGTGATCTTATTGGAACGGAGTCCTGTTAGGCCTGTAACAAACTCAAACACATCAGAGTTAAAACTGAAAATAGCATATGCAGAAGCTTCAGAGTTCTGACTCTGCAAGGGCCTGATCTGCTTTGAGGAGCCTGTCACAGTATTTGTATAAACTGGTTACCCAGGAAAAGTAGTTCTTGCTTGTTCACTGAAAAGGGGGGAAAAAAGCTGATTATTGACTTCAGACTTTGAAATGCTTGATCAGCAATGGATGCTTGTGCTAGTGTGTGTGTGTGTGTGTGTGTGTGTGTGTGTGTGTGTGTATGAAAGGGAGAGAGAGAAAAAGAGACAGAGAATACACATGCTTATATACGTATAACACATAGAGCTTCTTATGCTCTTAGGAACACATAAGCAAACTTCCTCTCCAGTAGGAAAAACTTCAAGGGGGACATCACAGCGTAAGAGAGGCAGTATATCAGTTTCACTCTATTCTTCCACTTAATACACTTCATGTCAAGGAGACATGTTCAGTTATGCAGCAAGGGCAAAGGTCACAAGAAGCCATCTTTGGAAACTCACCATTCCTTCCTGCACTAGTAGATTTTTTGATGGGATATAGGAGGAGAGGCCAAACTTTGTTTCTTTTCCCAAATTCAGTGTCTTTTCTATTTGTACAAAGTCATGGTAATCTGAGAATATAGTAGGGAATACTATGAGAGTAGAAAATAACTACTTTCATGTAAGTCCATGTTTAGCTTTCAACAAAAAGAGCAAGTGTGAAAGAATAAGGAGAGGAAGGATCTCCCAAGGGTCATCTTCCTAAGAATAAGCACGTCACATATAGATTACAAACGTGCTAGGATGAGTGCTCAAGAATGCTAATTTAACTATGCCAGTTTCCTGTTTCAATTATTCAGGATAAAATCCCAAATGCCTACTCATGGCACATGAATCCTTTCCTGACTTTTCCTGTATCTGCATGGATAGTCTTCTCTTGCCATTCCCAACTGATCCTATGGGAGGATTTCAAGCTTATTTTCATTATGCTTTACTTTCATCTGCTTCCTATTCAATCTGACTAGTTTTATCTCTCTACATTTTCTAGTCAACCTGAACTATTTAGCAGTGCACCTTATGGTATACTAACACCCTCTTGTTACTCTTGCTCAGAAAACTATTCATGTGCCATAAGCATCACAGAAAGAAAATAATTTCTATGGCTGTGTCATGTGCTTCCATGATTTACTCCTCTGTAATGCAATTGACTCTTACTGTAAGCAGAGATACTTTTTGAGCACATTTGGAGAGTAGACTTATTTATTTTAGAATCCTTTATATTTTGCTTATATCTACAAATATGGAATCTTGGGAAATATTTACAGAACTAATTAATCATTTGTTTAAATAGCAGAGAGATTTGGCCAACCAGTATTCCTATAATGTAACCAAATTTTTTTTGTTTTCCCATGTATGCAAATACATTATTTTCCTGAGAAAATTAGAATATCTGATTTTTTTCACGAGGAATATTTCCTGTTATAAATATGAGGTAGAAGAAACAACTATGCACTTTTATTTAACTCAATAATGTTAAAATGCCCAGTAGGGAAATCTAAGTAATGCATAAATATTTTTTACTGAAGATCAGTTCTTTTCTAATTTCCTAATTTTAACTCAAACCAAGTAGATTTTTATAATAAAGATGTGAAATCAGTTTTAAGCTAGGATATGAACTAAATAAATAAAGATATGAATCAGAGAAAATGCATAAAGTTTGGAAACAGGAATCAGGGTGGCTATGCAGAAATTCCATCCAGATTACATTCTCTCCTTTGTATCATATTCAGCAAGTCCATAAATCACTCTAAATGCTGACAATAATGCTGTTTCTGGCCAGTGGAAATGGCAGTCATTAAATAACTGTGTCATTCAGCAGTGTGTTCTAACATGTATTTTTTATTATAATTATGAATAGGTCCCAAACCATCAAATTAAGCAGTCAGTAAATCCCTAAGAACGCTACATGGAAAATTAGATTTACAATTATGGCCCCAACAGTGAACAATATTTTTCAAAGTTAAGTAAGAATTGCTCGAGGTTGAGAAATGCTTTCTCAGCAGGTAAAATTAGAGTTTGGTGATAAAAATACAATCTGTTTTATATATCTATATGCACTAAAAGTGTAAAATTTGTATGGGTATATAATATTGCTGAAAGGGAGACTGGCTTTACTTTATAAACAAGTAATAGGTACATAATTTAAATTTGTCAATAAATATGGTATTAGTTTATTATTAATAACAAGCTTTATCCTCTTTGATTAAGGGAATAACCGAGAAAGCACATTTTATGCTCAACCTTGTGTTTGATAATTTTAGATGTGTGAGCTCATTGAACCCTTTTGAAAACTCAGAAATGTGAATGTAACATTAATTATTATAGATGAAGGACCTGGAATTCACAATGAAACAGGGAATTTGTCAAAATTCAAATAATAAATGGGGATCCTGGAGTGATTTCCTGTCCAAGTTTTCTACCCCAGCTTCTCTCTCCATGTAATAATGATTTATGCTACTCAATCAAATGTGTTTTAATTATGGTAAAACTAAATGTTTTGGAGAACATTTATGGAGAGAGATTAATATACCCATGTTATTATTTCAGGTTGTAATAGCTTTCCTATACTCAGTGAAATTATTTTAGATAATGTATGTGGAGTTACTTTTGAACTGATAAAATGCAATACAAATATTCAAGACTTAGCACATACCTGGTATTTGTTGAGTACCTATTATCTTCTAGATAATATTCAAAGCTCAAACCTGACTGTACCTGATACTTCCTGTCATGGAGCTCCAACTCTAGATTGGAGATTCAAGACAATGAATGGGTGGGGCACCTGGGTGGCTCAGTCGGTTAAGCGTCCAGCTTCGGCTCAGGTCATGATCTCACAGTTTGTGGGTTCGAACCCCGCATCGGGCTCTGTGCTGACAGCTAGCTCAGAGCCTGGAGGCTGCTGCCGATTCTGTGTCTCCCTCTCTCTCTGACCCTCCCCTGCTTGTACTGCCTCCCTCTGCCTCTCAAAAATAAATTAAGAAACATTAAAAAAAAAAAGACAATGAACAGGTAACAAATAGAGAGATGATTTGTAGCCTGATGAATTTTGGTAACATAATAAAAGTAAACTGCAGGGACAAGGCTGGTGGGAAGCCTGGTGTCTTTAGACTGAACGGTCACCATGATCAAATGATGGTCAGCCATGGGGTAGTCTTGGGGAAGAGCATTATGTACAGACACCCATGTGCACACACAATTGCACACTAATGCACAAATGCCCACATAATATGAACAGCATAAAGACTCAAGTAGCAAGAATAACCTTAGGATGGTCAAGGTGCAGAAAGAAAGAAAGGCTGGTGTGACTACATTCTGGTGAAAGAAGAGGAAGAAGGTATAAGAAGAAGGAGTCAGCAAGAGCTAGAAATAAAAGGGGCCTTTTATGGTAAAAGCTTTGGGTGCAAAGTAGTGCCTTCCAATTATCTGTGGAGAAGGACAGGTTGCTTTTCTATTTTCTTTTTTAATGTCCAATTCCAGTTGGCTGATAATCCTGTAAAATCCAATAAAAACTAAAATGGGACTAGTCTACTGGTGAAAAAAATATTATAAAATGAAATACATAGCTACTCACATTTAACTCAACGTGGACCAGTAATAAAATGTTCACAGAACAGAGCTGGTTTGGCAACAGCAGTGTATTTAGCTCTGATTGAGAGAGGGTTTGAAGTAGCATGGTAAGGTAATTTGATATAAATATCATAGTGTGTGTGTGTGTGTGTGTGTGTGTGTGTGTGTGTGTGTGTGTGTATGTGTTTGCATTTCTAAAATGCAATGTCCAGTTCGTGGACAGAAGTCATGCCTTTTCCCCTAGGGAACTCAGAAAGAGGTGGTTCACATTAAAACTTGCTTGAGTTTTGTATGTGAGTAACAATAAGAAACAAAACAAAACATACTAATAAGATGAGAAAAAAGAGCTAAATTTTCATAATTATTAAAGGACCTAAACAGCAACTCCTCAATTTAGAAATTAGTTTCATTAAAATCTGATCACAATGAATCTCTGATGATAAGATTTAGGTCCAATGCTCCCTACCCCCCCCCATTCTTATCTCCCAAACTGTAGAAGAGATTCAAGAAGAATGATTTCTAAGTCGTTGACCCCAGGCTTGGTGGATTTATTTTGCAGATTATAGCTATACTACACCTTCAGCTGCCCTCTTAGGTGAGTTAATATTATTCTAGAATTTTACTAAGAAGCAATCTAAAGTTTAGAAATGTTAACCCATATGTCCAAAAGCTTACCTATCGTTGCCAAACTGAGATTTGGGAAATTTCTGATAATATATATGTCTTTTAAAAATTTTTATTTTAAACATGTATTTATTTTTGAGAGAGAAAGACAGATCATGAGCAGGAGAGGGGCAGAAAGAGAGGAACACACAGAATCAGAAGCATTTGATCTGTTAGCATTGATCAGAATTTGAGCTGTTAGCACAGAGCCCGATGTGGGGCTCCAACCCACAAACTGTGAAATCATGACCTGAGCCAAAGTTGAATGCTCAACTAACTGAGCCACCCAGGTACCCCCAATATATACATTTTAATTCCCCTATAAAACAGTGAGCTCCTTGAAAGCAGTGAGGACTATAACTGGTTTAAGGGACTTTTCTACCATAGTATTTTCACATAAGCTTTGGGTGTTCTATTTCACTGAATCTACTGATTTCTACATTTCTTCCCCCTGGCCCAGGATTTACTGATATGTAATTGATATATAGCATTGTGTTAGTTTAAGGTTTACAAAGTGAGGATTTGACACATGTATATATTGTGAAATGATTACCACAATAAGGTTAGTAAACACACGCATCACCTCCTATAATTATCTGTGCATATGTGTGTGTGTGTGTGTGTATGCACACATGTGTATGTTGAGAGCATGTAAGATCTACTGCCTTAGCAACTTTCAAGTACACCACAGTATCAGTAACTATAATCACCATGCAGTAAATTAGATCCTGAACACTTTTTCATGTTTTAACTGGAAGTATGTCCCCTTTGATCAACTTCTCCTGTTCTCCTCAGCTGCCAGCCCCTCATAAATACTCTTTGTTACTGTGAATTTGGCTCTTGTAGATTTCATTTATAAGTGAGATCAAACAGTGTTGGTCTTTTTCTCTGTCTGACTTACTTCGCTTAGTTTATTTTCTCAAGGCCCATCCATTTTTGTCACAAATGGAAGGATTTAGCTTTTTCTGGGTGAATAATATTCCTACATTTCTAATCTTCAAGAGTGAATCCCCACCCCACCAAATGCTCTGGTGCAGCTAAGAACTGAGCTGCTATTAATTTAAAATTTAACATTACAGACCTGATTTTAAGATTGAGGAATTCATCTCCTGCTCAGTTGTGCAAAGAACAGCATTAAAAATTTTTGCATTGAGAATAATTTAACTCATTTTTGTCACAAGTTCCCCCTGCACACACAGTGAACTACAAATTACTTTTTTTTGCCCATTGCTCCTTCTCCATGCACCCCTTCTGTTACTCAATGAGGAAAATCATTGGGAGATTTTTAATTCAAGCACAAATGTCACACATTATCAATAATTTTCAAATGTATTTTATGTATAATCATAAATTTTCTGGATTGTTTGGAAAAAAAGAAAAAGCAAGGAAGAAAAGTAAAGAATTAAAGTACAGCACATTTATCTTGTGTGTAATATAAGAAATAAAATGATCAATGATGGCACAATTTACAAAGTATTTTTAAAATATTTGTAACACAACTTTATGAATGAATGTTTGTATTGGATCAAATGACAAGAAATTATCAATGGTCATCTCTCTATATATTATGCTTTTTCCATTTAAAAAATGTAAAATAGGAACAGGTGGATGCCTTAATCGATTGAGCATCCAACTTTTGGTTTCGGCTCAGGTCATGTTCCCCGGGTCATGGGATCAAACCCCACATCAAGCTCTGTGCTGAGCATGGAGCCTGCTTAAGATACCTCTCTTTCTCTTTATCTGTCCCTGCCTTGTGTGCATGTGTGCACACTCTCTAAAAATAATAAAATTTTAAAAATGTAAAATATATATTTATTTTCTTTATGGTGTAATGGGGGGAAATTTAAATATTACATGATTACAAAGCTTATTATGCACCCTAAAATTCTAGATCATTTATCATTTTTTATAATTAAAATTAGGACATATGCGTTTTGACTTCTACTCTGTCATAATACACTTCTTTTCACTCTTTTATATTTTCACACAGAGTGCTTTATTTTAAACATACTAGATACTAATTTGCCATGTAATCATCACAAATTTCTATGCCTCTCATATTTATAAGAGCTTCATACCAATGTTTAGTTTTGAAAGCCTATAAATTCCTGATTATTTTTTTTTACCATTTATGTTTTTTCTTTGATTCTTTCTTTTAATAGTTTATTTTCAAATTGGTTTCCATACAACACCCAGTGCTCTTCCCCATAAGTGCCCTCCTCCATCACCACCACCTCTTTTCCCCCCACCCCCTTCCCCTCCAACACTCAGTTCGTTTTCAGTATTCAATAGTTCCTCAAGTTTTGAGTCCCTCTCTCTCCCCAACTCTCTTTCCCTCTTCCCCTCCCCCTGGCCCTCCATTAGGTTTCTCCTGTTCTCCTGTTAGACCTATGCGTGCAAACATATGGTATCTGTCCTTCTCTGCCTGACTTATTTCGCTTAGCATGATACCCTCGGGGTCCATCCACTTTCCTACAAATGGCCATATGTCATTCTTTCTCATTGCCATGTAGTACTTCATTGTATATATATTTTGAGAGGGAGAGAGAGTGTGTGAGTAGGGGAGGTACAGAGAGAGAGGGAGACACATAACCTGACGCACACTTCAGGCTCCAATCTCCCAGAACAGAACCCGATGCGGGGCTTGAACCTACAAACTGTGAAATCATGACCTGAGCCGAAGTCGGCCACCCGACTGACTGGGCCACCTCACCGACTAAGCCACCCTTGTGCCCCTCCTGATTTTTTAAAAAAAGAGTTAAAATGTCACAATCAAGAAACAACATGAAGTAATGTACACATGAAAAAGAAAGCCAGAATCAAAAAGAATGAAATCTTGCCATTTGGAACTACGTGGATAAAACTAGAGGGTATTATGGTAAGCGAAATTAGTCAGTCAGAGAAAGACAAATATCATATGACTTCATCTGAAGACTTTAAAATACAGAACAGATGACCATAAGGGAAGGGAGCAAAAATAATATCAAAACAGGAAGGGGGACCCAAACATAAGAGACTCTTAAGTATGGAGAACAAACAGAGGGTTACTGGAGGGAATCTGGGAGGGAGGGATGGGCTAAATGGGTGAGGGGCCCTAAGGAACCTACTCCTGCAATCATTGTTGCACTGTGTGCTAACTAACTGGGATGTAAATTAAAAAAAATAAATTAAATAAAAACTAAAAAAAAAAAAAAAGAAAGCCAATTCTTATATAAAATTATCCCTGAAGTCCAAAGAAATTAAGTATGCCTAAATTCTCCCACCTAGGAAGAGGCAGAATTGAGAATCGAGGGTTTGGTTTTGTTTTGTTTCGTTTGGTTTGGTTGTTTACTGGTTTGTTTGCTTTGGTTTTGGTGGTTATTTATAATCCAGTTCTCTCATGAACTTACTTGCTCCTAGGTTAAAAAAGAACAGTTAACTTCTCCACGTTTACATTTTACCTTCCATTGGCTGAATTCACATAATTATTTCATGCTGCCAGCATCCTGTTAAGTAATATACCAAGCATGGCTCAGTCATATTTCTCAAAGACTCAAGTCCTTTTCCAATTGACATTAAAAACTGGTTAACTTTAAGAACGATTCTTGGAAAAAAGACACTTAAAATTATGGATTATATTTAAATCCTCATATTGATAGGCCCAATTTTGCTTTTAACATCAAGAGCTAGAACTATTGGCATCCGAATAAAAGCTGATTTTATAAATGAAATGCTTTAAAGACATTAGGAAAGATTCATTGATTTAAAAAGGTGGGCCATGTTTCGCTTGTGTTGGGCTTCCTCCTTGGAACAATGGCATAAATTACAAGGACATGCAGACAAATTATGAAGACGCTCTTGATGTGTCTAATAGAATCATTAAATTGGACAGTAAGGAAGACAAATGGCACAGAGCGTACAATAGTCACATACCTGTGTTCTAAACTAAGGGCCCAGTCAATTAAACCCTCTTTTTGGTCAATGATGCTAATCCATATTTCATAATAAAAGTAAATAATATAAGGAGATTTTTAAAACTATAAAGTTATAAATAAATTGTTCTTATCAAAAATGACTTATATTTGTGTCTCTAAATGCTTTATGTTATATTGAGAATGCAAGCCTCTCCCAAAAATTTATTCCATGCTCAACCAGACTACAACTTGTTTTTCAGTTAGGAACGCTTTTGCATGAAGTGCTAATGTATATCAATGACCAGTTGTACCTTCTGCCTTACAAGACTTGTCTCTAAATGCATACTTTAGATTTTTTTTGTTTTATTTTATTTTTGCTTTTGCTTTCATTTTGTTCATTAGATTTAAGGAACATATTAAACATGCATTTTTATTTTGTGTTTTGGAAATTTAGCTATCCTCTGAGAATATGATTCTTAATCTGAAGGAAATCCTAGTTTAACATTGAAAAGATAGAATTCTCAGAAATGCACAATACTAAAAGGCAGCTGTTGTAAATCTAACCTCATTCTGAAATAAAATTTTTATCTAAAAAAATAAAAGCAGATACCAAAAATATCACAGTAGTAGTATCAGATTGGTTAAGAATGTGGGCTTTGTTTAAATCTTGGCTCATTCACTTAATAACATTAAACTAAATGACAACATTGGAAGTTATATAATTTATGTTTCATTGTCTCTAAAATAAAAATGATTTTAGAGAGATGAGGGATATTTATTTTAGGAAGTTTAAATTCCCACCTTCATGAAATGGGGGTACTGGATGTTTGTTGACTGAGCAATACTGCTACTACTAAATGTACTCATCCATGTAAATCCTTTCAGCTCAGTACTTAACACATGGGACCTATGCATTAATTGTCGGTATTATTGGCACTACCAGCAACTGTATCAGCAGGAGAAGTACTAGGTAGTAGTATTGCAACTCTTAGTGTTGTTAATACTATAATATTCTATGCTGGCAACAAAAGGAGTGCTGAATGAATGAATATTTGAATCAATAAGTAGATTAGGATTTGAATCCTTTTCAGAAAGGAATGATGTATATGATAATGGAGAAGCAAAAACGTTATATAAATTCTCATTTCAAAGGATTTGGATCATATAACCTAAAGCAACTTAGATGATCACCGGGTTCAATTCCCTCATGTATGGAGAAAAATATTGAGTCTAAGAGACACCTAATATTCTGTCAAAAGTCACATAGCTTGTGGGACAATCAAGCTCCCTTGGATTTAATTATGTGACAGGTCAAATATCACCATGCATACTAGGAGGTATAATGTATTTCTCTCACAATTGTAGAAGTACTATATATTTATATTAAATTATGAACTGTATATAGTTTATGTACTATACATTATATATGCTATAAATTATATATTTATATATAACATGCGATTCCATATTTTCTAAATGTGCAAGTTATAGAAAGAAAGAGTAATATATGTCTGTTCAAATTTATAAAGTTTGTTTTTAAATATAGCAGTACTATTTATGAAACATTACATGTTGAGATAAAAATGAACAGAACACAGGAAAACAATCAGTTTTACCATCATACTAACACTGTCCCTCTCCCCAGAAAGCATGCCTTTTAGCTCTGAGGGAGCCCATGAGCTTCTGATAGGATAACTGCTGATGAGTATTTTGCAATGTATTATTTTTAGCTAATTTCCTTGACTCAGCAACTGCATGACCACTGGAACTAAGTTATCCATTGTAAATGCCTTAATGGCTGGACTTATGTTCTTATAGACAGACATTTGGCCAAATAAAAATGCAGAAATGTTTTTGATGGGACTAGCAGAGAAGAAAACCCCCAGCCTATCTCCACCTTCCTTCTGATCTCCAATCCTTTTTAAGAGGAATATAGTAGACCCAAACTTGGCTGCCCAAATTACTTGGTTCATTCTTTCATACACTCATTCCACAAATTCTCATTAAATGCTTTCTCTGTGTTTAAGGCACTGGGGTTGCGACAGTTGAGATTTCTTACCAGTCTTCATGAAGTTTGCAGGCTAATGGACAATATAAACAAGTACCCAGTCATTGATGATCAGTGTGAGCACCATCACAGTGCACGTTGGGAGCACAGAGAAAAGACATCTAACTCAAAGTTGGAAGACTATGGGATGCTTCTCAAAGAAAATGCCTTAAAGCTGACACTTGCAGTAGGAATGAATAATGTAAAGGGTATCTCAGACAGAAGGAGCAGTGTGGTAAAAGCAGGAAGGAAATGGGGAACTTCAGACAACTGAAAGAAGGGGGAGGTAAGACACAGGATACTGTAAGAGGTATGGCTGGGGAGATAAGTAGAAATTCAATTTTAAAAGAAGACATTTTTAAGACATTAAGGTCACAGATTGTGACCTTATTAATATGTGTGTGCATATTATATGTGCATATATACACACAGACACACCCACATACATACATCTACCTGTGTGTGTGTGTGTGTGTGTGTGTGTAGAATATGTATGAGAGAAAATGTGTGTATATACAGCCAACTAATTAGCAGTTAAATAGATCGAAGCTCAATAATGGATTTCTCATGACAGGTTTTACAATCACTTGTAATCATCTCTACCTCTTCCTGTAGTAAATCTCCAATTGAGTCTGAAAACAGTTTTAAATAATCTATCTTCCACAATGCTTTCTGAATAGCACATTAATAATATTTCAGATGCATTTTTCACATTTAATCGAGAGAAACTGGCAAAATGGAGAATCAAGTGAAGACTACAATTATTGCTCATCAACTTTTGATAATATTGTCTGCAAATGTCTGTTCACATTCATACATAAGCACAAGCCTGCCAGAATATAGAGACATATTTTTCTTCCATTTCAAAATTCCATTATTCAGCGTCGATTTCTGAGGTCTGATTAACAGTGACAGCGTTTTGGAGGGCATTCTCTGTAAAGTGATTGCAATTCCAGGACTTGGAAGCCCTTTGTTTCAACAACAATTATTTATGGAGAAATGCTTTCTTAGAATCAGAAAGCATGAAGTGTATGTTTTCAGGAAGAGCATATAAAGATAACTTTACTCTGAATTAATTAATTCAGTTTGTATTTGTCTGTGCAACATAAATGAACAAAACTACTTGCCAGGGTAAAAGATGGTGAGATGCAAAAAGGAGGAAAATTTTATGTTCGTGTACTGCTTTAGTTTCAAACAGGCACCACACCTGACCCTCACAAGTCTGTTCAAGAAGGACTCCTCATCCCCATTCAACATATTAAAAAACCATCATTTCAAGTAGCCAAGCATTTTACCAAAGGCCAGTGGAGAGCAATTTGGATAGTCAGGGTTTGAACCCATAATATCTGATTCCCAGTCTAGACCTATATCCAATGATTTGCCTCTATGTGAGGGGCAGTGTTTTCCCCATCTATTTAGCTACTATACAACTTACTTTATTTTTTCTACAGAATTGTGTAACTTTTCAAACTTCCCAAATGTGTATTCTACCAATACGTTGATTAAAGGAAAAATGGTTTTCAGTTTCTTGTATAATATTATAAGTGACTACAAAACCCTGGCACAACTAACTTAATGTCACACCTTATGTCAACTTTCAACTTTGCATCAAATCACATGCTCAAGGACTAAGTAGTGTGGTGGGAGAAGAGTAATTCTCCAAGTCACAACACATCTGAATGCATATCTCAATGACTCATTGACCCTCCCACTGCTCGTTTATAATTTCTTGATCCTCAGTTTTCATTAATGTGATAGATTGTTCTAAAAATGAAATTAATACATAAATTATAAAGCCTATATCAGGACTTCATTTATTCTGTGAACATTTGAAATTAATAATAATAAAAAATTATAGAACAAATATATGGAAACTATTTTGGTCTACCTTGTGCTGAATTGCCAAGTGAAGTAAAGATTTTTCACTCTGTGATAAATTATATTGCTAATATATTATTATTATGATTTATTCTTTATTATATATATCTTGTTCATTCTGATAACCATGGTTTTCCTTATGTTGTTATTTGTTTCCCTTTCTTTTCCATGGAATGCATAAATTGAATTTATTCTATAAAAAGAGCTATGAAAGCTAAGTATGTAACTGCAGAGGTCATAAAAATTATAGTCACATAGTCTTATACCCAAGAATGTGGATATTTCAAAATGTCACCCAATATTAATGATATTATAAACTCATATACTCAATTGTTGCCTGTATCACTTAAACTATTATATTCTTTTGTAAAGCAATATTATAGTTTAAAGCAAGAGCTATAATGATATATAATCATCAGTAAACATAATATACTATTTTAATTTATTGAAATATATAATTCAACAAAAGTAGAAACTACTTAATGAAGTACTTATTATAGCATTATGAATAATATAAAAGAAGAAAACAATGAAAACAATTTGAAGTATTACATGAGAAATTTTGTTTAATAAATTAGATATACTAAAATGCTGGAATATATTACAGTCATTATAGAATGAAGACTATTAATTCTGGAGATTGCCTGACTTGTCATTGAGTAGATTAAGTATTGGCAAGAATTGATTAGCTTGTGTCCAGTTGTATGGTCAAGAGTATCTCAGAGGTATAGAGCTTTTGAAGAAAATGTGGGCCCATATGTTTTTTAATAGTTTATTGCCAAGTTGGTTTCCATATAACACTCAGTGCACCTCCCACAAGTGTCCCCCTCCATGACCATCACCCCCCTTCCCCTTTCCCCCTCCTTCTTCAGCCCTCAGTTTGTTTTCGGTATTTAAGAGTCCCTCATGATTTGCCTCACTCCCTCTCCCTAACTTTTTTCCTCCCCTTCCCCTTCCCATGGTCCTCTGTTAGGCTTCTCCTGTTAGACCTATGAGTGAAAACGTGTGGTATCTGCCCTTCTCTGCCTGACTTATTTCGCTTAGCATGACACCCTCGAGGTCCATCCACTTTGCTTGCTACAGATGGCCAGATTTCATTCTTTCATTCTTTCTCATTGCCATGCAGTATTCCATTATTTATACACACACACACACACACACACACACACACACACACACACACACCACATCTTCTTTATCCATTCATCTATTGATGGACATTTAGGCTCTCTCCATAATTTGGCTATTGTTGAAAGTGCCCCTATGCATCACTGTAACCCTTCGGTAGATCCCCAGAAGTGCTATTGCTGGGTGATAGGGGAGTTCTATTGATAGTTTTTTGAGGAACCTCCACACTATTTTCCAGAGCAGCTGCACCAGTTTACATTCCCACCAACCGTGTAGGAGGGTGCCCGTCTCTCCACACCCTCGCCAGCATCTATAGTCTCTTGATTTGTTCATTTGAGCCACTGTGACTGGCATGAGGTGGTATCTCAGTGTGGTTTTGATTTATATTTCCCTGATGATGAGTGACGCTGAGCATCATTTCATGTGCCTGTAGGCCATTTGGATGTCCTCTTTGGAGAAGTGTCTGTTCATGTCTTCTGCCCATTTCTTCACTGGATTATTCGATTTTGGGTGTGGAGTTTGGGGAGTTCCTTGTAGATTTTGGATACTAGCCCTTTATCGGATATGCCATTTGCCACTATCTTTTCCATTCTGTCGGTTGCCTATTAGTTTTTTTTTTATTGTTTCCTTTGCAGTGAAGAAGCTTTTTATCTTGATGTGATCTTAAGAGTTCATTTTTGTTCTTGATTCCCTTGCCTTTGGCGATGTGTCAAGTAGGAAATTGCTACGATTGAGGTCAAGGAGGCTATTTCCTGCTTTCTCCTCTAGAGTTTTGATGGTTTCCTGTCTCACATTCAGGTCCTTCATTCATTTTGAGTTTATTTTTGTGTGTGGTGTAAGAGACTGGTCTAGTTTCATTCTTCTGCAAGTCGCTGTCCAGTTCTCCCAGCACCATCTGTTAAGGAGGCAGTCTTTTTTCCATTGCATACTCTTTCCTGCTTTGTCAAAAATTAATTGGCCATACATTTGTGGGCCCAGTTCTGGGTTCTCTATTCTATTCCATTGGTCTATGTGTCTGTTTTTGTGCCAATACCATACTGTCTTGATGATGACAGCTTTGTGGTAGAGGCTAAAGTCTGGGATTTCTCTCATTGTGGGCCCATATTTGATCAATAGCTTTAAAGTTACAACAAGTCAGACATAATGAGTGCTCAGTTATTGTATTTCCATGAATGTTTCATAGGGACTATAGGGAATAAATACGAAAACACTGATAAGGAATAATTAGTCAGCAGGATGATTGGTCAGAGGAGTCCCACCATCTAAAGTAGATGAAGAGCTGGGACCATTCGGGAAAAAAGAAGCATGGTAAGGTCCCACGGAAACCTCCATATACCAGAGAGCAAAAAACAGAAGTGAAACTCTCTGTCACCATGCCCTTGTTACAGAAACCGCCTTCATGAAAAATGTGTGAGAGAAGTGTTTATCATAAAGCGTTTGGTCGCCAATGGCAGAAATACAGTTCAAACTGACCTAAGGAGAAAAAAAGTTTAAAGTTCAAAAGTATGCTGATTGTTTAACGTAAGGTAAAATTAGGTCCGCCTTCATTTTTAGTTCTGATTTTCTGGTTCAGTTTTATTCTCAGGCAAGCTCTACCTTCACTCCAGCAAGAAGCCACTGACAAGTCCAGGCCTATGTCCAGCAAGACAATGTTAGTGGAAAGAGAGGATCTTCTTCTTGGCTATCAAAAAATAATAATAGGGGTGCCTGGGTGGCTCAGTCGGGTAAGCCTCCAGCTTCGGCTCAGGTCATGATCTCACACTTTGTGGGTTCGAACCCCACCTCAGGCTCTGTGTTGACAGCTAGCTCAGAGCCTGGAGCCTGCTTCAGATTCTGTGTCTCCCTCTCTCTCTCACCCTCCCCTGCTCACGCTGTCTCTCTCTGTCTCTCAAAAATAAATAAAAAATGTTAAAAAATAATAATAAAATAAATTAAGTCTTGGTAATTAGATTCATTCACCTGGCTTTTCTCAAATCTCCTTCTTGAAGTAAACACTGTGACTAAGTGATTGGAATGCACTAATGAACTTTGTCACATTGTCACCTCTGGAATTGAGGTTGGTGGTAACTTTAGTTGCAGTATGTCAATAGAGGAACATTTTCTTCAGAAGCAAGTTGAAATCACCTAAATAATGTCAGATGAGTAGTGTATCCATGGAGTCTGTATAAGAAATATGTGGTAGTCGTGGCACATTTTAATAAATGGACCGTTTGAAGAGATGTGGATAGGGATTCTTGAAACCAACGAGGGATGAGGGAAAGACCCTTAAGGCTAGTAAGACTCTCTGGGGAGCTTGTGAGGATGCCAAACAGAAATCTGAGGGAATTTGGCCACTGTGGAGAGAGGCCACAGAGACAACCGTGCCCCAATTCATTTAACCCTCTTAGTTTCTGGTGTCTCTCATCATAAAATCCCATCTAGAGATGTGGGCAAGAAGGCCTGTCAGATTATAGTGCAGGATTGGAAAGATCAAGTAGTAAGGTATAAAGAGAAAAAAATCAAACACAGTAAATGGGAAAACAGTGGATGGTGTTCATGACACTGGGACTGACCCAGAGCCTGGAACAGGTAAAATTTTTTGTATAAAATAAGGTATAAAGGAAATCAGAGACTAATGACAATGGGTCATTGGAAGCAGTGCATTTGGGTTGAAGGGCATTTTAGGTCCAGCAGATATTGGAGAATGACAGCACTTAGGACAAATCAAATTAAGTAAAAGAAGCAAATCAACATTGTAATTATATCCCTCCTTTATGTAGATCCTCCTGACCATATGAATATTTTTTTCTCTAATTCCACAGTACTTGTCCCCCCACTCTCGTTACCCCAGTCCTAATTCCTATTGGACACTCTGTGCCACCAGTCAAGATCTTTCCATAATCTTATGCAGCACATATTACTACTGTAATGGTTAATTGTGTTTATCAAATAGACTTAGCCACAGGGTGCCCAAATATTTGGCCAAACATTATTCTGTGTGTCTCTGAGGGATTTTCTGGGTAGGCTGACATATGAATCAATAGACTGAGAAAAGCATATTGTGTTATTATCCCTAATGTGGGAACCCTGTTCCAATCAGTTGAAAGCCTGAAAAGAACAAAAAGGCTGACCTCCTGGGAGTAAGAGGGAACTCATACCTGACTGCTGGCCTGGGACATTGTTCTTTTTCTGTCTTTAAACTTCGACTCAACCATCATTTCTTTTTATGTCTTGAGACTGCTGATATTTAGACAGAATTTATACCATCAGCTCTGTCAATTGCCAGTCCTTTGAACTTCACTACTTCCAGCTTGCTCATTGCAGAGTTTGGGACTTCTCAGTCTCCGATATTGTGTGAGCCAATTCCTGGTGATAAACCTCTTTCTGTATAGAGACATCCTGTTTATTCTGTTTCTCTAGAGAACTTTATTTTTTTCTTTATTTATTTGATTGATTGATTGATTTTTTAAATAGTTTATTGTCAAATTGGTTTCCATATAACATCCAGTGCTCTTCCCCACAAGTGCCCTCCTCCATTATCACCACCTCCCCTCCCCCCCCCCCTCCCTGTCTAGAGAACTTTAATACAACTGTATATGCAAAGACTACATCAATACAATTCCTAGCTACATGAGTTCAAGGCTGATGGCTTAAATATATATGATATAAGCTTATAAATTAAATTTCTAGGCACATAGACATTGTTTTACTTAGGAGAAATTTTCTGGGCCCTTAGTCTTTTTCACTACCATTTGTTCATACAGTCTCTCTTCTTAGAAGATGTGGATTCCGTTTAATAGTATCTGTAGCAAGTGCAGTACAGAGGTACTGTAATAGTTTTTATTTGTGAGCTTGATGTAAAAATATTCAAGTGGAGAATTTCCTACTTCAAGATATTTCTGAATGTCTTTTTTTTTTTTTTTACATTTTTGTTTGTTTCATTTGAGCTTTATTAATGTGCTATGATGCAGTGTAATCTCATATGACTTTTCTTAAAATTGACTATCACAAAACTAAAATTTTTCCATGCTGGTTTTTTGTATTTCAGTTATTTTTTATAGTTGTGTAATATTCCATTAAGTATATTATAATTAATTTAACTGTTTATGAATTTTGTGTTTTTTTTTTTTTCTCCAGCTCTTGACTATTCTGAACAACACTGTTCTCACAATTCTCCTATAGGTTTCCTCATGCACGTGTCAGATTTTGTCTAATGTGTTTACTTAGAAATTTCATTGTTTGGTCATAAATTATGCAAATGATGAAATTTGAAAAATACAAAACAATTTATAAAAAGTGTTGTGTTATTTTGTACTCTTCTTTATCCATATCTTTTTCAGCATCACTATTATCAAATTTCGTTTTTACTGAGTGTAAAGTTGATTGTAACTTGGAGCCTTCTGATATCCATTAAGGTTGAGCATTTATATTTATTTGAAAAGGAGTCTCTTCCCTTCTCAAAGAGATGACTGTTCATGATTTTTGTCATACTTTTTAATATAAAAAGGTCTGTTTTTCTTATTGATTTGTAATTGCTCCTTATACATCCTGGACACTAATAATTTGTCAGTTACATATGCTACACTTATTTCCCTTATTTGATGGATTCTTTTTCACTTTATGGTATCTCTTGATGAACATAAGTTCTTAATTTGAATGTGATCAAATATTTGAAACATCAGTTCTATGTTAATATTTCACATGAATTATTTAAGTGACTCTCCTACTTCCTAGAGGCAAAATAGGCATTCATTCTCCTGTATTTTCTTCTAAAATTTGTAAGGATTTGGGTTCCACACTTAAATTCTTATTCCATATGGAATATATACTGTGTGTGTGTGTGTGTGTGTGTGTGTGTGTGTGTGTGTGCATATGTGTGTTGGGACATAGAGATTCTTTTTAATTTTAAAATATGTAGTCCTAAATCTGTTTATTGAATGATACTCCCTTTATGCAATAATTCACATGCTACAGAGATAAACTTGTTAAGTTTGCATATCCCTTGAGTCAGTTTCTATAGTATCTGTTATTTTTCATTGGTCAGTTTATCTACCCTTGTGTCAGCACCACGCAATAGCCTGTGCTTCTTCTGTTCTTAAGCCTTTTAATATAAAATTTCCAATCACCTTCTCAAATTTCTTTAAAAATCCCCTAAAGCTTAAATCAAATTGCGTTAACCCTACAGATCAACTTGGTGACACTTTTCATCAGTATGATACTAAATCATTTGTCCAGGAATATCCATTTCTCTTTATTTAAAACACACATTGCCTTTCTTTATTCTGGTATTAATAATGCCTACTATTATGGCTAGACATATTTGTGTATATTTAAGTATAAATCTTTTCAAATGTGTAATTTGAAGATATTAATTGAAAC
The DNA here is from genome assembly GCF_006229205.1 of Suricata suricatta. Classification (NCBI taxonomy): domain Eukaryota; kingdom Metazoa; phylum Chordata; class Mammalia; order Carnivora; family Herpestidae; genus Suricata; species Suricata suricatta. Next base: position 21,173,009 of record NC_043715.1, read on the forward strand.
TCAGGACTGAGATTACCTTAAGGAAGAAATGTTAAACTGTCAGCTGATTTAAAAATCCTGTTTGCAACATATCAAATGATTCTCTTGTCTCTACTTGACATCACCATTGACAGGATGCTCACTACCTACTGAGGAGGTTTCTAAAGAAACAAATATTCAAAAATTAGTTTCTTACTTTGTTCTGAAATTACCCATTCAGTCTGGCTTATTTATAAAATTTCAAATAATTCCCCTTAGATTTTCATTTAACTAGCTCAGGTTTACTTTTAGCTGACATTTCCTATAACTTCTTATCAATCACAGATTTGTTGTTCCTTTTTCTTTATTATTCATAAAATTCTCTTATTTGAGGCAGAAAGTATCTCTTATCAAAAGTTTCTGTAGAATTTCATGTATCCATCTTCTTCCTTTGTGTTGTTTCTTACAATTCCTTAATGACATGCTGAAACTATCTTATAATCTCTATCTATTTCATCTCCCATGTTATAGACTCATCAAATCTTCCATTATTTGACATTTATGTAAATCTGTATTGAAAGTTCATTGTCATTTATTAATATTTAAATAAGCCATTCTTTCCTCCATTCTTTATTATTTTTAACTCTGTCACATTCTCTACTCTGTCTTTCCTTTTTCTCTGGTAACAGGATTACTTCTGATTTCTCAACATCTCCATGTCCCAAACTGAGGATATGCTCACTGTTTTATCTATGCCCCAGAAGACTTTCCTCAGGCTATTGACAATTGTAATTAATCAAATGGGTGAGGTTGGATGCTGCTTTTGAATTCCAAGCTTCCTTCTCTCAAAAAAAAAAATGTGGAATGAGAATAGATTTTAAATACAATTAGAAGATGAAGAACTTGAGTCCATTAGAAGCTAGTTCATATTTCATTTCCTTAAAAAAGTATTTCAACTTATTCAAAAAGCATCCTTAGAAAGGGTAGGAGAGACTCTTCCTCTATTTCCCATTTTTATAAATATACTGAGTACAGTGTAGATGTACAATATATGTTTATCAAAAACATTTAGTCATACAAGGTATTGCAGAAGCAAGACTAAAACTCAAGTCTGATATTTCTTTTACTACAGGAATTATAAATGCTAAAAAATGCAAATGGCAAATAAAAAGGCTTCATGATTTTTATTGCAGTCAGTTGATTTTTAATAAAAAGGGAAATTACTGCATGAAAGGATCCAGCTCTATTAGTATACATTTAAACATTTTCCAATATTAACACTGCATTCCATTGTGACCTGCCCACTGATTCTGATCCCAACCAGTAAATGGAGATTTTTACCTTTGCTCAGCCAAGCCTCACTCTCTCCAAGCCTATCTCTTTCTCTCTGCTTTTTCACATCTAAGTCCTAAACACTGTGCTATAATTTACCCAGGGCAGCAGCCATTCTCATTCCCTTCCCAATGATTATACCAAGGACAAAAAATGCCCTAAATTAATCCATCACACTGGCACAGATTCTAATGAGTATGAAATGCCAAAAATGATCCATTATCACTGCAATTGGAAAATCATAATATCATAGTTCAGCCCGAGCAAACAGTAAAGGAAATCTCTGAAGCATATAGCGAAGGCCGGATGTGGAGGGCAATCTCTGGTCCGGGAGCTGCCTCGGTGGGGCACTAACTGATTTATATGTCCACACAGCTATGCCCATTCTCATGTACAGACATTACCCTAGAGTACCTGTGTGTGCTCATCCTGGATTTTGAAAAACTAGATTATTCTCCCAGAGTTGAGTTTTCAAAGGTCACTTGACCAAAATGCAATGCCACAGTGCCCTCAAGTGGTGTCATATATTTAGAATAGTTATTTCTTGAGTGGCAGGATTTTTGCTTTGAAAAATGTAGGCTTTTTAAAAATTTTTTAAAGAGAAGGTAAAAGATACAAATACCATCAGCAATGACAAGAAGAAATCTTTCTCCACCCACCTCTCTTCTTCCTCCCTCCTTCCCTCCCTCTCTCCCTCTCTCCCTCCCTCCCTCTCCCTCCCTCCCTTTCTCTCTCTCTCTCTCTCTCTCTTTCTTCCTGTCTTTCTTTCTTTCTTTCTTTCTTTCTTTCTTTCTTTCTTTCTTTCTTTCTTTCTTTCTTATCGTTCTTTTTCTTTCTTTCTTTCTTTCTCTTTCTTTTTCTTTCTTTCTTTTTTCTTTCTTTCTTTCTCTTTCTCTTTTTCTTTCTTTCTTTCTTTCTTTCTTTCTTTCTTTCTTTCTTTCTTTCTTTCTTTCTTTCTTTCTTTCTTCCTTCCTTCCTTCCTTCCTTCCTTCCTTCCTTCCTTCCTTCCTTCCTTTCTTTCTTTCTTTCTTTCTTTCTTTCTTTCTTTCATCTTTTCTTTCTTTTCTTTCTCTTTCTTTCCTGCATTGTCTCGTCTCACTATTTCCTGCAGCCCTCTCCCTGCTGGTTCGGCACCTCTGTAAGCCCACCTTGCAGAGGTGGCCAACACGCCTCCCACCCAAGGTCTGTTGTCAGTGTAACAGTCTGGTGGGTCAGAGACACTACTTTTTCCACTTCTTCTACTTATTGGAAAAGTTATATGAAGGAAGGCAAGAAGAACCATGGACAACCCCTTGAATATATGAAACCAAATGTGAACACAATAGAAATCTTTATCTTGATCTGGTGGATATACACTGTGTATGTAAGTAAACTCAAGACAACTCCATTCCAATTAAGGAATATTCACCTCAGTTCTGAATTTTACTTTGGACTGTGTGGAGAAAAATATAAATACCCTTAAGTAATTACTTTATTTGATTAATCGATCTAGCAAATCCATTACTCACTTACAAAAATTTATTTCATCATATTTTATGTACTTTTTTCTTCTCAAAAGCACACCTGTCGGATTTATTTTATTTGGAATGGGGTGGCAGTTTCAGGCACTTTGATTTCCACAATTTATTAATGACTCCATAGTTTACTTGAGTCTCAGTGCAGTCATCTTAAAAATGGAAAAAATAGGAAAAATAAGCTTTAGGAAGCCCCTGAGGTCATTTCAGTTACTAAAATATTCAAAATTTGGGTATTTTTACTACATAATATTTGGATATATATTAATATTATAATACAGAAGAAATCTGTCATATTACAAAGAAAGAATTAACTCAAAAAGTGCAGTATTATGCTAAATAAGCAGATGTTAGATCTTGGAAAATCTAATATGTTCCTTCAATGAAGATAGAAATTATAGTTATACCAAAGTAAAATCAGAAATATTAGAAAGTGTGTGTTCTATATGACAGACTCTTCTAATTTTTATCAATAGTCAGTGATTGATGGTTGCAAGGAACTTCCCTGGTTTTAAAGAGTCATTTGGTCATAGATATTATTTAATCATATGTTCCACATATGACAGTGTGTCACCAATGCACAGCCTTTCCTCCAGCCTTCAGCTGTGCACTCTAGCGGGTCTGAGAGAGGTATGTTAACAGATCATGCCAAGCACTGCAGCACTGGCCTCCTTCGGATCTCTTTAAATGCATCTCCTACCACTACTATCCGTGCCCCTACCGCCCAGCCAAATCTCACTCTTTATCTCTGTCAGATCTTGACGGGCCATTTAATGTCTAAGTCATTGCTCTACTGTGCTGTCATTCATCCTGCCATGCTCCTATTTTCATACCTAGCAACATCCTGTTATTTGTAGCACTCTTTCTAACATTTTTATGTTGACTTCCCAAATCTCCTCAGTCAGAATTGATTGTTCTTTCCCCTTTGTCCCCTGAGAGTACTTGGAGCACTGTGCTCATGGTGATTTTGTTTAGCTTTACTCAAACTACTTCTTCCATGCATTCCACTTATCCAAACATTTATCTACTTATTCCCATTTGGTGTTGAAGATACTTGCTCTGCAGTAAATCACAGAACAATCTTTGGCTTCAGAGAGATGTGATGTGGGTTCTTTCTTTCTCACTTACCAATCTGGACAATTTAAAGCTCAGTTTACTCATCTGAAGATATGGGCCAACATTAGTATGCTGACTTTACGGCGCTTCAGAAAAAATCAGTTGAAATGGGCTAAAACATTTATCTTTATCCTGGAACTCAGTAAATACTCAAATACCTGCTAGTAGCTATTAAGATCATTATTTTTACCATTATATCTATACCGACTGTCATCTAGACCTCTTTCTTTAACTTCAGACTTATATATCCAACTGTCTTTGAAACATACTCATTTCAATATCTAATCAACTTGTAAAATTAACCTCCAAAAGTTGAACTGATAAGTCCCCCAAATAAAACCTGCTTTAATTTAGTCAGCCCTATCTACATTTGCATCTATTATATATTTTTTAAATGATCATGTATATATTTTAGAGTTATTTTGGACTCCTTTCTTTCCTTCACACCCCACATCCAATCTATCAGAAAGTCACACTGGCTTTTCTAACTTATATGCCCAAAAATGTCGCCATTTTGTTCCACTCACAGTGTTTTCATGTTGATCTGAGTCATTATAATTCCTTACTTGAGCTATTGAATTTGTTTTATGGCTGAAATGCTTGTGTCCCTTAACATTTTTGCCAAATATATTTTACTTTATTTTATTTGTTTTCAACAAACTTTATTGACTTGTCATTGACATATAATGAACTGCACACATATAAAGTGCATAACTGTCTTAAGAGAAATATACATCTGTGAAACCATCTGATATAGATACAAAATCAAGATAATAAACATTATCATGTTAACATATAACCACAGAAATCAAGGTAATAAACATATATGCATCATTGTAAGAAGCTTCCTTTTGCCATTTTGTAACTTGCTTATCTAACTCTTCCTCCCTCCCCAGCCAACCACTAACTTGATTTCTGTCCCCAGAGATTAGTTTGCATTCTGTAGTATTTTATGCAAGTTGAATCATACAGTGCATGATCTTTGTGTCTAAGTCTTTGTATTAAAATATGCTGTCATTTCCCTGGGTAAATAACAATACATGAAGAATCTGAGTTATAAGGTAGCTTATCCATAACTTTTTAGAAAGTGCGAAACCTTTTCCTAAATTGGTTGTATTACTTTCCAGGACACCAACAGCATGTGGGAACTCTATTTGTTCAGTATCCTGAACAATACTTGCTATAGTCAGTCTTCACTTTTAGTCATTCTACTCTGCAGTTATATTTTATTGTGTTTTTTTTTTCACTTTTAAAACATTACAATTTATATGTTGATTATACCTCAGTAAAGCTGAAAAGCGTGTTCTATGCCTCTCTGATGGAATTCCATTGCATTTGGGAGAATAATAATATAATAATAATAATATAATAATAATAAAATATTTTTATAAATAAATTATTATTATTGATTGTGGTTTAAATTTGCATTCCAGAATGATTGATGGCATGAGAACATTTTCATATGTTTATTTGACATCTATATATCTTCCATGGAGAAGTATCTTTTCAAATATTCCCCTATTTATTAGGATGTTTTCTTGTTCATTTTTGAGAGTTCCGGTATATTTTGGCTTTAAGACCTTTATCAGGTATGGTCTTTCCATAGATATTCTCCTAGTCTGTGATTTGTCTTCTTATTCTTCTAATATCATCTTTGAAAATCAAGTGCAAGTTTGTTATTTTAAGAATTGTGCTTTGGTATCATATATCACATGTAAGATGAGGGTCATATAGATAGATTCCTATTTTTTCTAAAATTGTGGTATGTCTTTTACTTTAAGTTTTCTCCAATTTACTCACTTGTATTTTATAGATTTCAAATTGCTTATGCCCTATAACCTTCCTAAATTCACTTCTTTTATCTGATCAGATTTTATAGATTCCATTGGTTTTTCACATAGACACATGTTGTTGGTGAACACAGACAGTTTTAATTCTTGTTTTCCAATTTTAGTCAGTGTCATCTTTTTACTTGCCCTTATCACACTGAGTAGAACTTCCAGATCAGTGTTTAATGGAAAGAGTAGCATTCTTACCTGGCTTCTGATTTCAGGAGGAAATAATTTAGTTTTTATTCCAAAGTAAATAATTTAATTATTAATTATTACTTACTACTAATCATAATTTAATAATAATTTTTTGAAAATAAAATAATTTATAGTGACCCATGATGTCACCTATAGATGACTTTTATCAGGTTTGAAGAAGTTCATTTCTATTCCTATTTTGCCTAGACTTCTTTATTTTTCCCTGGAAATGAATGTTGATTTTGTCAATTTTTTCTCTGCATCTATTAAGATATTCATATGTTGTTATTCTTGTTTTATTAGTGAATTAAAATTATGAATAATATTAATAATTTTCAAATCACAGTTCAACCTTACATACCTGTGTTATACATGACTTGATCATTATGGATTAGTATTTGTATACATTACAATTCAATTTTCTTGTAATGAATTTTGTTTGGCTTTAGTACCATTGTAATTACAGAATGAGTGGGGAAAAAAGAGTCCCTCTGTTTAGATATATAAAGAAATACGTGTAGTTAAAAGTTCTTAAGTATTTACACATGTAGTTACTATTTCAGTCGTTCTTATTCCTGTTTGTAGATCTATGTATTCATCTGATAACAAATGGCATCTTTTAATAACTTTGCAATACAGGTTTGTCAGTGAAGAATACTTTATGTTTATCTGAAAAAGGCTCTGTATTGCTCTTCTTTAGGAAGGATAGTTTAACTGAGTATGAAGTTATAGGTTGATGGCTTCTTGTTTTCTTCTCTCAGTATTTTAAAAGATGAATTACTTCTCATTTGCGTTGTTTCTGGTGAGGAATTGGCTAATCAACTGGTTAATCTTTGTCTCTCTATCATCTCTGGTTGCTTTTCAGATGTTTAATTTTTATTGGCTTCATGAAACTTGATAACTATGTGTCCTGATGCATCTTGTGTTGTTGCTGTTTTTTCAAGATTTTTAAATTTTTTTAAATTTATTTTGAGATGGTGGTGGGCAGATAATGAGAGGGAGAGAATACCAAGCAGGCCCCACGCTGTCAGCACAGAGCGCAATGCAGGGGTCAGTCTCACAAACCATGACCTCATGATCTGAGCCAAAATCAAGAGTGAGACACTTAATCGACTGAGCTACCCGGTGCCCCTGTGTCTTGAGTTTTCATTGTGCTTCTTGAACCCAAACTGGGAAATTTGGAGCATTTTTTTTTTCTTTCTTCTTTTCCACGTTCTCCTCCTCTTTGGGAAATCCTATTACACAAATATAAGGTCTCTTGAATTTTTTTCCCGAGATCATTGATCCTCTGTCCATGGAAATTCTCTCTGTACAGAATGCCGGGGAGATAGCGGGGCTCACCTCGTTTGTTTGCTGTCTTTCAGTGATTGCTATTTGTTTTTGCCTGGTGTCTGATGGTAAAAAGTGTTTTATATATATTATATGTTACACATATGATACAAAATGTATAGTTATGCATATAGTTATAATTATATATATTATGTATTTTATAAGTTGTATATGTTTTATATATATATATAGTCATTATTATGTTGTTTATTATAATTATTTACTTTTGGGGAAGGAGAAGGTAAACATTGTCTCTTTTCTATCATCTCTGTCCAAAGTGCTCATAGTACCCTTATAAGGCAGTCAGTCACACATCTTTCTAGTCAATATTCATCAATGACTCTCACTTCCCTAAGAGACAAATCAAGTTTGTAAAAATGACCCAACAAGGCCATACAGTGTAGTCTTCCCCATCATTATCTATGTGATCATGTTTCTCCCTATTGCTAGCTTTGCTCCAGCCACATTGACCTTTCTTATGTCACTGAAACATTTCAGTTCCTTTATTTTTAGTGTCTTTACACTGACTAATATCTCTGTGTGAATGTTATCTCCTTCTTCCTTCTCACCTTCTTGGCTTCTACATCTCCACCAAAGATTTTCTCATGTGTCACTTCTCTATGAAGTTGACCTTGACATTTTCTTATTGAAAATTGCAAGTTCCTTCTCTGATTCACATTGCCATGTTCTACATTTAATTTATTTCCATAGCCTTATCACATAGCACCACACTAATTAAAGAGACTAATTATTTAGTCATTTTCCATCTTCACTCTCATGCCCACACTCTTACCAAGAGGTAGGTTCTAACAGGACAGGTTCAATTTTTTGGGTTTGATTTTTGTTTACATGCATCTCTGCCCAAAACACATCTGTTGCAGTTGCTCTACAGTTATTTAATGATTAAATTATTAATCCTATAATTTTATAGGACCATTGTTCTGTATTACAAATGCAGATGAATACCTTCACTATTACTTTCAAACGCTCAAAACCTAATGAAGGAAACTGAGACCTCAACCAACAATGAGATAAAGTGGAGAGTGTTTGCAAACTCTATTCCATGACAGGATATGATCTCCTTGAGGATAGTAAATTCCCCTGCAAATTAGTGATTTTCATGTAATAAGTGCCTACAAGTCTTGATGTGTTTATTCTAAATTAATCTCTTTGAGTCTTTTTGTATCATATGAACTTCCTTCATGTATAAAACTTCTTAGAGGAGCAGAGAAGAGCATAGGTATAAAATCTCCAATTACCAGAAATGACACTGCCAGAAATGGAGATGTGAGCACTTACCATAAGCTCCAGGTATCATTAGGAGTAAGGAGTGTACATGGGAATGCGTTGAGGCTTCCTGCAAACAGCCAGCACCTCCATGACAGCCATCTTGGAGATAGAGCCGTTATACCCAGCCAAGCCTTCACATGATTGCTGGCTCACATGCCATCTCAACTTCAGTTCAAGATGAGAGACTGGAGCTGGTTCAGCTCAGCCAGCGTGTACTCGGTTTCTGATGTACAGAATCTGTGTGATATGATATAAGATGTGATATGATAAAAGTTTGTGTTTGTCTTAGGTCACTAAGTTTTGAGGTAACCTGCTGTGCAACAAATAATAACTAATATTCATGGAAGAAGGAAGAATATTTAAATAGGGGCACCTGGGTGGCTCAGTCGGTTAAGGGTCCAGCTTCGGCTCAGGTCATGATCTCATGGTTTGTGGGTTCGAGCCCCGTGTCAGACTCTGTGCTGACAGCTAGCTAAGAGTCTGGAGCCTGCTTCAGATTCTGTACCTCCCTCTGTTCATGCTGTCTCTCTCTCTCTTTTTCTCAAAATTAAATAATTAAAAAACATAAAAAAAATATAAAACAGCCTTACACTGTGAGCAACACTTGTGCTGTCATGGTCACTTTGCAGTTAAGACAGCCGGCGGAGAGCTATCACAAATTTCCCTTAGGCTGCTGAAAACAGGGCCAAGGTTACCTGGTTCAAACTCCAGTGTGCCACCTGTTGTTGAACAGTTTTACATTTGGGAAAAGTAAGAAAGTGAGTGTTATCCAACTTGCAGTTTCAGATACTCTGCTATGGAAGGCATGTAAAGGATGTAGCACCAACAAAAACTAAAACCAATATCTGCACATTTAAAACTTAATATGAAAGAGTTCTCATAATTTAATACAGATAAGAGCTCTGGTAAAGTTTCAAATTATGGAAGAAGAAAAGATAGAACAAGACTAATGCTTTCAATGAGTCATCAGCAACTATAAGTTAACTACACTAATATTTTTTTGTTATAAGTAAAAGCATTGTTTGCTCGTTTTTGACAGTGTTCTCCCAAATGTCTGGCTCTACTGACATCCAAGGAAATTTGAAAAAAAAAAAGAAAAAAGAAAAGAAAATCTCTGAAAAGATAAAGTCAAACAATTTAAAGCTCTATTTTTAATGGGGAAAATATATACTTTATACTGTTTTTATAGCAGAATTCAATGAACTTACTTGAATTGTTTCTTATAAATATAGCCCCATTTAAGAAAATATGGTTAACATTCAATAGTATAAAATACAGTTTAATTTATACACTAAATGCTGATATTATCATTTGTTGTCAACTTTATTAAATCAGTTAAAAGTCCCAATTTTCTTCTTTCTTTGTAATTTTGTGCCAACATTCCATATAGATAATTTCCCTTGATGATTTTCTGGATGTGTGCTGCCTCCACTTAACACTAATCTAACCATCTCAAAAGGCTTCTCAAATTTCATATAAAAATCAATGTTTTCAAGGGCATAACACTGTAAAGATATTAGACTTTGGAAAAGTCTAATTTTGTAAAGCTAAACAAAATGCAGTCAACATAGAGCATTGGGTAAAATTATTAAAAACCACATTGTGAAGAATGTAGGGTATCCTAATTAACAAAGGACAGATGTTGATTTATATGAAAATAAGTATGCAAAGTAAGACATGTCTAGCACAATTATACAGAGAACCGTTCAAAGGAACCATAGCCAGAGAACAATTAACCCTTGAATTTCATTTGAGATCTTCTTAGATCTTGTTATTTATTTCTTTATTATTTATTATTCATTTAAGTTTATTTATTTTGGGAGAGAGAGAGTGCACAAGTGGGGGAGGAACATAAAGAGAGAAAGAGAGAGAGAGAGAGAGAGAGAGAGAGAGAATCTCAAGTAGGCCCCACACTGTCAGCACAGAGCCTGATGTGAGGCTTGAACTCATGAACTATGAGATCATGATCTGATCCAAAATGAAAAGTCAGGTAGGCTTAACCAACTTAGCCACCAGGGTGCCCCAGATCTTATATTTAAATACCTGCGATCAATACTTGTGCCTGCTGGCAGTTTCTATTTCATAGATATGCTTCTTTGACTATCCTCCAAATATCTTTCCATTTTGATTATAATTTTAATCTAATTTTATATTTTAATTGTTAGGTAATTTTATTAAAAGTTGCTTATCCATTTAATTGAAAAGGAAAATCGAGTGACCAACCAAATCATTAACTAATGTTGTACCTTAAGATTTTTAAATCTCATAAAGAATCCATTCTAAATGCACTGAACAAATTTATTAGATCATATTTGTATGTGTGTTTATCAAAGCACATTGAACACCTACTATATAGTGAGTTTTAATCCTAATCTGGGGAGAAAGAAATCCATGAAGCATAGCTGCCTATGTTTATAGCACCATCAAAACTCTGTCATCAAATCAGAGCACAGACAATGATCTTAAAAATCTGAAGGTGTTTGGGTGCCTGGCTGGCTCAGTCAGTTAAACATCTGACTTCAACTCAGGTCATGATCTCACAGTTCATGGGTCCTAGCCCCATGTCAAGCTCTGTGCGGACAACTCGGAGCCTAGAGCCTGCATTGATTCTGTGTCTCTCTTTCTCTCTGTTCCTCTCCCCTGACACTCTGTCTTCTGTCTCTCGGAATCTCTCTCTCAAAAATAAATAAAGATTTAAAAAACTAAAATAACACATCTTACGATGTTTATTGAATGTTTGGTAAAGAAATGATTCTTGAAAAATAAGGAGTTAGGAAAGAAGACAAATGGGCAAGGACACTGCTGGCAAAGGCAATACCAAGTACTCTTACATGCTAGAGTTTTTGATGTGTTTAATTGCAGTCATTAAGCTGGCATTCCTAGGGTCAGAGTGTGTTGTGAGAAACTTACTGTTGACAATTAGTTAAGACCTATAAAATTAATGTCAAGACCTTTACAAAGCATAGGTTGAGAAAGACCATACAAAGGCATTCAAATATATTGACAAGGAGATAAGGAGCCCCATAGGAATTTCATGCAGTAAAGAAAGACGTTCATATTGGTAGTGGGTAGAATAGATTAAAGGAATAGAAAATGGGAATGTACATATTTGTTAGTAGGTGAATCAACAAGAATCCTTCTTCTATTGCAATTTCCAGAAAAGTCAAATTTACACTAGATTAAGGGAGAGGAAAGGAGTTTATTCATTAATAAAGATAAAGAATCAAAGAGCAACAGGATTTAGGGAATAAGCAATAATATCAAGATTTAATTTCTCTCCTACTATGTTGGTTAATATATCAGCTTTTAATGCATCACAAACTACTCCAAATCTTTAATAGCTAAAAGAATAAACATTTGCATTGTTCATGATTATGCAGGTCAGTAATTAGGTCTGGCTAACTGGGCAGTTCTCATTTCAGCTGACCTTGCCTTTTGGTCACAGTTCCATTGTAAATCATCTAGGGGTCTTTCCATCTTGAAATAGGTTGCTGGCTACCAGCTAAAGCTGCGGGAATGACTGAGTCACATATCCGTCATCCAGCATCCAGCAATCTAATTCTGGGCTTGGTCACATGAACCCTAGCCAAGTTCCACTAGCATGAACAGAAGACAAGGCATTTTGAAGTCTAAGATTAGGCTTGGTACTGGCTCAGTGATATTCATGTCTCATTCTATTAGTCAAAGAGAGTCACAAGTCTACTATAGGTTGAAGGGTTTGTGGAAATTGACTAGTATTAACTGTGGGAGTTGTAAAATACCATTGTAGAGAGGAATAGGTATATGGAAGGGCATGATTTGGGCCCTTTATGCAAATAAAAACATCACAACCAGTTTCTCTGTTTCTAAGTGGTGTTCTTAGCACCTTCTGTACTTTGTCTGAAATGGAAAAAATGGATGTTGTAGTTCTAGCTGTAAATCTTTTCTACTCTGAAAACAATAGAGTATTGTTTTGTTTTATTTTGCTGAATGTCTTATTCTGCTTGGGCTGTCATAACAAATAACATAGATTGTGTTCCTTAAACAGAAATTTATTTCTCACTGTCCTAGATACTGGCAGGTCTGAGATCAGGGTGCCAGTATGGTCAGGGTCTGGTAAGAGCCCTCTTCCTGGTTTGCAGATTGATGTATTTGTGCTGTGTCCTCACATGACATGGCAAGAGGGAGAGAGAGAAATAGAGAAAGAACAAGCTCTCTGTTCTCATAGGGGTCCTGCCCTCATAACCTAATTACCTGCTAAAGACCCTACCTCCAAGTACTATCATATTAGGAATCAGGATTTTAATATATGAATACAAGGGCGGGGGACAAAATCATTAAGTCTATAGCACTGGACTATTTCAGCAGCCTCTGTCTTTGTTTGAATCAGACTTTTTTTTTTAAATTATTCCATTCTGTATTTTTTTATGTTTCTTATTTATTTTTGAGAGACAGAGAGAGACAGCACGAGCACGGGAAGGGCAGAGAGAGACGGAGACACAGAATCAGAAGCAGGCTCCAGACTGAGCTGTCAGCACAGAGCCTGACCTGGGGTTCGAACCCACGAACCATGAGATCATGACCTGAGCCGAAGCCAGACACTTAACTGACTGAGCCACCCAGGTGCCCCTGAATCAGACTTTGATTCCTCAAGTCTGGGCATATATTTTCTTAAATGAGGGCAGGGGATGAGTTAGGAGAAAGCCTATCTCAGACTGCATGGACTGAGAGTAGGCATGTAGGTCTCCCATGGAAAACCATAGATTCTTTTGTAAATATAGGAGCATGAAAATAACAAATGGAAAATATACACTAAGTGATCTACTACAAAACTTATTTTTCTTTTAAAAATTTATTTATTTTGAGAGAGATAGAGCATGCATGGGAGGAACAGAGAGAGAGGGAGAGAGAATCCCAAGAAGGCTCTACACCAGCAGCCTAGAGCCCAATGCAGGACTTGAACACACAAGCCATGTTGTTTTTGATGCCGAGATTTCTCATTTCTATATTCAGTTGGTGAGAACAGAAGCATCCACCAGAATGTAATAGCTGCAATTAACATATTTGTTCGAAGATTCTAAGTTGTCAGTTTGCTAATGTTAGTCATATTTCTGTTTGACCTGTAATGTTCTTTTTGCTTTATATTCATAAATGACACATCTTTGAGTCTTAATCAGTTAATAACAAATGGGAACACATTTATAAGGTTAAAGCTTTAATTCTTCATCAAAAGCCCATGCTTCTTACCTGAAACCCAACACATGGTCCATATTTTCCTTTGTCTGGCTTTCTTGCCAACCCATGATGACTGCACAACTCAGATGGTCTCTGAGTTTTAAATTCCATTTTGTTACTGTACCTCACTATCAACCATGTTTGACTCTAGATCTCTGCTGATCTATACTTTGTTTGGTGGACATTTTACCCTCCCCATCACCTAAACTTGGTTCATAAATGTGTATTTCTTTGTTCCTGGTGATATTCAAAGGGATGGAAACTATCTCATTTTGCATTATACTGGAATTGTTAGGCTCATGTGTAGAAATTTTAATTTTAATTTTTTACATTTATTTTATTTTTGAGGGACAGAGAGAGAGAGAGCGAGCATGAACTAGGGAGGGGCAGAGAAAGAGACACAATTTCTGAAGTAGGCTCCAGGCTCTGAGCTAGTGATCAGCACAGAGCCTGATGCGAGACTCAAACCCAAGAACCATGAGATCTTGACCTGAGGTGAAGTCAGACGCTCAGTCGACTGAGCCACCCAGGTGCCCCTCATGTGTATAATTTTTTCATGTCTGTCATACCTGAAATAGACATAAAATACAGTCACTATTTCTTCATTCCTTAAATTGGATTAAATACCCAGTACTAACAACAGTGCATTTTGCATAGCAAATGTTCAATAATTGTCTGAAGACTTTGACGGAGGATTATTAGAACTATAAACAATGACTCTACTCCATGAAGTTAATAATAATTCTTTATTGCTTAAGATACCCTACTCTGATTGTTTTTTAACCATTTACATATAAAGTGAGAGAAGATTGTGCCCAAATCTACTTCATGATAACATGAACTCAGCAATTAATGTGATATGACCTCAATATTTGTTCTCCATGTATTAAAATTTGAGAGAATATTTTTAAGGTAGTATGTCTTAGCTCTGACAATATTTCTATCTAAAGTATTTATATTTTGATTTTTTAATACTTCACTACAGTACTGTGTTTGATATTGCTCAAATATTAGTGAGATTTAATATACTATGTTTGAAGAACTCTCTTTTGAAAATAGAACTCAGGGCACCTGAGTATCTCAGTTGTTAAAACAACCAACTCTTGATTTCAGCTAAGGTCATGCTCTCACAGTGAAGAGATGGAGCCCTGAGTGTCGGGCTCCACCACACTGGTCAAGGAGCTTAGTTAATATTCTCTCTCTCCCTCTCCCTGATTGAGGTCTCTCTCTCTCTCTTTCTCTCTTAAAAAATGTAACTCAATACCTTTTCCTCTATAGGTTATAAAAAATGTATATTTATTTATTTTTGAGAGAGGGAGGGTGAGCAGGGGAGGGGCAGAGAGAGAGGGAGACAGAGAATCCCAAGCAGGCTCCATGTTGTCAGTGCAGAACCAAAGGCAGGGCTCAAACTCACGAACCAAGAGATCATGACCTGAGCCAATATTAAGTGTTGGTCGTTTAGCCAACTTAGCCACCCAGGCACCCCTTCTCTGTAAATTTCTAATTAAAATTCTGTTTTTATATTGTATAAGCATGTTCTTTTTGATATCTGTTCTTCATCAATGATCCATTAGCTCCATGAATCGGGGTCTGTATTTTCTATGTTTTTCACATTATTTTTATACCAAAATTATCTATATAATGTCCAGTCATTTTGAATGTATATCTGAATAATCATTAAGTATTCACTGATTTTTTTTTATTAGGCATCAATATTTATGTTAGATGAAGGAAATAGATCTAAAAACAAGGTAGGCATGGTTTTGGTTCTTATAACTTTATAAATAATAAGACTATAGTGTTCTAATTACTACCTAAATTAAGAACAATATGACAAGGCCTCTTTCTTTGAATGAATCTAATATGGAAATGGACAATCACCAGGCCACACACTATGAGCTTATATAGCCATGTGCAAATATTCTTATATCAGAGAAAGAAATAATTTTATGTATGCCTGAGGATGTCAAAGAGAAGAGAGACCAAATATAACTTGAAAATCTATGTAGACATTGTCAAATAGGACAGGGTAGATAACAGCACTACAATACAGTAGACACATATATGTCCCTCTATGTATCTGTAGGGGAGTGAAAGTAAATTTAAAGGCTTGGTAGGGGCACTTGGGTGGCTCAGTCGGTTAAGTGCCCAACTTCTACTCAGGTCATGATCTCAGGGTTCAGGGGTTTGAGCCCTGCGTCAGGCTCTGTGCTGACAGCTCAGAGCCTGGAGCCTGTTTCAGATTCTGTGTCTCTCTATCTCTCTCACCCTTCCCTGCTCATGTTGTCTCTGTCTCTCAAAAATAAATAAAAAACAGAAAAAAAATTTAAAAAAAAATTTAAAGGCTTGATTTAATGAGATGTGGTTTAGTTTTATTAGTCTGTTAGCAGCCCAATACTGTAGGGCCTACAAAATATGCCATGTGACTTTACCCTAAAGTTAATGTAGGACTTTTAAAGGAAACATTTGGTTTTCATTGCAGAAACTGGGTAGATATTTGGAAAGTATACTTTTTTGATAAAGTACTGGAAAGCTAACCACCTCTTCCTTTCACTTACCTTTTTAAATAACACAAAATATATTCTACTTAAGGAGTTTCCATCAAATAGAACAAAAGCAATAATAAAAGATTCCAAACATTTGGTGTAAAGAAGTATTGATGGAGAAAATATAATAGGCAGTAAATACTGTAGCAACTATAAATCATTTCAGATATTGTAAAGCCAAGAATTTATAGGAAGAAATATCTGCAACAGGCTAAGTTAAGATCAAGTTAGAAGACAGTAGAATGGCAAGTCATGAATTAGTGATGGGTATAACTGGAAATGATTGAAAGAAATCACTGTGGTTAGTAAATGGTAAAATACATAATACTTATGTGATATTGAACCAATGCTTCTTGGATCATTAGTCCATAAATTTTCAGGTTTCTCTACCCATTGAAATCAATATTTTTACTGCTTTGGGGCATCAAGCTCAAACAAATGGTCTATTGCTAATGTCTGAATTTTAAATTTTGTAGACAGATTTGTCTACAGTAAATCAATTGTCTTGAAAGTAGCCTCTGTGGATAAATAACAAAGTTTTTAATATTATAGTTCTTTTCTTACTAATCAGGATAAAAGGGCCACAATCTAGGGAAGAAGATATAACAGATTAAAAATCTAATGGCAGGCATAAAGTCCTTCTAGTTCTGGATGCCGAAAATAGAAGGAAAAGGAGGAGATGGAAGGATTTCCATCTACCATCCATCCTTGTGGTCAGTTCTGTGGATTGTCAATTTAGCTGCACAAATGGATAGGTTTTCTACTGGTTTGGGATGTATTGACTCATGCATTTGTCTTCAGCCAAAGGTCAAAAGTCTTATACATATATCTGTCAGCTGGCAAGGGGCTGACTGTCGGCCAGGGGACAGGGTCTGGGTCATATGTCTCACATCTTGTAGCAAAGTAATCTGGACTCATGCATATAGTAGTAGATGCAGAATTTCTATGCTCCTCAAGAGTAGAAATTTCACTACTAGGTATTAATCCACAGGATACAAAAATGCTCATTCAAAGAGGCACATGCATTCTATTGTTTATAGCAGCACTATCAACAATAGTCAAATTATGGAAAGATCCCAAATGTTTATTCATTCATCAGTCAATGAACCTATATATTAGTATATACGAGTGTGTGTGTGTATATATAAATAGTATGTATGAGTGTATATATGAGTATGTATATATATACTGATATATACATATCCCACATACATATATACACACATACCACATGTATATGTACATATATATATATATGCGCTTATATATACATATATATAATGGAATATTACTCAGCGATCAAAAAGAATGAAATCTTGCCATTTTCAACAACATGGCTGGCTGGGACTAGAAAGTGCTAAGTGAATAAGTCAGTAAGAGAAAGACAAGTGTTGTATAATTTCACTCATATGTGGAATTTAAGAAACACAACAGATGAACCTAAGAGAAGGGAAGAAAAAATAAGATAAAAACAGAGAAGGAGACAAACCATAAGAGATTCTTAAATGCAGGGAACGAACTAAAGGTTACTGGAGGGAAGGTGGTGGGGGTATGGACTAAGTGGGTGATGGGCCTTAAAGACGGCACTTGGGATGACCACTAGGTATTATATGTAAGTGATGAATCACTGGGTTCTACTCCTGAAACCAATACTAAACTGTATGTTAACTAACATGGATTTAAATAAAATTTTAAAAAGAGGATTATGTGTTAATAATCAAAGAGTAGAAGCAACTTTAGTGTCTAGGTATTAATTAATGCATAAGCTCTAAGTGGTATAGCCATTTAATGGAATATTATTCAGCAGTGAAAAAGTACTGAAACACACTAGAACTATAGCTAAACCTTGAAAACATGCTAACTGAAGGAAATCAATCACAATAGACTATACACAGTCTTCTGTATCCTCAGGGATATGTCTTAAGACTCCCAGTAGACGCCTGAATCTCCAGATAGTACCAAAATAAATAAATAAATACATAAATAAAAATAATTACTGAAAGTTATTTATTTTTTAAATAAATAAGGAAAATTTTAGAATGAATTATATGCTTATAAATTAGTTATTCATATCAGTATAAATCCTATTTATTTTAATATATAGATACATGGATAAAAAAGAAAAATAAATATATGTTTATATAGATATATGTGTATATATATATAGTTTTTCTAACTCTATTATCTTGGCAGTTCTAGAATCCTTGACACCTGAGAAGCAATGAGCATACCTAGAATCTAGAATCTAGACCATTTCTAAGTACCATTTTCTAATTAAAACAAACAAACAAAGAAGCAAAATATAACCAAAGACTTCTTTTAGAAAACATTGATTCTAGACTTGGGCAAGGGAAATATAATCTGAGCTTATGCCTATATATACTTGTATTGCCAGTAAATACAGTGGGGACATAAGAGCCAACCTGAAAGAATTCCTAAAAAGCAGAGCTGGAAAAAAAAATTGAGCATTAATGTAAATAGTGATGGTATTAGCTTATGAACAGAGGATAAATACCTATGATATGTCAATAGTGATGTAAATAAATAATTGACTAAATGATTCAGTAAATAAATAAATGAGTTGAGAAGGAATAAAAAAGAAAAAATATGTAAGAATAACTTGCAACTGTGTCTACACTTTTCCTACTATCTCCGATTGGAAAAAAGACTGGGGATGTAGAAAAAGATGAGAGTAATTATCTCTGTTTTTTTCCCCACATTTGAGTTGTGTTGTGTAAAATTTCACTATATAATGTTAGTGTAACTGGAGCTCTAAATAGGTGCAGGAGGATGTTTGTGCCTCTAACACAAATGATATGCCAAAGATATTTGACACTAAGTTTGCCTTTAGAAGAGTACATCTTTCCTTCCTCCCTCCCTCCCACGCTTCCTTCCTTCCTTCCTTTCTTCCTCCTTTCCTTCCTTCTTTCTTCCCTCCCTCCCTCCTTCTTTTTTCTTCCTTCCTTCTCCTCTCCAATTCCCTTCTCTTTCTATTTTCTTTCTTTCTTTCTTTCTTTCTTTCTTTCTTTCTTTCTTTCTTTCTTTTCCATTTCTTTCTTCTGTGGCTTTAAGTAGGAATTATTTTATTGAGAGCTCTTATTCAACAAGATAATGGACCCTTTGATATTTCTCTAGAAGTCTACTGGTTCATAAAATACAGAGGGGATATCTTGAGTTTAAAAAAAACAGGTAGTATTTATCATTGTGTGTGTGTTCTCAGGGATTGGAGTAAATTCTGCAAAGCAGGAGAACTGCTAAAAAAAAACAATCACTGTGTGGTTTTTATTTCTCCAAATGTTCCATCTGACTATATCTTCAAGTTGATTTGAAATGTGCAACATGATCTGTGTCACTATGGTGCATGAAATTCCACGAAAGTACTGAACTTTTATATTTATTTGAAAATCTGTGTGACTGCCTTTGAGAACACAGCATCTGGAGGTATTGAAAAACATTACAGGGGCTCCTGGCTGGCTCAGTTGAACGTCCGGCTTCGGCTCAGGTCACGATTTAATGGTTTGTGGGTTCGAGCCCTGTGTTGGGCTCTATGCTGACAGCTCAAAGCCTGGAGCCTGCGTTGGATTCTGTGTCTCCCTCTCTCTCTGACCCTACTCTGCTCACGCTGTCTCTCTCTGTCTCTCAAAAATAAATAAAAAACATTTAAAAAATTAAAAAAAGAAAAACATTACATAAAAATAGTATTTAAGTTACTCTTTTATATTATTTTTTCTGACACATACAAAATGCATTACAGTATTACTTGATGCACCCCTGATTTTTTAATAATTGGACTAGAATAAAATAATTGGTTTTAAATAATTTGTGTAACAAAAACAAGGATAATGCAGTTATGGTGATACAACTGGTATCAAAGAGTTTATTGGAAATGACAGAAAGGATTTGGTATTGAGGTCAAATTTCTTATAAAAAATGGGTTGACTTATTTTTTTAAAGAAAGGATGATAATATCATTGTCTCTGATTTAATAAAAAGTCATATTGGAAAACATGTTTCTAATGTTATTATGTCTATTTTTTATTTGGTGTAAAGTCATTTCAGTTTGAATATCTCAGGTAGCTTATAAAAACTGGCATGTACGATAGATGTAGTATATTCTTTGGAAATCATTCATCCATACAAAATAACAGGTGATAGTAAAACAGAATTTAGATAAAAGGACATACTATTTTCTCATACTGAATTTGATATAAATCAGAAGTCAGGATATATACCAGGCTTGTCATTTGAAAGGTTGATGATTTGTTTGGTTTTCTTTCTACAGATGTTTATCATTCTAACCAAAGAAATATCTTCTAACTTAATTGGAATATATTGTGGCTTAGCCCAAAGAGCTTGAGCAGATCAGAAGATATAAATCTAATCCTAATGCAGTGCACCTGCCATAAACCGAATGTGTGTGATCCCTTAAAATTTAATACATAGAAGCCTATTCCCAATGAAATGATATTTAGAGCTGGGAATTTGGAGAAGTGATTAGGTCATGAGGGTGAAATCCTCATGAATGGAATTGGCGTCTTTCTAAAATAGATCTCAGAGAGCTTCCTACCCCTTTCATCAAAGAGAGGACACAGTGAGAAGCAGCCCTCTAGGAAGCAGTAAGTGGGCCCTCTCCAGACCTGAATCCTTCCATGTTTTGACCTTGGACTTTGCAAACTCTAGAACTGTGAGACTAGATCTGTGTTGTTTAAGCCATCCGACCTATGCTATTCTGTTACAGCAGCAGCCCAGATAGACAAAGACAGTCGCTACTTGGATTTGAAAATTACTTAAATCCCCTGGGCTTCTAATTCCTCATCTGTAAAAGGGAGGGTGAAACAATGTCACAATATCTAAAAATAATAATTAGAGGAAATGCACAATGACAAAACACTTAATGAAACACAAAATATTATCATAAAGGGATGCTATCTTAATCTAAATAAAGCTTTTAAAAGGATACAAATATAACATGATGATTAATACTGTAAGTTTCTAAAAAAGAATAACAAAGGCAAATGATTACTCATAATTGAAAAACTAAATTAATTCTAAAAATCTTTTGTTATATAACTGCTTTTACATTTTTATTTAACATTTAGTCAGCCAAACTATTTACTAGGTATTGTGATAACCTCTATATATTTAAGCATAAATACAATAATCCTCTGTCTTCAATAATAGTAGTTTAATAGGTAGAGAATTATAACTAGTTTTTTGTTACTGTAACTGATTGTTTTGATTTCAAATATGCAAATGATACTTTTAATTTTTCATGATCTCTCCATGCTAAAAATTCATAAATATTTAAATATTTTTTATTTATAAAACATACATTTCCTTTAATAAAAATTTTCAAAATCATAATTATATCCAATTTAGACTTCCTTATACATAAATTACAATTAGTATAGTAGTAGTAGTAATAGTGGTAGTAACAGAACCAGGAATAATAGTAGGGAAAATTAAATAATACTTCTGTATAGAATGAAAATTAAAAAGAGATAAGAAAAGGAAGGAAGTGAGGGAAGAATGGATGGAACATGCTTTTGTCAAAAATCAGTTGATTAAAAAAATAAGTTGATTATACTTGTTTTGGTTTGTCTGTAGGCTTCCGGTTTTGTTCTGCTAATGTTTTTTTATTTTTTCTTTCATCAATACCATACTGCTTTGATTACTTTGATTATTTTGATTATTATATTTATGTCTTGCATTATGTAATGAGTCCTCCAACTTTTTTTTTCAGTATTTTGTTATAAGATTTATCTTTTATAAATTTACCTTTTATAAATTTTAGAACCATTTTATTAATGTATTCAAAATAACTTGCTCCATTATAATCGAGGATTTATTGAATCTTTGGATGAACTGGGGAAGAATCAACATCTTAAAAGTACTCGAGTCTCCCAATGCGTGAACATCGAGTATCTCACCATTGTTTATGTATATTTCCATTATGTGAGTTTTGGTAGATTGGGCCAAGGAGTGTCCCCATTTAATCTAAATTATAAAATTTGTAAACACAGAGTTTCTCATAGTATTCTTTTTTATTTATTTTCATGTCTAAGGAATGAGTAATTATGACCCCTCTTTCATTTCTAAAATGAGTAATTTGTGTCTCCTGTCTTTTTTTATTGATAGCTTGGGAAAAGATTTACCAATTTTAGTGAACTTTTTAAAGATCCATTAGCTCTTGGTTGTATTGATTTTCTCTACAGTTTTCTTATTTTCAATTTCACAGATTTCTGCTCTCATGCGGATTTCTTATCTTCTGCTTGCTTTAGGCTTTATTAGCTCTTCTTCCTTTAGATTTATAAGGTTACAGCTTAGATTACTTGTTTGAGATATTTATTCTATTTTTAAAAGGTTTATTTATTTATTGAGAGAGAAACAAAAACAAGAGACAGAGAGACAGAGAGAGAAAGAAAAGAAAAAGCATGAATAGGGGAGGGGAAGATAGAGAGGGAGAGAGAGAATCCCAAGCAACTTCTGTGCTGTCACACTGTGCTGTCAGTGTGGAGCCCAATTTGGGGTTCAGTTCTACCAACTGTGGGATCATGACCTGAGCAAAAATAAAGAGTCAGATGCTTAACCGACTGAGCCACCCAGGAGTCCCTTTACTCTATTCTTTTTTTTTTTTTAATAATTTTAAAAATGTGTATTTATGTATTTTTAGAGAGAGCATGAGTGGAGGAGGAACAGAGAGAGAGAAGGAGGGAGAGAATCTCAAGCAGGCTCCTATGCTGTCAGTACAGAGCCAAAGCAGGACTCAATCTCACAAACAAGATCATGACCCAAGCTGAATAGGAGCCAGATATCTGGGGCACCTGGGGGCTCAGTCAAACAGCCGACTTCACTCAGGTCCTGATCTTGCGGTTCATGAGTTCGAGCCTGTCGGCCTCTATGCTGACAGCTCAGACCTGGAGCCTGCTTCAGATTTTCAGATTGTGTGTCTCCTCCTCTCTCTGTCTTTCCCCAGCTCAAGCTCTGTCTCTCTCTCTAAAAAATAAATAAATATTAAAAAAAAGAGCCAGATATTTAACTGACTGAGTCACCCAGTGCCCCCCCCCCCACCTTATTCTGTTTTAATAAGTTACTGTAATGCTCTAAGTTTCCCTCTATCATCACTTTTACTACATCTTACACATTTGGAAAAACTGAAGCTCTATTTTCATTTTTATATAGCTCAAAATAGTTTTCAATTTGTCTTGGGGCCTTTTCTCTGACTCATGAGTTATTTAGAAGTGTGTTAAATTTCCAAATATTTGAGGGATTTTTTTTATCTATCTTTTACATGTTTCTTGTTTAATTTCTTTGTGGTCTGAGAACATATTTTGAATGACTTGTATTACTGTGAATTAATTCAGATGTGATTTGTGGCACAGAGGTTGTTTTATTTTAGTGTTAGTTCCATGTAAGATTGTGAAGACTATGTATTCTGCTGTTTGGTATACACACTTAAGCTCATTGCGTCTTCTGAGAGATTTTACCCCTTTATTATCATGAAATGCCCCTTTTTATCTTTAATGATCTTCTTTGTTTTGAAGTCTACTTTTCTGAAATTAGTATAGCCACACCAGCCACTGTTTTATTAAGACAACCAGATATATCTTTCACCATACCTTTATTTTTACCTTATCTAAGTATTTACATTTAAAATGAGTTGTTACTTGAATCTTTTTTTCATTTTATTTTTATAATCCAATCTTATATTCTCTATCTTTTAATTGTTTTAAAACAACTTATATTTTGAATTATTTTTGATATAGTTAGATTAATGTCTATCATGTTACTAATTGTTTTCTAATTTTATGTATTTGTTTGTTCTCCCTTCTTTTTCCACCATATCTCATTGTAATTGGGCGTTTTATAGGATTACATTTTAGCTTCTATTTTGGTCTATTACCTATACTTATTTTATTTTTTTAGTGATTGTATAAAGTTTACAATAAATAGTTTTTCTATCTTTTTATTTTAATTCCAATTAGTTAACATACATTTTTACATTAGTTTCAGGTGATTCAATACTTCCATACATCACCCAGAGCTCGTCACAACAAGTGCACTTCTTAATCCTCATCACTTAATTAACCCGTCACCTCACCCACCTCCCCTCGGGTTGCTCTCAGTTTGTTCTCTGTAGTTAGTCTGTTTCTCACGTGCCCCTCTCTCTCTTTTTATTCCCTGTGCTCATGTATTTTGTTTCTTCAGTTCCACAGGAGTGAAATCATATAGTATTTGTCTTCCTCTGACTTATTTCACTTATCACAATATTCTCTAGCTCTAACCACATCACTGCAAATGACTGGGCTTCATTCTTTTTCAAGTTATATTACAAAGCTATAGTGATAAAAACAGTATGGTACTGGCTCAAAAATAGGCTTATAGATCAATGGAACAGAATAGCAAACCCAGAAACGAAACCATAACTCTATAGTCAGTTAATCTTCAACAAAGCAGGAAAGAATATCTAATGGGAAATAGTTTCTTCAACAAATGGCATTACAGTTTACAATACATAGTTTTAACTAACCTGATCCCACCCTTAAATATGAGTACCACTTCACATATAGCACAGGAGCCTTGTAGCTGTACCCTCCTGTTTTCTAGCATCTTGTGAGTGTTATATCTGGATCTGCTTCCGATGATGACTTTATTTTTTCACACATTGTTTTTGTTCATTTGTTTTCATTTTTGCTGTTCAGTGATGTTTGCAAGGTATTTAATCTTTGATGTAGTTAGAGGTGCTGGAGGTTTCAGATTTTTGTAGTGTGCTTGTTTTTCTTCTTTGTTTTGACCCCCTCTAGTGCCTTTGAAATTCCTTTAGTCCCCCTCCTTAGTGATGATGTGCCTATTGTAACTCTTTCATCTGTGAACCACTGTTATCATGGTGGAACCCACGTGTGGAAAAGTAATCAATTCATATAGCAGAACTAAAAAACAAACAAAAACAAGAAAACAGATATGTAAGTCCTCTAAGATAATTAATTATACACTCATTCAAAGTAAGCAACTTGTAAAAGTTAAATTTCTATCTTAAATTTCAATATTTTTCTATACTCACTCTTAAAATGTTGACAGTGAGCAAATTATCTCTAAATGATGTTGTAAAGACAATATTCTGCTTCTGTAATCCTTCTGTTTTCATTCATACTCAGAGTGGGAGTTCTATCTTTCAGGGATATATAAATCTACTTTATTTCAGGACATTGCTGGACACTGGGAAGAATTATTCACCAGTCTTTCCCCCAGGCCTATAGGAAGATTATATATCCCATTCTTCATTGAAATTAGGTCAGGACTGTATGACTGTGTTCTGACTAAAGAAAAATAATAGTGGAAATGTTGTGCATCACTGCCAAGCATGGTGTCTTGGACTCTTTATAAATGCTGACAATTACCACAGCAGAAAGGAAGACATATGGTCAATGTGTGTGTGTGTGTGTAGTGTGTGTGTGTGATATATATTGGCATACACAGGGTATGTATGTACACATGGAGTGAACACAACAAATGATATTTATAATTGGTCACACTAAAATTAAAATTAAGTGATCAATATTAATTTTTTTCAACTTAATAGTACTTTAAAACAAGTTTTTGTTGTCATTTTTTTCCCCTTGAAAATGTAGCTTTAAGATCGTCTTTATAAAATTCACCTCAAGAGATATCAGAAAGATTACCATTTGTTAACTTGCTAAATCAGAATCTATGCAAGTGGAATGTTAAATTCTGCATTTCAAATGAAGAATCTGTATACTGGCTAAATTTAGAGAAATTTATCTTGATTAATCAGGAGTTTTCAAAATGTTTTGTTTATTTGCATTTGTGTAATTAAGTCCTTCCTTATTCTAATACAAACAAAGAGGGGAAAATGGCAGTTGTCAAAATTTATTTAACAAAATGAGACCTTTAAGAAATGTTTATTAATTTTTGAAAGAAAGAGAGAATGTGAGCAAGGGAGGGCAGAAAGAGAGGGAGACAGAGCATCCCAAGCAGGCTGTCTGCTGTTGTTATGCCCAGATTTTAATATCGCCCCCAAAAACCAGAGACCACCAGGGAGGCCGAAGCACGCATGCAAAAGCAAAGGGCTTTATTACGAATTTAGGCCCGGCCAGCCTAAACTCGGGCTCACAGACTTCAACAACACACTGGATCCACCGGGAGCGAGCCCCAAACATGGGGGGGCAGGGCCTTTTATGAGTTTGGGAAGGGGGAGTTACAGGAAATTGTGACACAGGTACAGGGGTCCAATCATTATAGCATCACATCATTGACAGTAACTTTAACCAATTACAGAGTGGACCCAGAACCCTCAGGTAGGGCGTGACTAGGACCCTCAGGTAGGGGGTGACTAGTCTTAACCTCCATCTTTAGGCCTGCCCCCAGAAATGTTAATGGTGTTAGCTGGCCTTCAAGGTCAGAGGGGAAACCCGAATCAGACCTGCATCCTTACACTGTCAGCGCAGAGCCTGATGCAGGACTCAAACTCACAAACCACAAGATCATGACCAGAACAGAAATCAAGAGCCAGACCCTTAACTGACTGAGCCACTCAGATGCCCTAGAGATTTTTTATTTATTTTGATTGTTTTAATTTTTTAACTTTTAAAAGCTTATTTATTTATTTTGAGAGACTGACAGAAACAGAGTGTGTGGGCAGGGGAGGGGCAGAGAGACAGAGACAGAGAGAAATCCCAAGCAGGTTCTGTGCTTGTGGAGCCCAACACAGGGCTCACTCTCACAAACTGAGATCATGACTGAAGCTGAAATCAAGAGTTGGGCGCTTAACTGACTGAGCTGTTCAGGTGCCCCAAAGGAGATATTTTAAAGATATAATTAGATAAGTAGGAAAAAAATACATATGATAAAGCCAATTAAAAAGTTTAAACCCAAAATGTGTGGCAGATGGCAGGCCCTTTCTGAGGTCTAGAGTTCCAGTAAGACTGTGAGCCCAGCTCTGACCAGCTTACAGCATTTGAGATGCTCTGTCCTTGACACTCTAGGACCTTTGACTTCACCTCAGGGGTCTATTTCCTTGTAAGTCAATCCCATTTCAGAAACTCAGATTTCTATATCCATTTCAATAAACTCACCCCTTGCCTTAGGGGTCCTACCACTTTACAAAGGACACACCTTGAATTCTTCTTTCAAACCAGGAATCAGTTTCTGCAACAGGTCCCTGGAGAAGTGTGGTTTCAAAACAAACAACAACAACAACAAAAAACCCCACAAAACAAAAACAAAACCAAAAACTAAGCCTTGTGCTTCTGTTGCTTGCTTTGTTAATAACTAGTAGATTACATTCTCTGGGGCCAAGCAAAATTTAAAAAGAACACATTATGCCAGACAAACTTGATTGTGTTTTTTGATAAACTCAGTAAATTAGTGGATAAAAGAATTGAGTGGATGGAAGATTTTTTGATTATAATAGAACAAGTTGATGGCAATTCCACAACACACAAACAAAAAGATCTTGCGTGAACATTTAATTCAAATTACCTTAGCTGCAAGTACTGTCACACAGATTGAAAATTGGATGAAGAATGACCACAAAGAAAGGATAATGAAAAATGCTAACAAAGAAATCTATCATGGGCACTTAAAATCTTAATGAATATTATATAAAGGAGGCTAAATAACCCAGGCTCTAATTTCTCATTTTGCCTTCTCATTTGAAGTTTTGTGTATAACCAAAGGAATTGTTTTACTTTACCACGTGAAAGCATCATATTTAGAAAACCAGCAATTACTTTGCCCAGGTTTACTACACTGTATATATTATTCTCTAATCCAGAACTTCTGCCATACTTATATTCTAAGAAAATCCTGACAAATACATAGATATTTTATTATTTTTTTCTATATTTCACATGGTGGGTACAGTTGAAAGTGGCTGACACAAGTCTGGAATTGAAATCAGTGTCTTGGGTGTGGGATCTGATATTTCCACATTAGACAGGACTACAACTGCATAATTCATATCATAACTTACTGTTTACCCAAATTACATTAGCCCTAGTCTGCATGATGAGGGTGTTGTGCTTGTGTTTACAGCTGAGTTCTTTAGTGTCCTGTGTAAAAAGGTAATATGGTCCATTTGTTCAGAAGACAGCCTTAAGACCTTGTTTGCCTCTTAGAAACTGAGCAAGCATGAGAATATTCCATAATCATTATTGACTTCTGTTGTTTTAACTGTTACGTGATGAAGTAACACATAGTCATCTACCTCAATGAGTCTACGTTATGGAAAATGGTGAGAAATGTAACAGCTAATGTGTAGGTGGCTATAGGCATTTCAGGGGTCTGATGTACCTGATGTGTTTACTTATTTACCTACTTCAAAATAAGTATTCAATTATTGATGATGATGATCATGGTTAGGATATTACTGGAATTGAAATCAGTCTACCTGTCCAGCCAGGATTCTAGTATTCTCTTTCTTTCTTTCTTTCTTTCTTTCTTTCTTTCTTTCTTTCTTTCTTTCTTTCTTCCTTCCTTCCTTCCTTCCTTCCTTCCTTCCTTCCTTCCTTCCTTCCTTCCTTCCTTCCTTCCTTTCCTTTCCTTTCCTTTCCTTTCCTTTCTTTCTTTCTTTTCAAGTATAATTAATACACAGTGTTATATTACTTTCAGGTGTGCAATAAAGTGATTCAGTAATTCTACACATTGCTCAGTGCTCATCATGAGAAGTATACTCTTAGTCCCCTAATCTATTTCACCCACCCCACCAACAACCTCCCCTCTGGCTACTGTTGGTTTGTTCTCTGTCAGAGTCTACTTTTTGGTCTCTTTTTTTTGCATTGTGCATTTGCCTTGTTTCCTAAATTCCATACATGATTGAAATCATATAATATTTTTCTTTCTCTGACTGATTTGACTTAGCATTATGCTTTTTTTTTAGCATTGTACACTTTACACCATTAAAATCATTGCAAATGGCAAGATTTTCTTTTTTTAAGAATGAATAATCTTTTTTATGGCTGAATAATATTTTGTTGTAAGTGTATGCCACATCTTTTCTATCCATTCACCTATGGGTGGATACCTGGGCTATTTCCATATCTTGATTATTGTAATTTATACTGCAATAAACATAGGACTGCATATCTCTTTATTTTCTTTAAATAGAAAGTTGGGGTCATCTCCCTTTTCTCTAATATGAGAGTGTATCTTCAAATAGCCATGGCAATATGGCCTACCTGATTCTGAGTGTCAGTGATTCTGTTCAACCTATTACATTAGACGCTTATGAATTCCACACATTAGTTATTTCCTTTAGGATCCCATACATCTGCCTTTTTAAATTCCCACTATCATCCACAGTTCTGACATATTTCTCTTAACCATTGAACTGTATTGCTAAGGATTCATCAATGCTCGCCAGTGCAATTGCTTTGCACATGAAATAGTAGCCATAGATCCTAAAGCCAGCCACAGTCATGCCTACAACCTAACTGTTGTATTATGCTAGATGACCAACCACCTCATTTTCCATATGAGGAAGTAATTTATACCACTGTGATTTAGAATAAACTGAATAAAACTTCAAGGTATGAATGTATTTTTTTTAGGTTTAGTTATTTACTTTGAAAGAGAGAGAGGCAGAGAAAGAGGGAGAAGGAGAATTCCAAGCAGACTTTGCACTGTCAGAACAGAGCCCGATGTGGGCCTCCACCCTAGGAGTCCTGAGATCATGACCTGAGCTGAAATGAAGTCGGACGCTTGAACTGAGCCACCTGCATGCCCCAGTCTGAATGTATTTATACTCTTTGACAAATCCCCTAGCTTATATGAGTATCTATTTCTTCCTATGTAAAATGGAAATAATAACCCTTTCATTGTCTACAATATAAGATGGTCATGAAACTCAAATTAATATGGGAAGGTTTTTTGAAGTCTCTATAATACTGTAGAAGATTGAGGAGATTGTTAAGTGACCCGTTTATTGAGTAAGGAAAGAGAAATCCCAGCTCTCATTATTCTCTTTATGGAACTTAAGGAGGGATATTTTTGGCTATGGTAAGATTTTTATTTGCAACACAATTAGTTTCATTTTGGAATGTTAATGAGCCCCAAACAAGAAATAGGGTAATTTTGAAATAAATATAGTGAGCTAAATTTATTTTAGGTACCAACAATTGGGAACATTAACTTGTTACTGTAAGTTCTTATCTTTTGTAATATTACAGAATTTTCATCTTCTAAACATTGCAAAATTAGCATTGGGGACAGCTTTCTTAATAGGTGGCTTCAAATGATATCATAGGTGATTAAAATTAGGTAAATGTTCAGAGCTTGGAAATAGCACAGAAATTGGGCCAGTTAGACTTGGCATTGCTTCCTTACTCTCAACTTATTAAATCACTTCTCTCAGGCTTGGGATACCTTATACATTAAATTGGATTTTCAATATTTTAAAAATATGAAAGCCTATGTACTGATAGATATTAGGAATCTTGCTCAGTGCTAAGCCTAAAGTAGGAATCTAACAAAGGATACCCTATTAGGTATTGAGACAAGTTTTCTCCAGGAGCTGATGGGAGTAGAAATATATGAAGTACTTCCACTGATAGGAGAAATCATGGGACAGTTGTGCATGCTTGTGTTTTATTAAGTGGAGGGAGTGAAACATTTAATTTAATCTTTTCTTAAAATCAATACCCACTATAAATACACTTAACACTTTTTTACAGAAAAAGTTATAATTGCCAGATTAAGAGTAGTCTATAGCCTAAGAAGATCTCTTCTTCTGAAGTAATTGGTTTTGCAAGAAAATACTGAGTTTACAGACAGAAGTATCCATTACTTAATAATGTGGTCTTTGAGAAATAAAACTGCCCTTAAGTTTCAAATGCTAAAATAAGTGGAAATAATAATCTTAGGTCATAATAATGTGGGAATTTGTTAAATAATGTATATAAATGTCAAAAAATATGAAGGCATAACTAGTTCTCATTGCATGTTAATATTGCCTCCTTTGTGCTATAGACTGAGTTACCTCTTAGACAGAACCGGAGTCATGGCTTGCATAAAGATAGTTGATTTGTGGAAACTGTGTGGAGATAGAGAGGGAAACTGGAAAGCCTGAGGTAGAAAGGAAAGGAAAGTCAATCTGAAGGGTTGTGATGGAGGTGGGTAGCCCTGTTGGCAGTTGGGGATGACATTCCCTTGAAACCCTTGGTGGAGCAATGAGAAGGAGCAGCATGATCTTCCAGACTGTCCTCCTGATAATGGAAAGTTATACATGTTTATTCGAAACCTGTCCTCTTTTGAGCCCAGGGCTGCCACATGGTTGGTCAATGTCGTTTGTTTCCAAGTTAGTGAGAACCCCTAAGTGCTGACCAAGAGCCTACATTTGTTCAAAACTCCAGCATCAAACCAAAGAACACTGGTTTTGCCCGAAGTAGTCAGGGTCCATAAAAGCAAAGCTGCTTTCCTTACTCATTCCAACCGTCATGTGTCATCCAAAAGGAGGTCAAGCAGGAACAGAATTGAGCACCAACACAAACAATATTAAACAGACAGTGTTCTCAATGCAGACACTTGGTGTCCCTCACCTTCTGCCACTTCTCTTTGCTCTTAGACATTTTATTTAATGATAGATTATTGAGCTATAATTTACATATAGTAAAATTCACACTTTTCAGTGTTTTAACAAACTTATAAAGTGTGTTTGTCATTCATTGCTTTTCAGTGAAGTGCTTTATTGTTGGATCAGCCTGATGACATCCAGAATAAACTCCCTGCCATTTTATGTCTTTTCATTCATCATAACATCACAGCCTCAGGGGTGCCTGGATGGCTCAGTTGGCTATGCATCTGACTTCAGCTCAGATCATGATCTTGGGGTTCATGAGTTCAATCCCCACCTTGGGTTCTGTGCTAACAGCTTAGAGCCTACACCTGCTTCAGAGTGTATCTCTTGACCCCTCTTCTGCTCATGCTGTCTCTCAAAACATAAATCAATGTTAAATATATTTTTTTAAAAATAAAAAAATTACATAACAGCCTCAAAGGACCTCAAATGGTCTCAACAGAATAGGGAAGCATATTCTTTCTGGATATAGAAAGCAAAATAAGAAGAAGGATAAAAGGTACAGAGGTTTTCCTTGAGATCTTCTATCTAGCTTTGTTTATGATTATATATATTTATGATATAAAAATACATAATAATATTAAATCATATATCACATAAATTATATATTTTATAATATATAATTTATAGTATAAATATATAACTGTGCATTATATTACATGTAATATATGTTACTTATAATACATGAACATACATTACATATATGTACATATACTATGCATGCAAGTACGTGTACATATACCACATACAATACATATATTACATAGAATACATGTACATACATTACATGTAATATAACATGCAATTATATATTAATTTAAAATATATGATATAAGGAATATATTGTTTATTTTACATAGCATATACTTATGTATACGATTATATATTATATAATTTTATATATAACAAATAATATACATAATATACTTTATGTAGCATATAATAAAATCACATACAATGTAGTAATTATATATAATAATATGATTATATGTTATATAAAACAAAATTAATGGTGATTATATATAAACATGCATTCATACACACATGCACACATACACGCACATATGTGTATATATAGAAACCCCTATAATATGAGAAATGAGGGAAAAAAATCACTGAGAGTAGTAGCCAAAATGCAACCAGGACACAATGATTTTCTTATTCTCCTTCTCTGAAGAGTTCATATCTGAATATACTTTAAAATTTTGATATTATACCATTTGCAAAGTTAAACCCCTTTATTCAGACAGATCCAGGCTTTAAAGCAATTGAGTCCAGGGATCATATTGAATAGACATAGTTCTTCCAACAGCCAGATTTGAGGATATTCATTATTGAGGGGAAAAAAAATGAAGACATGAGGGTAGAAAAGGCAAATGGTTATAGCCTTTTATAAGATTCCAAATATAAACAAAGTAGCACCTTTCCTAAGAACTTTTGAATAATTTTTATTCTTCTTAATTGGAAGGGGGGAAAGTCCTGTTTTTTCCCTTAGGTGACAATAAGATCTAGTTCCTTGCACACAATGGAAGGAAATCTGAAAAGGTTCGAGTTACTCTGTCTGAAAGAAACTTTTAGTTTTAACAGATAAAATTCCATTTTTGCAAAGCTGTCTCTTCTTTTTCTTGATCTCACCTAAGTCTTGAAACAATTCTGAGAAATCATAAGGGTATACAAAATTAAACAGAAGAGTGCGAGGAAAATCCATGTCCACATTACCTGTCTTCATAAAGAGATTGAGGAACAACCTGACCAAATTCAGGCACTAACGTGGAGCAGGCATAACACACAGGCCTCATGAGTCCCAGTCTCCAAATCTCTTAGCTATGTATGGGGTGGATATAACTACAAAGCCATTTTAGATACATTTTAAATTCTTGTACATAGTGTTTACATAGGGGGAGGAGTTACATTACTTTTAAGCAAATCAGATAAATAGTAGACTCAAAAATAACTAAGATTTATTGTGTTTTTGTGGTTTGTACCCTTCCTGACAGTGTCTCTGAGGCCTCTAGTCTTTTTTTTTAATCGCATATGACATATTTGACAGTCTTACAAAGAGTTTCTCTTTGAATGAAAAATCGAAGATTTTTTTAACTTGATGGCTGTAGAGAAGAATAGTATTTGAATAAAATCTTTAATTTCCACTGGTAAGAGACAGAAATTATCTTTGGTTATCAGAAGCAGGAAGCCATGTTACAAATGTAATTGGCAGGGGTTCCTGGGTGGCTCACTCAGTTAAGCGTAGGGCTCTGGCCCAGGTCATGATCTCGTGGTCTGTGAGTTTGAACCCCACAGCAGGCTCTCTGCTTTCAGCACAGAGCCTGCTTCAGATCCCCTCTGCCCCTTCCTTGGTTAAGTACTTTGTGTCTCTCTCCCTCAAAAAAATTGTAAAAATGTAACGGGCAAAAGCGAACAAACACACAAGTAAACACAAACAAAACTAGATCCTTTCCCAATGGTTGACTAATTTTGAAATGGATAGTTTAATTAAAGACTCTAAAAGAACAAGAGAGATCCATGTTCCAAAAGAGAAATAAGACAATTACCTCTGTGTTGAAAATAAGATTGAATTATATAGAAATAACAACTATTACTCTAATGGCTTTGGATAGTCCCTTTATAAGAAATCTGGTTAATCTGAAATTGGAAATGAAAGTTCCCATTGAAAGTTAAATCATTTCAGTTAAGTATAGAGGAGCTTGAATAAAATAAGATCTCTGCTACCAGTAAGAAAAGTCTTGCAGCCAGCCAAAAAT
This sequence comes from Suricata suricatta, assembly GCF_006229205.1. Taxonomy (NCBI): domain Eukaryota; kingdom Metazoa; phylum Chordata; class Mammalia; order Carnivora; family Herpestidae; genus Suricata; species Suricata suricatta. Next base: position 21,207,686 of record NC_043715.1, read on the forward strand.
TTTTTTTTTTTAATTCTGTTTAAATAAATAAAAAATAAGCAAAATCAAAACACGAACAAAATGAACTTGAATGAAATTTAGCAAAAGTGAGTTGGGGTAGAACTATAATCTTAGAGCAATGACCCAAAGTCTTTTGAAATATATATATATTGTCCTTGGAGTGTTGTTTTAAGAGTTACAATTGACAACAAAGAAACCAGAGTTTCTCAGAAAAGCTGATACAAACTGTAACACCATGAATCCCAAGTCAGTGGATTGATAAGTGAATATTCAAATATATGTATGGAAAAGATTCAAATATTATAGAGGAATTAGAGTCCTTGACTTTCAGTTTCCCTTCTAATGCGTGGATGTTATGCTTTATAAATGTGTTGAGCCTTCTTTTCCAAAGGAAGGGAAAAACACAAGCATTATACAAGTATATCATTTTGTGAGTATGCTCCAGATGGTACACATAAAACATTTACTTCTCCTAAGTTAACACATCTATGATTCCCCTCATGAGAGGAGGAGAAAAAAAAGGTACTTTTCATGGGGATCCTTGCCAAGCGGTATGACAGTCCTCATAGAAATGCCACTCTACCTGATCTAGTTGTAAACCACCCACAGGATAATTGGTAAGCAATATATATTTATATATGAAAACAGTGTTTCCATAACTGGGTTTGAATAAACAACTAGGAATTTAAGTCATGGTGATATAAAGGCTTTCACAAGTTTGGTAACTTTTTATTTAATGTCTCCAAACCTCCATTTTTACTATCCACTATGGTACTCCTGCATCAAAGATGCTCAAGATGTCTTGACAGATTAATGAATGAATGAATAAATGTATATGTACTCCCTGGTAAGTGCACTGAGATTCTACGTTTTTTCCCAAGTTGTGTGATGTTAGGGTTGGGGGCATGGGATTTTTAGGAAGATACAAGATGTATCTTGGGAGGAACACTTGTCTGGCAGGCATGTGGAGAGGAGTGAAATGTGGCAGAACACGGGCATGAACAGTTTGTCTGCAAAGTGAAATAGTAACTGTCACTACAGAAGTTCATGTAGAAGCTCTGAGAAGTCAAGAAATAGGTGGTAGTTCCATATTTAAACAAATTTTGCTATGTGTGGTAAATATCCTGAGGGCCCTGTTGATTAGTTTATTATGATATATACTTTTTTCTATTTTAATTTGTTTTGTTTTTCTCCTGTATTTATATAGAAATGAGCTCATATTTATGTTCTCTCCCTCAAATTTCCCAGCAACAATATATGATTGCTCAGAAAATAGAAATTTAATAGTAGACTAGTGTTTTAAAAATTGTGTGAGAAGTGTGTTGACTGTGCAATTCACATCTGTTTAACATCTGCCAAATATCAAGTGAACCATCCTGTCTCCTGAACCAGATTACACACAAAGATTAGAATGTCTTTTGGTTGTTATTGTTGTCACCGTCACTGCACATGGCCCCTAAAATAGCCTCTTTCAAGTCAGCATAGCCACAGTGGAGATTTTCAGTTGCTTTCTAGGCACGTATTACAGTTACAGAAGATTGTCACATAATCAAAGTTGGGTATTTCTAGAGAGATCAAAAGAGACAGTGAAGTGGAGAGCAGGTGCGCCAGGCTTCTTCGAGGATCTGAGAATGCAATTAACCAGCAAATGAGCCCTCATACAGCCAGGCTTCCTGAACACATGAGCACAACAAAAGCCACAGATAAATGATGTGGCCAGGGGCCACTCCTGAATGGAGTGTGCACATGGGCATCTGCCCCTGTTCTTGAACTTTAGGAAGAGAGAGAGAGATTCAGTAGAGAGTGCAGAGTCAAAATAATTATGCAAATATAGGGGACTCCAGGAGTAGATGAAAGATTAGATTGCTTTCACAAAGGCTCTTGTAATAGTAGAGATTTTTCTCTTTTCTCTCCCAATAGTATAAACTTAGGGCTGAAGAACATGGATGGTAACAGAAGCAACCCAAGCCAAATTAAAAAGCATCACAGCTTAATCACTTGACATTAATATGACAAATCCAAAAGCTACTTAAATAGGAGACACAGTTACAGTCACAAAATTTGTCTTAGATTTGCCATCCTTGGTGTATACATAGAATGGAATCATATTCAGCTAGGGAAGGAATGGATTTCTGATACATTGGACAACTTGACTGAATATCAAAACATGGTACTAAGTGAAAAGAGCCACAGACCAAAGGTCATAGGAAGTATAGTATGAGTCTGTTTACATGAAATATCCAGAAAAGGCTGATCCATATAAACGCAGAAAGCTGACTGGAGATTGCCAGTTGCTGGGGCACAATGAGGAAGGGTAGTGACTACTTAATAGGTATGGGGTTTTCCTTTTGAGGTGATGAAAATATTCTTGAAACATTCACTTAATTAGTGGTGGTGTTGCACAGTATTGTGAAAACATTATTATTATGATTAAATTTGTTTTATAGACAGCATGTGAATGAATGAGAGGAACAGAGGGAAAGAGAGAATCTTAAGCAGGCTCCATGCTCAGTGCAGAGCCTGAGGTGGGGCTTGATCCCACGACCCTGGGACCATGAACTGAGCCAAAATCTAGAGTCCAGTGCTCAACCAGCTGAGCCACCCAGGCACGCAAGGTTGTGATTATATTAAATGCCAGTGAATTGTACACTTTAAAATGGTTCATTTTTATTTCATGTTAATTCCATCTTCATTTTTTTAGAACAAAAAGAGGTATTTTTATCTTTACTCATGCTAGATGCTTACAGATTTAAACTGGGTTACTCCCTCAGTGTCTATTTCTTTCACAACTCATTTTCTCTACCTGGAAAACCACCTTTTCTGTTTTCATGGGTAAGTTCTATTTCTGGTTATATGAATTTGTCAACTATCCTATGTTGGTTTTAACATTCTACCCAATAAAACTGCAGCATTTGGCTTAGTAAACACAGACACTCTGTTTCTATGTATCTGTGGCTATAAATCAGAAAAGCTGTATCCACATTTCCCTCTGTTATTATGAAGCAGATAATTTTGGGCAAATTGGTTCATTTATCTAGGTCTGATTTATTTCAAATGGTAAATTTATTTTATCATTGCTTAAATTAAAAAACTCCCTAGGGCCTTCATTTAATATCTAATTGCTTTCTTTGGGTTTAATCATTAAAACACTATAAAATCAATAAAAATTCAAATGCCAACAATAAGGTAGTGATGTGATAATAATCATGTTTCATTCATTCAAGAATTACTCTATGCACATGTTCTTCACTGTCTCTGGGGATATAAGTATTATCAACAACAGATATGGCCATTAATCCATTGGATTTATAGGAGATGCATAGTTTATGATGACGATGATCATGATGAAAATATTTATTACTATACTTTAGGAACCCTTTTAGAAAAAAAGACCAATAGACAGAATCAATAATGTCTGCTTCCTAATTTTTTTAAACGAAGAGCAACATTTTAAACAAGAGTAATGTGATTCATTTGTAAGTCAATTATTTGATGCATTTATTTATTATAAAAATGTATTTAGGAAAATGATTATTTAAGATCTTTTAGTCAAACAGATTTGTGGATTTCTGGGCTAAAATTAGATAAGCTTCATTATTACAGTAACTTTGAAAAGACATTATATATATTATATATATATGTATATATATATATACACACACACACACATACATACATATATACATATAAAATTTTCTGGATTTGATTTCCACTTTGCAGATAAAGAAAATAAGGGCTAATTGGCTGCCACTCAGGAAGGACTTCTTCTGATCTAGGCATTTGCACGTTCAGAACCTCATTCAATATTTACAATTGAGACAGGTGTTATTTTAGTCATTAGGAAGTTGACGAGATAGAAGATAAGACGAACTAACAAAGTTGCCAAGTTCCACAGATCTAGGGAGTGACAGGTTTGGGTTCCAAATCTATTTCGACTGAAGACACAACCCAACTGTGTCAAACCACAGTGATTTCAGGTGATACTTCTTCCAAACCCTACTTCTAGCAGAAAAAAGGGACCTTTGCCTCATCCAAGTCCATAATTCTGTTCCGGGCCCGATGGGCCACTTACATTCTGCACAGGCATGTGATGCTTTTCCACCAGGATCACTCAGAAGCACACTATCAAGCGCACATCTGCCCTCCAAATCAATCCCCCATATTGCTCTCCAAGAACACTCTGCACAGCTAGGTAGCGAGGCTTCATATTAATCATGTTTTCTAATTATTTATTTATTAGAACAAGGGAGCTGAACACCTGGCAACGTTTACATTTGCAATTAGGGAAGCAGCTTCTCTGTAGCAGAAGTCTGATTTTATTACTTGCCTTTACCTTTTAAAGGCAAGTTCGCCCAGTGGTAGAGAAAGTTATATTAATATAAACAATGATGAGGTGCTGGAAATAATCTCTTTCCCCACTTTCTGATTTGGCATATATTGGGCAAATTTTACACTTGAAACTTATTTCATGATGCAATTGCTAGGGGAAAATAAGCAATATCCCAATATAATAATCTCATTCTATAATTCAAGAAATCTTGGTTAAACATTTGCTATATCCATGCCACTGTGACACGCACTATGGCATCATGTTAAGAACACAAGTCCAGACAAACATGTGATCTCTTTCTAAGCTGCACTTAAGCACTCAGAACCTCCATGTCCTTACTAGAAGATGGAGATCATAACTATTTCATAGATGTTTTTGAGGCTTAAAATGGATATGAGCACTTAGCTCATACGTGAGTCATACCCAACCTTGATTAGCCACTCAGTCTCCTCATTTCCCTTGGGTATGGTGATCATACAGATGAAAAAACATAGCCCATAGTCACAGGATTTCAATCAAGTATGGAAGAGAAACTAAATTAAGAGAAGGAGGAGGAGGACAAGGAGGAGGAAGAGGAGGAGGAGGGAATATAAAGTGATCATAAAAGAAGAGGATTATAATGAGAAAATATAAAGGGATCAGTATCACAGAAAGCTTATACATTAGTAAAAGCTAATTTTGGATATGGACATAGTCAGATTTTCTAAATATACAGTATTTAGGAATGGGAGAAGGGAACTAGGATTAGAGGTATTTACATAATGAGTAGTTTTACAATGAGCCTTAGGTGGCTAAAATTTATCCTACAGCCAAATTATTCCATTGACAGCCAAGAGTCATGCTTCATGGAGTTTAATTTAGCCATTGTATACCTTGTGGGAGAGCAACTGAGAAGGAGATGAGAAACCCAATTGAAATACTATATAATTGTAATGTCTTAGATGATGCCAAGTCCACCAACTTTCCAGATTCAATCTCTAAAACACAAACTCCCCAGAAGAACATTTCTCTCTTTTGGAAGAAAATTTAAAACCTCCTGGAATTAGCAGTCCAATTGCATCAGATGTTAAAATTAGAAAGTCTCTGTCCTGCTGGAGGGACTTCAGGCTAGCAGTAATGACTACCCAAATAAGGGCAGTGAGAATGGAACTAAGAAAACACACGGAAAACTCCCTCTCGAATGGGGTGACAAGCTCTCAGAGCCCTGTGTGCAAATTACAAATTGTATAACTGAATTCTTTAAAATAAACATGTGGTAACCTAAGTTCTGAAGGAATGATAACACTGGAAAGCACTTCTGAAGCTACTGGTAAATATATTGAATAGGTACGAATTGAAAGAAGAGATCACAGTGAGAAATCTGCAGTGTTACTTTGGGCAAGCTACTTCATACCTCATTTCTTTTTAATTTCCTTTTAAAATATATTGATAGAGGTTGGGAGCAGGTGCAGCGGGGGAAAGAGGATCTTAGCAGTCTCCATACTCAGCAGGGAGCCTGATATGGAACTAGATCTCATGACCTGACCTGAGCCAAAACCAAGAGTTAGACACTTAACCGACTGATCCGCCCAGGGGCTGCCATACCCCATTTCTTTAATGGATAATATTAACCTATGAACACTATGTGTCATTGTGTATATGAAGTTTTGAGCAAAACACTAGGCATATAGTATATTTTCAATTTGATTTATGCATTTGTGACATAATGTGTAATCCATAATTACATTAACAAAATTTTCTAGATTTCTTTTGATCAGAAAATTTTCAGTAAGATTTTTTTTCCTGTGAATAAGAAAAAAATAATCAATGAAAGAGTAATTTGGGAAAAATACTACCTATTTGTTAATTCATGGTAGAGACCAGAAAGAAAAGAAAAGAGGAAGAGAGAGAGAGAAGAAATAAGTCTTACTTGGAGGGAATGGAAAGTAAGAAAATTTATTTTTACATATCACCAAGATTTGAATTAAGATGCACTGAAAAAGAGATACCCGGCAGCTGAATTGTTTACTTGGTGGGGATCCAATTGCCCTACACGGGAAGCGCTAGCTACCTGCATGGAAAACAGATGTTATCACTTTTACTTAATGTGGTAGTAGGAAGTTGGTGAGGATAGAAATTCTGTGTTATCTTTAATGTTATGATTTTTACTGCTTAGTAACTTTTCAAATCTCTGTGCACCTGGAGGAGACAAGATCACTTATTCCTTCGTCTTTTGCTATACCCACGTGCTACATCACATTTACTGTACTCTGGGCATTCATTTTCACCAATATAGGAACGCCAGCAAAATGTTGGCCTTCTTCAAAACACCAGCTGGATCTCTAAACCACAAGGATGTCTCAGACTGAGACATGACCTCTGTCTGCAGAGGCTACTCCGTCCAAAGCCAACCAACATTAAGAATCCTTCCCAATAGTACATGGTCTCGCTTTGTATACATTCTGCAAGTGTTGGCAATTTTAACTTGAAAGAGGAATTCTTTATATTACTTCCCAGTTTTATCCTTGTGAAGATGATTTACCAGTGCTAAAATCCTACTTATGAAGTCTGAGTGGTTACTCACTGGTCATATCTTTTGCAAACTACTTTACACCATGATAGTAATAAAAATAATACTATCATAATTGTTATTTATCAGATAATCTGTTTGTTCAGGGAATTGTGCTGAGTGTTTTACCTAAGCTATTTGCTTTGATGCTAGCTGCTATAGCAGTAAAGGATGAAGAAATTAAGGAAAACAGGTGATTACTTAAATCAGTCTCATATCTAGAAACAAAATGAATAGTATTTAAGAGATAAATGACACAGAAGTTCTCTTGGAAAATGCATAAACTGTTCCTCTCAAAACACGCCCAGATCCTGAAACCAGATTACCTATGTTCAAATCTGGCTCTAAAACATCACCTCTAGCCATATCTTTAATATAAGCTTGAAAGGGCGCCTGGGTGGCTCAGTCAGTTGAGCGTCTGACTTCGGCTCAGGTCATGATCTCACGGTTTGTGGGTTCGAGCCCCACGTCAGGCTCTGTGCTGACAGCTAGCTCAGAGCCTGGAGCCTGCTTCCAATTCTGTGTCTCCCTCTCTCTCTGACCCTCCCCTGCTCACACTGTCTCTCTCTGTCTCTCAAAAATAAATAAAATCGTTTAAAAATTAAAATAAAAAAAATAAGCTTGAAGGTAACAGCCTTTACCTCACAAAGTACTTATGAGGATCAAGTAGCAAACACATGTATAGTGTTGATAATGAGACTGGATGAATAAGTATTAAGTGTACTGGTTATTATTAATAATAATATCATAATTAGGGATTGTAGCCAAAATTATTCTTTGTTTTCATAAACTGATTAGCTGAAGGATGCTGTGAGCTGTACAGTATGAGGCTTTCTTTTATTTTTTAGCTTAAATCCTAAAGTGAAACCTGAACAGTTTTACGTGTAACTATTCCTCCAGTCTTGTTTTAATATTCCATTTTACCTTCAGTGTCTGCATAAAATTAGATGAACTTCAAGAAAAATGAAGACACTAATTACTTTCTTGAGTACAAAGACTTAATCTCTCTTGTCTTAAGGGTTTTCTAACCCTTGTACCATGGAGAAGTTTCTTTTTCCCGTAGGATATTGATGGAACAATAGACAGTTTTCCTTGATCGAAGAGTGAATTGGTGCCAGAATGACAGTCAAGTCAGCACCTTGGTGCAAGGAGGCCCAGTGACTTTGGAATTGGAGGGAGATTGTCTCTAGGTGGAGTTAGCATTCTGTAAGAGCTGACTTCCAACAGAGCACTTCTAGTGTAGGAGGAGAAAATGATATATTAGTCTCAGACCTCCTCATTGTCCACTCTTAATTTCTCTGAGTTTCCAATGAACATAGCTTACACTGTGCTCTCGGCTGTTAGTGAGGAAACTCTGGCCATTGGTAGCCCGTCACAGATACTAAACTTGAGAACAATATGTGTACACATTGCAGTTTTTGTAATAATACAGTACAAAATGCAGAAGCATATCAGCACTATTTCAGAATGCATGACATACGTGTGTGCATCTGTGTGTATTTCTATCTCAAGTAAATACTGGAAGCAAAAACATGACAAGGAGACTAGATTATGGGCTTTACTTTTTACCCTTTATATCGCATCTCTTTTATTCTCCAATGAACACGAATTGTACTTATAATAAAAAACAGTATGCACAAAAGCATTATATACAATAAAACCTTCAAAGCTAATAGTAAATACCTAAAATTGAACATGAATCCTGTTTGGAGGTTGTTTGAGATTTGCAAACCAGGGGGAGCTAATGATCTACTCTGGGGAAACACACTATTCAGAATAAGTTAAAAACAAAGGGGAGTTACGTGGGAGGGAAGGAAGCTTTTATGGCCGCTACAAAGAAGTTTAATGTAGAGTGGTAGTAAGATAAAGAGGGCCGTGAAAGGAAATACATCTGTGCAACGTTTTGTGTGTGCCAGTTAAATTACCGCACGTGCTCTCATGTGGTGCTCCTAAAAATCTTGTCTTTAGTATTGTCCCATGTTTCAGAGTAAGCAAGTTTGACAAAATCATCCAACTGCAAAGTGTGACCTAGAGCTAAAATTCAAGTCTCCTCACTAACTGCCGGCAGCGACCTCAGAAACCATCCTCATCATCATCATCATCATCGTTACATTTGGGAGCTCTGTATTTGTGATCTGAACAAAGCAACCTCGTTAATAGATGCACAGATTTCCAACAAAAACAGAGGAGTTACAATGTTTTGACTTTTATCGTAAGAAATAGTCCTTTATTTATCTATCAAAATTGGCCGAATAGCATGGGATTCAAACAGGCAGTATAGTGAAATGAGGTGCGCAGAAGGAACAGCCCTTCTCGTGCAGAGCAGCAACCATTAGGCGAGACCTTGCCTTTAGGCTTTACAGCAAAAGCTCAGTTAGTCCTTAGAAAGATCTTAGAGACCCGTCACTGTCACTGTTCTCTACAGTGCAGAGATGGCACCTTTTGTATTAGCAGAGAAGTCAGAGGGGCCCTTGAGAAAGTCGAATAGCTCCTCACAGATCTCATGGGTCATAGGAACAGCTTGGGATTTGCAGCTGGTCCTTTGGTTTTCAAAGTCCTTCTGTTTTGTTTATTCATTTGTTTGTTTTGCCTGGGTTTGGTCTATATATTTAATATATATATTAAATAGCTCAACCTTTACGGCAGGCATCTAGGGAAAGTTCTTGAGTTTATAAATCATTTAGTGACTAGGAAATCTGAAGTCTGAGAAGATATAAAAGATTATGTAATGTCATGAAAATATCTATAAATAGAGTGTATAAATGTGAGTTCCCTATGATACTGTGCCCATAAACATATATATATATATTTACACACACATATGTTTATATATTTATGTATATAAATACATGTATACACACCATCATTCTGAGTTTGGTTAAGCCAAAGTTATCTCACACTATCATTATCGACTCATTATTTCAGCAGGGTTTCACATTGACACTGGTTTTAATAAAGTTGATTAAATCTAGCTGGCACATACCTTAGTGGCTTAGTACAATGTGTTTATTTCTCACTCAACATCAAATCATCACATTGTACACACTTACCACATACATACAATCTCTCTTGTCAGGTATACCTCAGTAAAGCTGGAAAGTGCCTCAATTATATATTTTTACATAATTTTTCTTGCCATTATGTCAGCAAAATAATTTTAATCTGAATGTTTTAGATGAGGGTGTTTATTAATTTTTAAATTGTACCAATATATTTTCCCTATTCTTGTTTGTGTGCTTCTTTAAATAATAAAATAATAGAAATAGAACAAGAAATTCTTTGTTTTTTGGTTTTTTTTGTTTTGTTTTTGTTTTTTTTAATAGTATGTTGTCAAATTGGGGAGGGAGGGAGGGGGTGATGGTCATGGTGGGGGCACTTGTGGGGAGAAGCACTGGGTGCTATATGGAAACAAGAAATTCTTTAAGTATATGCAGTTGCAAGGGAAGTGGAGAAATGTTGGTTTCACAGGGATTTTTGGTGAACATCACTTTCTCTGTCACAGTTGTAAAGTCATCTCTCCAGCTTGGTTTTGGAACTACCTCACTTCTTATCAAACTGAACAGAAAAACATGTACTCAGAACACTGGTAGCAGACAATTCACAAAGGAGAAAAGACAAATCGCCAGTAAATGTATGGAAAATATTCACTCTTGCACCTAATTAATGCAAAGGGACTGCAAAAAGTCTCATTCAGGTCCTTTGTTTATTTGTTTATTAGGTTGTAGAAAAACAGTCCTCAGAATTGTTGGTGAGAATTCAAACTGATACCTCTTTCAGAAAAAATAATCTGGTAATATGAAATAAGTGTAATGTGTAAACTTTGGACTCAGCTGATTCTGTTGTAGACATTTCTTCTAAAATAATTATCAGATAAGTACACTGAGATGTGTGAGTGTTTGTGAGTGTGTGTGTGTAAATGTTTACCATGACAGTGTTTAACAAATAAAAAAAATGAAGTAACTTCTAAGTTCTTTCATTAGTGTTCATTTTGGTGATCCATAAATTGCAGCCATTGAAAATAGTAAGGTAATGTTGTAGAAAGATGGATGAATAGATTGATAGACAGGCAGAAAGAGAGGTAGGTAGATGGATAGAGAGAGAGAGTACATATGTCTGGGGTATATTTTAGTGGTGATTAAAACTGACTTGCTCTAATCATTCAGATTAATATTGAATAAGAAAATAGTGCATCAGTTAATATTTAATTGGTCATCTATTATATATACCAGGGAAATACTTAGCCCATGCTTTCTGAGTCCATGATTTGAGTGTTAAAAATCTATAAAGAAGCAGAGTTCAACTCACAGAGACTGGAAGTGGCATATTTGGGATTTCAACCGAGGTCGCTCTGTTTCCAAATCTGATGCTCTTTCTATTGCACCAAGCTGCTTCCACAGCAGTTGGAACTTGTCTGCATCTGTTCTGTACTTGTTTGCGTTTTTCCATTTTAAAGCAACAGCCACCCGCTGTCCCACCATGCTCAGCAACTCTTTGATTTCCTTTCCTGTTGCTGAGGCACATCCACTCACCTCCTAGCATTTGTGAGCAGCTCTGCACAGCGCTGGAGCATCTGGCAACCCAACCAGCAAGAGTGACTGGGAAGCGCTGAAAATTCCTCTGGGAGCAGGCAGCATCTGTTTGATAGGCAATGAAAAATAAACCCATAATAAACTCATTTTAGGAGCAAAAAATGGCTCCTCAAAGTGCTGATTATTCATTTTATCCAAGTGTAGTATGTTGGTCTCCTTGACGAGTAGGAAAACAGCGTGTCTGGAAGCAAATGATCATGGTCAGAGGGTGAGGCCGCTCACACCAGGAGTAAGCTCAGGCGATGGCAGACCAGAAAGCATTTTGAAAGATGACACAGAAAGCCTGCACCACCTGTGGCTGGCTCGCGGCACAGAGCAGCGACCCAGGTGGTTGGTGGCGCGTATGCGTGTCAGGGAGGAGTTTCAGTTCAGCAGCAATGGCTTCCTCTCCACTCCAGACGGCCAAGCTGTTATCAACCCATTCTTTCCTTTACTCATTCATTCATCGTTTCCCTTATTCAAGTATTTATTAGATACTCTTAAGAAGACTTTTATTTAAAAAAATATTGGTTGCTTTAATGAATGTTGCAGTTATCGTACAATCTGGGAGAGTTTTTCTTACAAAGTATAAAATAAAGGATGGAAAATAGATGGTAGATTAACACTTATTGAATTTAAATCTGATAAGATATAGATGAATATGACAAAATGGATTGAAGGAAAAAAGAAAATGATTGAGTGATAAAATCATGTTTGGTAAAAATTACACTGAATATGAGCTAGTACACTGGATATAATCTTGGTTGTGGAGGTAGATAAATAGATTATCCACCCTCCTTTTTTCTCCCTGGACTTCATTTAAGAGAGAACCACTTACTTAGTCTTTTTCTCAGGTAAAGTGATTATATACCATGTGGAGGACAGATGGAATCTAGGCTGAAAGTTGTCCATGTGCTCATGTACAAAGTTCTCTGTGTCGTTATTGGTCTCTTCCTATCCGCTATTCTCAAATACATTTTAATGTTATCATTTAATCTCTCAAATGTATGCCCTCTGAATCAAAAGATCTAGGGTCAGGGGTAAGAGAAAACTGAGAGAAAGTGAGAGACAGAATGTCAGAAAAGAGAGTCTCCTAGACTCATGATAGTAAAACTCAGAACAAGATTCCAAGGAAATGATAAATCCATGAGATTGGGTTATGACGGTGTGGGCCAGTTAGCCCTTCCCAATTTTTACTAATGACTTTGAAAATGTACCGTCATTATTTATTAAGGATGCAGAAACTGGCAACAGTATGAAGACAGATGCAACCCTGTCCCTCACCTTTTTCTCCCCCCAGCATCAGGAGGGTGCCATGTGGTACTGAAGGAGAAATGGCCCTTGGAGCCATTATAGCCTCAGGTTTGACTCTGCACATCACTGTTTGCTAACTCTGTGTCCCAGGACAGATTACATGTTCAGCATCCTTATCTATAAAATAGGAAAATAATGTTTGGCTAATATGATTGTGGTAAACATTTAATGAGATAGTTTTTATAAAGTACATGAAAGAGTGGATAGTACACACTAATTATTCAATAAGCAGAAGCTATTATTCCTATAATATTGACTGTGATTCTTTCTCTAAGCCTGTTTCCTCATTAGTCAAATTTGAATAATGATACATAAGGTCAGAGTGAACAGTAAACAGTGTGCATTTTGTGCATTCTAAGTGACAACAATATCCAATCTAGCTTCAGAGAGATAAAGATGGAGATGCAGCACTTATCTAGATAAGTTTATTAAGTAGTATTCAAAGAGCAACAGACATTCAGCTAAAATCTTATGGCAATAGAAAATCCCAGGTGAAGTTCCTGAGTGAGATTGTGGCATGTAAAACTGAAATACGATCAGTATCCTTCAGGTTGAAGTGAGGCTTTATAGAAGAAAAATATAGCAGCAATTTTTCAAACATGAGAAACTGAGATGTTCATTTTAGGGCTGGTTACAAAAACTATCATGAAAATTAAGCCATACCCTGCCACAAAATATTCACATTGTACATTTGCAAAGTGCTTTATTTGTCTCATGAATGATGTTCTGTTAATACAATTGTGCAGAGACTTCTACATTCTATACCCTTTTCCCCCTTTTAGTTGTTTTTTTTCTTAATTCCAGTATAATTAGCATACAGTGTTATATTAGCTGCAGGCTCTAATAAAGCAGTTCAGCAGTTCTATACATTACTTAGTGCTCATCACAGTCAGCATACTCTTAATCCTGTATACCTGTTTCACCCATTAGCACACCTACCTCCTCTCTAGTAATCACCAATCTTCTATAATTAATAGGCTGGTTTTTGGTTGGCCTCTTTTTTACTTATTTTTTTTGCTTCTTAAATTCCACATACGAGCAAAATTATTTGCTATTTGCCTTTCTCTGACTGACTTATTTCACTGAGCATTATACTCTCCAAATTCATTCATGTTGTTGCAAAGAGCAATATTTCATTCTTTCTTATGGCTGAGTAATATTCATATATATGTGTATATCTTCTCTATATAGATATGTATCTTCTATATATAGATAGTATATATATATATACTTATATATATATACATACATATATATATGTATGTATATATATACTATATATATATCTATGTATATATATATAGAGAGAGAGAGAGAGATCTTCTATATCTATTTGTCTTCTGGTGGACACTTGGGTTGCTTTCATGTTTTGTCTATTGTAAATAATTCTACAATAAACATAGGAGTGCAATGCATGTATCTTTTTGAATTTGTGTTTTCATGTTCTTTGAGTAAATAACCAATAGTGGAGTTACTGGACTGTATGATAACTGTATTTTTAATTTTTGAGAAACCTCCATACTGTCTTCCACAGTG
>NC_043715.1:21222081-21235017 GCF_006229205.1 Suricata suricatta
AAGGGTTTTGATGGTTTCCTGTCTCACATTCAGGTCCTTCAGCCATTTTGAGTTAATTTTTGTGTATGGTGTAAGAAAGTGGTCTAGTTTCATTCTTCTGCATGTTGCTGTCCAGTTCTCCCAGCACCACCTGCTAAAGAGGCAGTCTTTTTTCCATCACATAGTCTTTCCTGCTTTGTCAAAAATTAATTGGCCATAAATTTGTGGGCCCAGTTCTGGGTTCTCTATTCTATTCCATTGGTCTGTGTGTCTGTTTTTGTGCCAATACCATAGTGTCTTGATGATGACAGCTTTGTAGTAGAGGCTAATGTCTGGGATTGTGATGCCTCCCATTTTCGTTTTCTTTTTCAATATAACTTTGGCCTTTGGGGGTCTTTTGTGGTTCCATACGAATTTGAGGATAGTTTGTTCTAGCTTTGAGAAGAGAAACTGATCCCATTCACGACTGCACGAAAAACCATCAAATACCTCGGAGTAAACCTAACCAAGGATGTAAATGACCTATATGATGAAAACTATTGAAAACTTATGAAAGAGATTGAAGAAGACACCAAGAAATGGAAAAACATTCCCTGTTCATGGATCGGAAGAATAAACATTGTGAAAATGTCATTACTACCCAAAGCAATCTACACATTCAGTGCAATCCCCATCAAAGTTTATTTATTTTGAGAGTGAGAAAGCACAAGCGGGGAAAGGGAAGCAAGAGAAAGAGGGAGAGGGAGAATCCCAAGCAGGCTCTGCACTTTCAGCACAGAGCCCAGCATGCGGCTCAAACTCACAAACCATGAGATCATGACCTGAGCTGAAATCAAGAGTCACATGCTTGACCAACTGAGCCATGCTGGCACACCTGAAAACTCTTCATTTTTACTACTAACCCCTTACTGGATATATCATTTGCAAATACCTTCTCCCATTCAGTAGACTGTTTTTGTTTTGTTGATTATTTCCTTTGCTGTGTATATGCTGTACCTTTTTCTTTAGTTTTTGTTTTTTTAACATTGAGAGAGAGGGAGAGAGAGAACCACCCAAGTGCCTGAGCTATGCCATCTTTAATGCTCATCCTCCAGCCTGGTGTGCCAGCCTTTCTTATCTCTAGTCAGCTTCTTCAGGGATCTCTCCGATAATAATGTCACCTAATAATTAGCCTATGTTCTTAGAAACTTTCTTTATCATCCCACAGTGTCTTTTCAATAATACTTACTATATTTCATTTAGTTTAATTTTTATAAATCTATTCCCCCATCAAATTGTGAGATTTTATGGGAGACATAAATCTGTCTCCCTCATTAGTTTTTTAGTTCTCCATTGCATGTATTACTATCTATTATTATATTTTGTTTGAGCTTATATGCTATTAATCTTCACTGTGAAAAGGTCTGATTCATGATCATGATAAGGTCTTTGTTTTCCCTACCAATCCTCAGAATTTAGAAATTTGTTGGCACCCAGTAGGCACTCAATACATATTTGTGGAATAAATGAATGAAAGGATCATATTTAGAGAAATTAGTATTGTGCTTGGTTGTGTTAGCTACACATAAAAGTTGTATTTGATTCACCTATCAAAGAAAAGAGGGATGCAATAATATTAGCAATCATTGATAGCCATAGTCTGCACTGATAAGTGATTTAATTATCAATCAGAGGGATCATAAAGAAGCATCAAGCCCCGCGTCGGGCTCTGTGCTGACAGCTAGCTCAGAGCCTGGAGCCTGCTTCGGATTCTGTCTCCCTCTCTCTCTGATCCTTCCCTGCTCGTGCTGTCTCTCAAAAATAAATAAAACACATTAAAAAATTTAAAAAAAAAGAAATGGTGAAAATGGTAGAGAAAGTTCACAGTAGGAAGGGTGACCTGCTATAAAGGCACAGAGGCATGGAAGAGCATGAGGTGACTGGGATCCTATAGGAAACGATGCAAGATGAAGATAGAGTTACTGACAAACAGTGGGGAATTCAGAGGCGGTGAGGACGTGCAAGGGCTACCGTGCAGGTTAACAGGTCTGCATTTCAGGCTGCAAAACACCATGGAGCCACAGCAGATTTTGATCAATCAGGAGGATTCATTTATGCTTTGAACAGAGCTGGCTGGCTGTGATCTGTTCTCCTCCTCTCTGGTAAGCAAAATCAGCTTCTGCACCCTGTATGAGGAGCGTAGACCCCAGGGACATGCTCACTGTGCTGAGCAGAGCTGCGGAAAGTGCCTAGGGAATATCGGGTCACAAACACTAGGCAACGGGGCTTTCAAGGCCTGAGTGGGGCCATAATGTTACTGTTTTCTGGGTGCTTGGGTCACCTGAACACCATCTGATAATGCTACTTATTTCCAGCAAGGGAATTAAAAAAAAAAAATCTGTGAAGTTCTTATGCCTCAGAAACAAAATGCGACAAATAAGTTCTCCTCTGTAATTCTAATACAGACTGTTGAAAGATTATTAGAATCCTTAGTTTTGTGAGGGTCTTAAAATTTAGGGTATAATAAATAAGGTTTTCCAGGGCAAATGAGTCTGAAATACCTTTCTATCACTGTGTCATAATAGACTAACAGAGATTACTAGGAGTTTCTCATTCAGTTCAGTTCCACATACTCTTGTGGCAGGTTCTTATATGTACATTATAGGTTCAGGAAGAGGAATGATGGATTAGTTAGATAGTTTATACATAGCTTCATATATATTTATATAAATGTATGAAAGTATATTGGATAAAACATCATATTAAATTATACATATTAATTTCATTTTAATATATTTATATGGATTTATTACTTATATTGATTAATTAGAATATTCTAGAGACATCACTAGAGGTATAAAATATTAAAATGACAAAGTTCAGAATTTATAGTTCAGAATTTATATGCAATCCATCATTAAGAGAATCCTGATGCTACCACAAGCTTTAGGCAAAAATATGCAAATCAGGCGCACCAGGGTAGCTCAGATGATTAAGCCTCTGACTCTTGATTTTGACTCTTGTCGTGGTCTCATGGTTTGTCAGATGGAGACTTGAGTCAAGCCCTGTGCTGGCAGCAAGGAGCCTGCTTAGGATTCTCTCTCTCTCTCTCTCTCTCTCTCTCTCTCTCTCTCTGGCCCTCTCCTGCTTGTTCTTTCTCTCTTTCTCAAAATAAATAAATAAAAGTTTTAAAATAGCCAATAAAATTCTTAAGGAATTTGAGAAAAACACAAAAGCAGGCAGATGTATACTGTCTGTGGTATGTGTATGTGTGTGGCTGTAAGCGTAGTGGGGATGGTGCATAGAAGAGCAACCACCATGAAGGTGACAAATTCAAAGCAAACCATGCTTGGACGCACCGTAACAAGACTGACGAAAACCAAAGAGAAAAAGTCTTGAAATCATCAAGAGAAAACCAACACATTGTATATAAGAGAACAATGATTTGAATGCTATGGATTTCTCACCACACTATGGAGGTCAGAAGAGAAAATGACAGTGGGATAGTTTTTTGTCTGTTTTTTAAATCGTTCATTTTTAATTTTTTTAATATTTATTTATTTTTGAAAGACAGAGACAGAGTGTGACTAGGGGAATGGCAGAGAGAGAGACAGAATCCAAAGCAGGTTCCAGGCTCTGAGCTGTTCAAACAGAGCCCAATGTGGGACTTGAACTCACAAACTACCAGTTCATAACCTGAGACTAAGTACACATTTAACCCACTGAGCCACCCAGCCACCCCAAATAGTATTTGTAATTGAACTTTTTATTTTGAGATAATTTTATCGTCTGCAGTTGCAAAGTATAATACACGAGGTTCCATCTGGCCTTTACCCGGTTTTCCTCTGTGGTGACATACTGCAGCAGTAGAGCACAGCCGCATCACAGCACACGGACGCGGATCCAGTGTAGACGCAGAATGATTTATCCCTCCAAGGGCTCTTCGTGTTGTCCTTTTCCTACCACACCCACTTTCCTCCAACCTTCACCTCTCCATTAAATTCCGACAACTGTTGCTCTTTATTTCCATAATTTTGCCTTTTAAAGAATTCCATATAAATGGAATCATAGAGTAGATAACATCTGATCTTGTTTTTTGTCACTCAGGATAATTCAGTGAGATCATCCAGATTTCTGTGTCTATTAAGAGTACATTCCTTTTTGCTGACTAGTGGTCTATGGTATGCATGTGCCAGAGTTTACTTAACCTTTAACAATTGGAAGACATAAAATTGCTTCCCGTTTGGGACTATTATGAATAAAGCTGCTATAAACATTCTCATATAGGCTTTTATGTGACCACAGTTTTCTAAGATTCCTGGGGTAAGTAAATGCCCATTCGTGCAAGTTGGATCGTATGGGAGTTGCATATCTGCTTTCCAAAAGAAACTTACAAATACTTACCAGAGTGGGATGCCGTTTTACATTGCACCAGCAACACGTGCGTGATCTAACTTCTCTGAACCTTCACCGGCATTTTGGGATGTCAGTTCTTTAAGCCATTCTCAATGTGGTTTTGAACTGCATGTCCCTAAAGGATGATGGTGCTCATATCTTTTAATTTGATTATTTACAATATATTTATGCTCTTCAGTGAAATGTATTTTATATATTTTGCCCATTTCCTATTTGGACTATTTATTTACTTTATAGTTTAGTTTGCACAAGTATTATATATATATACACACACACACACACACAAACATACACACACATATATATATGCACAAGTCTAATATATTGTGGATATTAGTCCTTTGCATATGTGATTCGCAGATATGTTCTCCAACTCTGCAGCCTGTTTTGAAAAGAAAAGTGAGTAGATTTTGTCCCCTACTTTATTTATGTGAGAAAACTGAGATTTGGAGAGGTAAGATGTCTTTTTAGTACACATGAAAAACTAGTCTCTGAGATGTGGTTTGAATTCAGTTCATTGTTTTTTTTTTTTTGTTTTGTTTTTTTCATCTCACAGCATTCCCTTAGGCAGAAAAAAATTTTTTAAATAAAGACAGAAGAAGAGGGGTGCCTGGGTGGCTCAGTTGGTTAAGCATCCAGCTTCAACCGGGGTCATGATCTCACTGTCCCAAGTTCGAGCTCTGCATTGGGCTCTGTGCTGACAGCTCAGAGCCTGGAGCCTGTTTCATATTTTGTGTTTCCCTGTCTCTCTCTGCTCCTCCCCCACTCATGGTCTGTCCCTTTCTCTCAAAAATAAACATTTAAAAAATATATAAAAAAATAAAGACAGATGAAGAGAATATGAGAATATATGCTTTGTCATGAAGAAGACAGTTTTTTTTTAATAGTTTATTGTCAAATTGGTTTCCATATAACACCCAGTGCTTCTCCCCACAAGTGCCCCCCACTGTGGCCATCACCCCCTCCCTCCCTCCCCCTCCCTCTTCAGTCCATGGTTTGTTTTCAGTATTCAGTAGTCTCCCTTGATCTGTGTCCCTCACTCTCCCCCGCTCTCTTTCCCCCTTCCTCTCCCCATGGTCCTCTGCCAGGTCTCTCCTTTTAGACCTATGAATGAAAACATCTGGTATCTGTCCTTCTCTGCCTGACTTGTTTCGCGTAGCATGACACCCTCGAGGTCCATCCACTTTGCTACAAATGGCCATATTTCATTCTTCCTCATTGCCATGTAATACTCCATTGTGTATATATACCACATCTTCTTGATCCATTCATCAGGTGATGGACATTTAGGCTCTTTTCATGATTTGGCTATTGTAGAAAGTGCCACTATGAACATTGGGGTCCATGTGCTCCTATGCATCAGCACTTCTGCATCCTCTGGGTAAATCCCCAGCAGTGCTATTGCTGGGTCATAGGGGAGATCTATCGATAGTGTTTTGAGGAGCCTCCACACTGTTTTCCATAGTGACTGCACCAGTTTACATTCCCACCAACAGTGTAGGAGGGTGCTGTTTCTCCACACCCTCGCCAGCATCTATAGTCTCTTGATTTGTTCATTTTAGCGACTCTGACCGGTATCAGGTGGTATCTCAGTGTGGTTTCGATTTGAATTTCCCTGATGATGAGTGACGCTGAGCATCATTTCATGTGCCTGTTGGCCACCTGGATGTCCTCTTTGGAGAAGGGTCTATTCAGGTCTTCTGCCCATCTCTTCACTAGATTATTTGTTTTTTGTGTATTTGTGTATGGAGTTTAGTGAGCTCCTTGTAGATTTTGGATACTAGCCTTTTATCTGATATGCCATTTGCCACTATCTTTTCCCATTCTGTCGGTTGCCTATTAGTTTTTTTTTATTGTTTTCTTTGCCTTACAGAAGCTTTTTATCTTGATGTGGTCCTAGTAGTTCATTTTTGTTCTTGATCCTTGCCTCTGGGGATGTGTTGAGGAAGAAATTGCTACGATTGAGGTCTAGGAGGCTCTTTCCTGCTTTTTCCTCAAGGGTTTTTATGGTTTCCTGTCTCACATTCAGATCCTTTATCCATTTTGAGTTTATTTTTGTGAATGGTGTCAGAAAGTGGTCCAATTTCATTTTTCTACATGTTGCCGTCCAGCTCTCCCAACACCACCTGTTGAAGAGGCTGTCTTTTTTCCATTGAACACTCTTTCCTGCTTTGTCAAAGATTAATTGGCCATATACTTGTGGGTCCAGTTCTGGGTTCTCTATTCTATTCCATTGGTCCATGTGTCTGTTTTTGTGCCAGTACCATACTGAAGACAGTTATTTTTCTAAGAATTTTATATCAAACAGCTAGGTGTAAAACAGTGTACATTATACAATATTAGTGATATAAATAAAAATATATGTGTGCACACTGGAATATGACTCACTTTTTCTTCTAGAAAAAATTTCCATGAAACTTTTTTTTAGAATTTTTCTTAATTTATTTGAGAGAGAGAGGGAGGGAGAAAAAGAGAGAGTGAGAGAGTGAGGGAAGGGCAGAGGAAGAGAAAAGGAGACACAGAATCCAGAGCAGGCTCCAGGCTCTGAGCTGTCAGCACAGAGCCTGATGCAGGGCTTGAACACAGAAGCTGCAAGAGCATGACCTGAGCCAAAGTTAGAAACTTAACCAACTGAGCCAACCAGGCTTAGTGAAAGGCTCTATGAAACTTTTTAATGTTTGCTTTGGGTGAGAGGAAGAATTTGTCTTCTAGTCTGTTTTTTTTTTCTCTATGTTTTTTGGATTTTTTTTCCCCAAACTATATTTGTAAGACCCTCCTCAGGTCAAGCTGACCTTAACAGAAAGGTACCAACCATTGTTTTATTCTCCAACCCTGGCAAATAATTAAAGGTTGAGCAACTAGGCTCTAGAAAGCCTTAAGATGCAACAATTGATTGTAACCTAATGGCTACACTCATTTTTCTAAGATACTCTTGCTAGGGGCACCTCGTGGCTCAGTCGGTTGAGCATCTGACTTCAGCCCAGGTCATGATCTCACAGTTCAGGGTTCAAGCCCCTTGGTGGGCTCTGTGCTGATAGGTAGCTCAGAGCCTAGAGCCTGTCTTCAGATTCTGTCTCTCCCTCTCTCTCTGACCCTCCTCTGCTCACACTGTGTGTGTGTGTCTCTCTCAAAATTAAAAAAAGAAATAAAACATTAAAAAATATCTTAAGATACTGTTGCTAGACTCTAAGATACTGTTGCTAGATCCCACCATTTAACCGCAAAGTTCTCGCTTCTGTGCACCTGCTTTGCTTCCCCATTGGACCTATGATTGATTACCTCAATAATGACCTTTTCTGCCTTGCTATAACCTATAGAACCCCTGAGCTTCAAATCAGCACCGCTCTCTCCTGAGGACTTGCCAACATTCGGGAGGGGCCATTTGGCCAAACTAAAATAAACCCATTTACCATCTCCGTTTGTGTCTGTGGGTTTCACTCGCTGTGACTCGCTTCAGGAGGGAAAGATCTAACATATTCATAAATCAATAGTACTTTTTTTAACATACAAAAAGCATAAATAAAAGGATAAACCATTGCATATGTGATGAAGAGTAAAGAGAATTTGTATTTCTTAAGTATTAGAATTTTATACTTATCCTGAAGTATAAGTTTCCTTGAAATGTGAGTTTCTGTTGGGTGAACTTTCCAGTAACTTATAGGACAGAGGTAGTGATCCATAGGAAGTGTTGTGTCTGGTGAAAATTAGACACTCAATTTTTTGACGAAGAAACAGCTTCAGAATGATCAGTAAGCTGTCCCATTTCACACATGTTTTAAATTATAGTGCTAAATCTCTGCTCGGATAGGAATGATTCCAAAGCTCCTGCTCTTTTCTATTTCCTATTTCTGTCCCCTGCCATGGACCTATAACCCAGGGAGGTCTGCCTCCTTTTAGGAAACCTCACCAAGTGGCTCAGTTCCTTAGTTGTCTACGAAGATATGGCAAATATCACTTATGAAAATCTGACTAGCCCGTTTGAAATGAACCTTGGTTCATCTTTCACTTGAGCACTTTTTTTTAAAAAAACTGAAAGTGTATCTCGTAAATGTATAATTTCACAAACTTAGTATTAGCTGAAGTCATCTTATTCTGATGCAGTTTCAACATATTTCTTCCTTCTGTAATAATGCAGATACTGGATTAATATATTCTCCTGAGTTTGGATGGAAAAATGCAAAACTTCTATATGGAGTTCTGCCTGGGAAAACGGCCCTGTTGCTAACAGACAACAGCTCTCGCTCTATTCATACTCGAACATTTCTCCGAGTAGAGGGTAAAATGCTGATCCCCTCTGTTTTACTGTGGTTTCCAGACTTAATAGTTTTATTGTAGATTATGTGGGAGAAGCTTCACAACTGTTTTCTTTTGACATTTGTAATTGTGAAACTGATACATATCAGTTTCCTTATTTTATGGAAGAGTCCGTTCAAAAGGATTAAGTGACTTTTCTGAGACATGTGGGTGGTGGGACTTGAAATCTATCCCACTCTATTAATTGAATTTAATTTCCTCCAAATATATCGTTCAGACTTTACTATTAATTCAAGATTAAAACTTGATAATAAAGCAGCACAGTTGCTTGAATACATATTATGTATGTAGAATGATTTATTTAGACTTTATGGCATGAGTTTTATCTTTGCTTCAACTAACAGATTATGTTATCATATCCCCTATGTGGGAAGTCTGAGGTTCAGATTCAGCAGAGGTCTGCCACTGAAATTCATTCTTTGGAGAAACACAATTTCTTTCTTTCTTCCTTCCTTCCTTTCTTTCTTTCTGTAATTCTTTTTAAATGTTCATTTATTTTTGAGAGAGAGATAGCACAAGCAGGGAAGAGGGTAGAGAGAGGGGAGTACAGAGGATCCAAAGCAGGCTCTGTGCTGACAGCAGAGAGTCCAACGTGGGGCTTGAACTCGCTAACAGTGAAACCATGATCTGAGCCAAAGTTGGACACTTAACCCACTGAAGCACCCAGCCACTCCCAAAGTTAATATTTAATTCAAAACATTTTCCCTTCACACTCAATCTCTCTCTCTCTCTTTAATATTTATTTGTTTTTGAGAGAGACAGAGAACGAGCAGGGGAGGAGCAAAGAAAGAAGGAGACACAGAATTTGAAGCGGGCTCCTGGCTCTGAGCTATCAGCACAGAGCCCTCCAAAGGGCTTGAATCCACCAAGGAAAATACCATGACCTGAGCCAAAGTTGGTCGGTTAACCAACTGAGCCACTCAGGCGCCTCACATTTAATTGCTTTGATGTAGCTGCATCCCAAATAATAAGAAATGGATTTCAGTTTATTATCTGACTCTAGTTTATTTTACCTCTACCTTTTCCAGATGGAAATGTCACTAGCTAGAGACTCTAGCCCATAAAATGTTAGGGTAAGAATGATAGGTAATTATTGCCTTAAATCAACTGCTCATATGCTAATGGGTTATCGACAGTTACTGATGTCATTATAATAGATCCCTGGGGAAAAACGACTCAGAAGCCTCATATTAGACTGGCTGAGAAGAGAAATGCAGTTACCTCCACGGATCAGATATCTCACTGTCGCTCTGGCTTCTTAGAGTGGGAACACAGAGAATGACACACATCAAGGAAAAATAAATAGCACTAATGCTCGAAATGTTGATACTGTGTCTAAGTTCTGAGGGGCCCAAACTGGAATATCTCTTCATAAAATATTATCACCTGTGCTTCCATTTCTGTTTTTTTTTAACTTTTTTTTTAATGTTTTATTTATTTTTGATACGGAGAGAGACAGAGCTTGAGAGGGGGAGGGGCAGAGAGAGAAGGAGACACAGAATCTGAAGCAGGCTCCAGGCTCTGAGCTGGCTGTCAGCACAGAGCCTGACGCAGGGCTCAAACCCAAGAACGTGAGATCTGACCTGAGCCGAAGCCGGAGGCTTAACCAACTGAGCCACCCAGGCGCCCCCCATTTCTTTTTTTAACCTTATTTATTTATTTGGAGAGACAGAGCCAGAGAGAGAGAGAGAGAGAGAGAGAGAGAGAGAGAGAGAGAATATGACTGGATGACTGGGGAAGGTGCAGAGAGAGAGAGGGAGACATCCCACAAACTATGAGATCATGACCTGAGCCAAAATCAAGATTCGGACGCTTAACTGACTGAACCACTCAGGCACCTCTGTTTCCATTTCTATCTGAAACACGGCACTTCATATACTTGTTGGAACTGTTGTCTTAAATACAGCCCACTCTGTGAATTCCAGGACACAAAACTGAATTCATGGATATATGAAATTAGAATGAAATTTAAAGATTTCTCCTTCATTTTTTCATTTGATTAATGATACTTCTCTGCATTCCTATTCTTTTAAACATTCTGAATTTATGGGAGTGCATGGTAGTTCCAGGAACTCAATCCTAAAGTCATTGCTTTTTAAGTAGTTGGCAAAATTCCCTTGTCAGATCCCCTGTGTATATTTTGCATTGTTGGCTTTTCATTTTTGTTTTTTGTGACTAGATTCTCTTCAAATCTTCAGTCCCTATTAGCTCCTCCCTGAGGAAGAGGATTACAAATGGAAAGGCATCTAATTAAATTGCACAGTACTTATTAGGACGTATTTACTAATGAATCAGTCCATAGTTGCAGTCTCCTTACATCTGTCTCTTCTGGCAATGGAATGTTCTAGGATGTGTTTTTGTTTGTTTGTGTTTTTGTTTGTTTAATATTATTAGAGGAGAAACTTTTATAGTTTAGGGGTTTTGTCAAATATTTATTAATTATTTATAGTAATTGGAATACTTCGTCCAAGAATGACATTAAATTGGCAGTTGTTTAAAAGTCCTAGTACAAAAATGGAAGCAGGAACTTGCTCCACAAACAAATGACCCAAAAACCATTTGGTTATCCTCACTGATCCTATGAGTCAGAAATTTGGCAAGGATATAGGAGGTTAACTTTTCTCTGCTTCAAAGTGTCCTCATGTGACCAGGGGTGACACAACCCTGAACAGCAGGGACCGTGTGTCCATCTCCCTGGCAGTATCTTCATTGATCCATCTGGTGCCTGAGTTGTGACGGCTGAAGGATGGACTCAGGTGGTACTCTGAGCAAACCACTCTGGCATAGTGGTGTCAGAGTGGTTGGATTTCCCACATATCAGCTTGTTAAATCACCAGGAGCAAGCGTCACAGTAAACAAATTAAAACATGCATGGCATTTTATGAGCCAGGATTGGAATTCATCTAGAGGTATTTATGGGCTGAGGCAGTGACCGTTTCACCTCGATTCTAGGACATGGAGCATATATGCTATCCCTCAACTGAAGAATATTTAAGGATTTGTGTAGGTTTTTTGACCTTATAGACATGCAGATCTTATTTACAAGTGAAGAAATGTAAAAAGTTGTGTGTGGGTGTGTATCCAAATATAGATCCATTTGTTTACTCTTTCTCATATCAGCAATGTAGAATAAAATCATGTATGATTATAGTGAAAATTATTAGAAAGATAAATACCAGAGAGTTAAAATAAGGTTACTTGTTGAGATGAGAGGAGGAAACACTTTTAAAAACAAATTATATAATAAAAAATGAAATACCATATTTTATCTATTAATTTCTTTAAAATAGTATGAATGAATGTTCATTCATACTTAAGGAATGTTACAGCATGGCCATTCACATCAGCTGATGAGGGCTGGTGCATGTGCTCATTAGTGCTACTCCTTAAAAAGTCAGTTTGGATGATAACAAGTATCTTAAAGCAGTCCTACATTTTGTCTCCATAACAATTTTTATTATAGAGATCTTGTAAGTACATAAAAGTATTTTTTGGTGTTTTATTTCCAAGTAATAACACAAAAAATAATAACAAACATTTTAGATTCTGAAAAAATAGTTAAATAAATAATGGTTATTAGTAGATAACACAATTGAATATGATAATTATGAAGTATTTTCTTAATTGCATGGGCAGACTTCCATAATGTTCATTAGATGAAAATGATACAAATATGCTTATGTGTGTATTCATCACACATACAATGGCATATGAATAATTGGATCTAGGAATAGATATATTTAGCTAGAGTAATGCAGATAGTAGATAGATTGGTAGATAGATAGAGATTTGTTATATATATTTATGGCATATATTTCTGGTGGTTACTATTGACAAGAATAATTTAACAATATTATATGCCACCTCCGTACGGTGAGTTGACATAGAATATCTAAGTCTTTGTTTCTTTTTATTAGTCTCTGTGAACTCTAGTTTTTGTACTATAATGTCAGTAAGATGGTATATCCATGGTAGTAATTCTGGATATAAGATAGGGTCGCATTTTCCAAGTGTGGTCTGCTACATCAGTTTTTTAACAACAACAAATCTTTAAATTTATTATATTTTAGAAGTAAAAACATCTCCCTTTTAACAATGAATACCCTCTAATATATTCAGCAGACTTCATCCAGATGTATTATTATTAGGCTGTGAGTTACTGGAGCAAGTAACTCATATTTGCAACCCCAGGACCTAGCAAAACAAAACAAAACAAAACAAGACAAAACATATCCCTAAAGTAGAGCT
>NC_043715.1:21235117-21296614 GCF_006229205.1 Suricata suricatta
GCTTTCATTTCCCTTGCCTTTGGGGATGTGTCGAGTAGGAAATTGCTGTGGTGGAGGTCTAGGAGGTTTTTTCCTACTTTCTCCTCGAGGGTTTTGATGGTTTCCTGTCTCACATTCAGGTCCTTCAGCCATTTTGAGTTAATTTTTGTGTATGGTGTAAGAAAGTGGTCTAGTTTCATTCTTCTGCATGTTGCTGTCCAGTTCTCCCAGCACCACCTGCTAAAGAGGCACAAAAGACCCTGAATAGCCAAAGTTATATTGAAGAAGAAAACCAAAACGGGAGGCATCACAATTCCAGACTTTAGCCTCTACTACAAAGCTGTCATCATCAAGACAGTATGGTGTTGGCACAAAAACAGACACATAGACCAATGGAATAGAATAGAGAACCCAGAACTGGGCCCACAAATATATGGCCAATTAATTTTTGACAAAGCAAGAAAGAGTATGCAATATTAGTCATTTTAAATATCATTCAGTGATTGACTTCCTGACTTTTCTTTTTTATAGATCTTCATTTATAGATGTGCAGTTAATAATAAAATAATTGAAAAATATGACACTGTCCTCTGCATAAGTCATCAATTTATCTAATAATGACTAAGATAACCTATGTTACTTTCCAGATTCTATTTGTGTCATAGTGAAATGACCTATTTCTTAATGAAACTTTTATCCTCACGTTAGTTTTCTCCAGTCATTTGCTCAAGAATTCATGGACAAGTGACACTCACTTCTTTGGATTGTTATACACTTTTTGGAAACAAGAATATTCCAAAACAAGTGTTTTGAAAAATGTTTAATTTTTATTCTGGAGAGTAAATATAGAAGGGGGATATTAGGCAATATGTGTGATTTTTCTGGGAGAAAGGATGTATAGCACAGCTCCAAGATAGACTAAGCATAGAAAGAAATCTCTCTCCTATGAATAAGTTGGCCTAATGAACAGATGGTTATACTAGATTGAATGTTGTATCTGTTGAATGTCTGTTCAATGTCTTATGGGAAAATGGACTCAGATAAATCAAAGAGTAACCAGGGAGGGATACTTAGGTTTTTTACACTTTGGCCCTCCTTGATAAATGTACTTAACGAAAATAATATAGTTGACACAGTGTTATAGTTTAAGGCTCACAACGTAGTGAATCAATAAGACTGTATACCATGCTGTGTTTACCATAAGCAAGGTTACCATCCATTACCAAACAATGAGTGCTATCACAATATCGTTGACTACATTCCCTATGCCTTACCTTTCATCCTATTGACTTATTCATTCCATTACTAGAAACGTGTACCTCATGCTCTCCTTCAGTCCTTTTTGCCCATATCCCCATCCCTCTCCCTTCTGGCACCTACCAGTTTGTTCTTTTTATCTATGGGTCTGTTTCTGCTTTGTTTGTTTGTTCTTTTTTTTTTTTTTGGTTTGGTTGTGTGATTGTGTTTTGTTGTTGTTTTGTTTTTATATTTTACATATTAATAAAATCATATGGTATTTGTTTTTCTCCATCTGACTTATTTCACTTGGCATAATACCCTCAAGGTCTATCCATGTTGTCACAAATGAAAAGATCTCATTCTTTTTCATAGCTGCTAATGTGATCTACCTATTTATCTATCATCTATCAATCTCAGATCTTCTTTATCCATTCCTTACAGTGGTCACTTAAGTTGCTTTCATATTTTGACTGTTGTAAATAATGCTGCAATAAACATAAAGATGCATATTTATTTTCAAATTAGTGTTTGCATCTTTTTTGGGCAAATTCCCAGTAATGGAATACAAGATTACATGGTAATTCTACTTTTAATTTTTTGAAGAACCTTTATACTGTTTTCCATAGTGACTACACCAATTTATATTCTCTCCAACAGTGCATGGTGGTTCCCTTTTCTCCACATCCTCATCAACACTTGTTATTTCTTGTCCTTTTTATTCTAACCATTCTGACAAGTAAAACCATTCTAACATGATATCTTATGGTGGTTTTGATTTATATTTCCTTGATGATGAGTAATGTTGAACTTCTTTCCATGTGTATTGGCCATCTGGATGTCTCTCTTGGAAAAAATATCAATTCAATTCCTCTGGTCTTTTTTAAAACAATTTTATTTCCATTTAACTTTATTTTTTATTTTGAAATTAATTTATTTTTATTTTGTTGTTGAGAAAACATATCTAGAGAAATGTTGCTAAGACTGTTAAATATACTTTTAATTCCATACAATTCTGTTATACTACTTCATTTAATTTTAAAAAATTTAATGTTTATTTATTTTTGAGAAACAGAGCATGAGCAGGGGAAGGGCAGAGAGAGAAGGAGACAGAATCTGAAGTAGGCTCCAGGCTCTGAGCTGTCAGCACAGAGCCCAATGCAGGGCTCGAACACAGGAACCATGAGATCATGACCTGAGCCTAAGTCCGCCACTTAACCAACTGAGCCACCCAGGCGCCCCTCTGTTATCCTACTTTGAAATCTCAATGCCTTCTCATTACATTTAACCTAAAATTCAAACTCTTTACTGTGGCCCAAAGAGTCCATCCCTTATCTGCTCCACCATTTTCTGTTGTCTATCACCTCACCTTTTATCATCCTCTGTGATTCAACCTCACCAGCCCTCTGTGTCTTCCTCAGATTTTCCATGATGCTTTCCCCCCTCCGTTGGATGACAGACATTTCTGTCTGGGAAACTTCCCCATCCCATTATCTGCATAGTTCCTAAGCATCCTTTCGTTGCAGATATATTTTCTTTCTCTTTTTTTATTTATTTTGAGAGAGAGAGAGAGAGAGAGCAAGTGCAAGGGAGGAACAGAGAGAGAGGGAGAAAGAGAATCCCCAGCAGGCTCTGTGGTGTCAACATAGAGCCAGGTGGAGGTTTGATCTCACATACAGTGAGATCACGACCTGAGCCAAAATCAAGAGTCAGATGCTTAACTGACTGAGCCACCCCAGGACCCCTCAGATACATTTTCAGTTCCTATAGCCTTCCTTGCATTTTCCAGGTCAAACTCCATCTCTGATATGTCCTGAAAGGAAGACCTACATATAGTTCATGCATTATCAAAATTGCAATTAGACATTATCATAGAGGTCGTTCCCTAGAAGGGAAACCTGAGGCAAGTATGGTGTTTTGCTCAAGTATTTTTGGGGGTGGGGGAGGACGAGAGTGAGGGGATAGGATATAAAAGGAAAAAGAAGAAAAACAAAGAACAAAACACAGACCCAGTTATAGACAAATATCAATTTCTTCTGAAGTTCTGGAGTACAAATTCCACCACAGAGTAAATCCTACCTTCTTGCAAGAGGCAGCCTTTTTGTAACACCCCTTCAATCAGCCTTAGTTGGTAACCAAGGTATGCCAGGAGGTATTGTGCTAGAATCTTAAGCTAATTGGCTCAAGTATGTCCAATAGCATTGCTCTGAGAAGACACCTATATGTAGCTATTAACGAACAATAAAAGCATAGAGAGGAAGGAGAGATCATTACACCAGCTGGTAAAGATGATCCAGGCAGGGCGCCAACAACATTCATCATTGTATGTATATGTAACTGTTCTTTTTGGTCATGAAAGCCTTTCTAAATCTACAGATTGCAAGCTCCCTGAAAGCAAAGATGGTATCTGCTTTTCTTCGCCATTGCATCCCATTGGGCACCTACTCCTATAATAGGCACTACATAATTAGTTATTTAAAGAAGCGATGGATTAGTTGTTGTTTTGATATGGGATGCCTACAGTATATACGGAATTATAGGAAACAAAGCATTAAATTTTATAAATCTTTAGCAAGTGACGATGACTGATCTAGGGAGAAATTATTGCCTAGGAATCCAGTAGCCTACAAATAGTGTCTCTTCGCCCAGATAGATATCCTTAACTCACAGAAACTTATAATTGAAAGGGACATTGGAGATACTGAGTCTAGTTCTCCAGCAGAAGTTTGGTATTTCCTTACTATGTCTGTTATAGACAAGAATGTCCCTGCCTTAACCCTTCTGAATGGAATAGCCATTAGAAGTAATGGAGTAGCTATGACAGATATAATATTCAATTGTAAGTTTAAATAGCTAAAATCCAAACTCTCAAAGTTTGCAAATTCTTATTTTACTGCATTTGTAATCTAGACAGCAAATAGCGAATAAACCTTAATATTGAGTCTTAGCTTAGAGGAGAATTCTATAAATTTTATTTTTGCATTAATATAATCAGCTGACTTAACAAATGTTTTATCAGCCTATATACATCAGAATGAGAAAATGTAAAACTTAGTAGAAGATAATTTAGCCAAACAGCTAAAAAAGTCTTTGAGTAAATGCATTTCTCCCCCAGAAAGAGATGCAAACTCGTACCATTTGTAATGAAAATACAGTACATAGGTCTCTTTCTCCTCTCCTGCACAAATGGGAGACATTGCTAATATGTCATGGCATTTCCCTGCTTTGCCCAGTCAATAATAACAGAATCTTCTCTGGAATAGCATGCCATTCAGCCACTACCAGTCAGTCACCACTGGCAATTGTGATGGACCTACATGTTTTCTCTGCTGAAGGGGAAGAGCACAGAATTCTACCTTAGCCCTGTTTTTACCTAAAGAATTGTTTATAGTCCCTTCCTTCCTGAGCTGCAGGTTCTTCAAATATCAAAAGATCTAGTTAGAAGGAATGTTCTCTCCGATACCTTTTATAAGAGCACAGGAAAGCATCAACCTCACACTACCTCTGTCAATACCACTACCACCACTGCCACCAAATTAATAATAAAATAATCATAGAATAGAAATTTATGTATTTAATAAATACAATAATAGAAATAGAGTTTTATGTATTTTTTGCCATTGTTTTTGTGGGGTTTTTTTGTTTTTTCTTTATACATGTTATTTATTTGTTTTTATTTATTTATTTTGAAACCCAAGTTAGTTAACATATAGTGTAATAATGATTTTAGGAATCGAATTTTGTGATTTATCACTTACATATAACTCCCAGTGTTCATTCCAACAAGTGCCTCCTTTTTTAAACATTTTTTCAATGTTTATTTATTTTTGAGAGGGAGAGAGAGATTGAGAAAGAGAGAGAGACAGAGTGCAAGCAGGAGAGGGGCAGAGAAAGAGGGAGACACACCATATCCAAAGCAGGCTCCAGGCTCTGAGCTATCAGCACAGAGCCCAATGCAGGGCTCAAACCTATGATCCTGTGAGATCATGACCTGAGCCAAAGTCGGACACTTAACCAACTGAGCCACCCAGGAGTGCCACAAGTGCCTTCCTTAATGTGCATCACCCAGTTAGCCATCTCTCCATCCAAATCCCCTCCAGCAACATTCAGTTTGGTCTCTGATTACAAATAAGTCCCTTAGCGTTTGCCTCCCTCTCTGTTTTTATCTTATTTCTACTTCCCTTTCCTTATGTTCATCCGTTCTGCTTCTTAAGTTCACATATGAGGGAAATCATATGATATTTGTCTTACTCAGATTGACTTATTTCACTTAGCATAATACATTCTAGTTCCAGGCACGTTGTTGCAAATGCCAGGATGTCATTCTTTTTGATCTCCAAGTAGTATTCCAACTATATCCAAGTATATATAACCCACATCTTCTTTATCCATTCATCAGTCGATGGACACCTGGGCTTTCCATGATTTGCTTATTGTTGATAGCGCTGCTGCAAATATTGGTGTGCAAATGAATCAACACTCTTGTATCCAATGGATAAATACCTAGTAGTGCAATTGCTGGTATGGTAGCTCTATTTTCAATTTTTTGAGAAACCTCCATACTGTTTTCCAGAGTGGCTGCAGCAGTCTGCATTCCTATATACAGTGCAAAAGGGTTCCCCTATGAAATAGAATTTTAAAACAAAGAAACAAAACTGAAACTGCACATTTTCACAGTCTACTAGTTTTATCAAGCAATTCAGAAAAGTGTCACACATACCTCACTCCCTTGGTCTGTAAAGGCTCATTTATTTGTTTTCATTAAAATGTCTTCTCTGATGTGTTTTTTTTTCACTCAATGAACACTCTTTCCTTTGATTTTCAAATCATTAAATGTATACTTATCTGTAAATCACAAAATAAAGTAGTGCTTAGGCAAAATAAGTAGTCTGGGAAGAAACAAACATACAAAAGACAAATAAACAAAATGATGCAATACTCAGGGCCAGACATATTATTGGGACTACTGCAATTTTCAATAATGGTTCCTTTTCTTCCTGGCATTTCTAAATTGCTAAGTAACATAAATGAGATTAAAGCAAAAAGGGGCAAATTAATATTCACCTTTTAAAAAATGTGACAAAAGATAATTCCCACAGTGTTTTATTTGATTGTTTTGAGGTATCTCTATAACCTAATTTAAGTGGAATATTGTGTCCATTTTTAATCCTTTAGAGAGTGGTTCTTCTAACATATTAAAATATTAAAAAGATTCAAAACTCAATTCATTACAGCGTTTCAATTTTTGGTCAGTATTATCAAATTAGCTTACTGCAGGAAACATGGGTTTATTTATACAACATCATTTTTTCATACATTCTTCCCCTAATGCATGAAGATTTATGATCCCCAAAGCCTTTCCTTCCTAGATGCAAGGATGCCTTTGTCTATGATGTTTTATTAAGAGTGGATAATATTGTCATTTGAACAATCATTTCTTTCCAGTTTGCCTCAGTATCTGGGACCTTCATCCTACCTACATTATATCCAGGGTTTAAATTAGTTTTGCTAGTTCCCAAAAATGTACCTATCTCTCATCTATTTTCCTGATCACAAAGTTGAATAGCCAAAACTTTTCAAGGGGACTTTAGCAAACTATATGAAGAGCGAACAATGTTTCATTACATGTTATACATCTAGAATGTCTTGGTATCCACTGTTTCCAAAAAGCTTAATTCCTCTTTTACACAAAGTGTTTTAAAAGTCAGTTGTATTTTCCAATGTTTTCAAATAGAATCAACAAAAACTTTTAGGCAAGTAAGACTCTCCCATTTACATTTTGTTAAATGAAGAAACAGTTAAGCAAATTCTCAGAATCATAATGGTATTAAATAAATGTTAGAACCAGAATATGAAATCTGGTCCTCTAAAATAAAGCCTGATATTCTTGGGCTTAGAATGTAAAATTTTACTTGAAAATAATTTTTAAAGCTGAATAGATTATGGTATGCATCATGAAGAAATGAGAATGACCTTTTTGTGTTCTGTTGAACTTTCAAGAACAGCTAGCACTGATTCTTCTTAACGAAATGGCTCAGTGTAGTCAACAGGATATGGCATGTTCATCACGTTTTCTTTCTCCCTTTGTTTACCTTTTAAATAGTGAAAGCAAGCCGCCCACTTTCTGTTGGATGCTTTCTATGAGATTTCCACCGTTGTCATTTTAAAATCCCAGTTATCTTTTTAACTATCCTTATACTTAAATATGTTCTCCTCTACTCCAAGAAAGCTGGAAAGATAGGGGGAAAAAAAGATTTGGGGCTAGATCAGACTTCTGATTTATTTTGTTTTATTCATTCAATGCAGACTTTTTCATTTACTTGATCTTGGTGATATTTTACATCATCTCTAACTTTTGTTACATGTTCTATAAAAGGGGAATAATAATACCTTCTTTGAATAGTTGACATTGAAATTAATTGAAAAATATATCTATACAGGTGAGAATGTACCACAAAATGTATTCTAACGTCAACAAATATTATCTTCCCTCCTCTTTTACATAATGCATTCATTTCAGTAAAACACCAAATATTAATGTTTTCTTAGAAATTCTTTCTAATATTTCAAGCTTTCTAGTTCTCCTTATATATTAACTTTATGATACATTTTTAAAAAAAGTAGTCCATTCATTCATATGTTCATTTATATTCACTTATTCATTTAATAAACATGTACAAATTAGTATTATCTGTGACTGAGGGGTAAAATTTTTGCATAAGATAGTGTATTAGTGCACTAGAGCTACCAGGGCAAAGTACCACACATCGGGTACAACAGAAATTTAGTGTCTCCCAGTTTGAAGGCAGAAGTTTGAAATCAAAGTGTTGGCAGGGTTGATTCCTTTGGAGGGCTGTGAGGAAAGAAGCTGTTTCAGGACTTTGTCTTTGGCTTGTCTTCATGGTCATATGGCATTCTCCGTGTATGTCTATCTCCACATTACTCCATTTTATAAAGAAACCAGTCAGATTCGGGCCCATTGTACTGATCTTATTTCAACTTAATTAGCTCTATAAAGATTCTATCTGTATTTAAAGTCACAATATGAGTTCCTGGGAACATAATACCTTTTGGAAGGCACAGTTAACCCCTGACAGAATTAGGAATTTATATATCCAAAAATATATCTTCATAAATCCTTAAATGTTATCTAGCATGGACTGGATTAAAAAGAGTTATCCCCTATAAGGGCAGACAGAAGACAGTGCATATCTAACAATATATTGTTTTCCATCATTAACATAAATCCAGAGGTTCTTTGTAAGGGATAGATACAGAGAATCTCTTCTTTTTTTCTAGCATGCCTGCTCAAATCCTCCACATACTGACTGTCTAGATGACACTTATGGGTCCTGCTTGATTCTTATAACATTTATGCTGGAAAATCAAAGTAGGAAGAATCTAGAACCCTTTTACCTTAAAAATACATAACAACATTTGGGGTGTCTGAGTGGCTCAGTCCCTTAAGCATCCAACTTCAGCTCAGGTCCTGATCTCATGGTTCATGGGTTCAAACCCCATGTCAGGCTCTGTGCTGACAACCCAGAGCCTAGAGTCTGCTTCAGATTCTTTGTCTCCCTCTCTCTATGTCCCTACCCCCTCTCTTTCTCTCTCTTGCACACACGCACAAAAATAAACAAACATAAATTTTTGTTTTAGAATATCCATACAACATTTTATTTGAAACACCAGAATTGCCAGTGTTTGTTTAATGATTACTTTTCTTTTAGGGCTCCATTCTTATTTAAAAGGATAAAATATCTATTCTCTTTTCTTTAAGCTTTATTAAAGCAAAACAAACAAACAAAAACACAAGGATCTCCAGGAGAGCACAGAGTTAATTACAGAAGAATGTAAGTCAAGTGGACTCTGACAATTAAGTTACTATTAAGTAACTTAACCTCCCAATAGCAGGTACAAGTCATGTCTTTGGTAGAACAAATTAATCTGCATGGGATTTTTTACAATTTTATTTAAATTCAATTAGTTAATAAGTAGTATAATAATGGTTTCAGTAGTAGAATCTAGGGGTTCATCACTTACATATGACACCCAGCCTTCCTTAATGTCCGTCACCCATTTAGCCCATCCCCTTACCCAGTATCCCTCTAGCAACCCTCCTCAGTTTGTGTCTGTATTTAAGAGTTTCTTATGGTTTGCCTCTCTTCTCTCTGTTTTTATCTTATTTTTCCTTCACTCTCCCTATGTTCATCTGTTTTGTTTCTTAAATTTCACATAAGGGAATTCATATGATATTTAGAAAAGTAATTGTGTAGACTAATCTTAATTAATTCTTAGAAAAATACACCAGATACCTGGTATTTTAATGATAGGATCAATGTTATTTTTTCTGCTATTCTGAAGGCCAGGTATAGTGAAACAAAAGTATAACACAATTTAACTCCCATTACACAATTAGTACTTCAACTCTAGAAATATATTTTTAAAATTGGCAACATAATGTAGAACATGAGCCTACAGAATTTTTTTGCAGGATTTAGTTTTCTCATTTCCTGTTGTTTGCTTGCTTGTTTGTTTAATCACACTAGTAAATATGCGGTGCTCCTTTCATGGAGTGTATAACAGGGATATATTTTCACCACTCTCCGACTTCAAGATGCTCATTATGAATTATGTATAATGCAAAGATGTTCCTCCCAACACTTTGTCAAGTGTCATGTACGTCACCGTGGCTTGAGACATCCTAAAGTCACAGAAGTTCCTAGGTACTCAACATCCTTTATATTTTCCTTCTTTCACTTCCTTTTCCTCATAGGTTTCAAGAGATAGATCATATTTTTGGATATACTCTAAACTTGAGCCCCACACATCTGTGTCTTTTTAACCCCATTCTCCCCTAACTGGGACTCATTTTTATCTCCAAATTAAAAGACATTCCTTCCTTCCCATCCTACACTCTGGATATATATTCTCTCAAGTACATTAGGAAAGCCTTTCCTTTAAAAAAATAAAAAACATATATATATATATATATAAACATATAAACACATGAGAGGTATATAAAAGTATGTAAATCATATAACTGTTACATATATTATATAGTAAGTACATATATACATATATATATACACATATATATATAATTTTTCAACCTAATACAACTCATATCTGATTTAAAGGTGTCTTCCTTATTCTTTTGGGTAGAGAAAAGTCTATCATTTGAAAGTATAATACCAGTATTTAATATAGATTTATTAAAGAACTGGAAATATACAGAATCAAAAGCCCAGCAATGCCATTTGTTTTTTTTTTAATTTTTTAATGTTTATTTTTGAGAGAGAGAGAGATAAAGAGGATGAGCAGGGGAGGGTCAGAGAGAAGGAGACACAGAATCAGAAGCAAGCTCCAGGCTCCGAGCTGTCAGCACAGAGCCTGACATGGGGCTTGAACTCAGAGACTAAGAGATCATGACCTCAGCCGAAGTTGGATGCTCAATTGACTGAGTCACCCAGATGCGGCCCAGCAATGCCATTTCTAAAAATATCATGAATATGTTTACCTCGGGGCGCCTGGGTGGCTCAGTCGGTTAAGCCTCCGACTTCAGCTCAGGTCAGATCTCACGTTCGTGGGTTCGAGCCCCGCATCGGGCTCTGTGCTGACAGCTAGTTCAGAGCCTGGAGCCTGCTTCCGGTTCTGTGTCTCCTTCTCTCTCTGCCCCTCCCCCTCTCATGCTCTGTCTCTGTCTGTATCAAAAATAAATAAAACATTTTAAAAAATTAATATGTTTACCTAAACATATATACTAGAATGTTCACAGTAGCACTATTTATAGTTATCAAAATTGGAAACTTACTCATATACCTATCAACAGAATAAACATAAAAATCAGATTTTAGGCACACAGGGAATATTCAAGAGCAATGAGGATGGACAAAAGACAATTCCATATTTATAGATTGGTACCAAAGGTTCAGCTTATATTAGCCTTGGAGGAAAGTAGCATGATTGGAGAGGAAGAAACTCAAGATTTGAGCCAATCCCAACAAATTCTTTGACCAGCACTGCAAAGAGGTTTAAAGAAAGAATGGTCCATCAGAGATTTCTGAAATTAGGGCTAGAGTGCTAACCTTATGTACCCCTACAAGGATCAGTCATTGGATATTGGCCATCTTGGAGAGTGGCCAAGTCCTTAGGTGGGATTCCTTTCTTCAGTTAAATCAATTATAAAAGGGAGCTGATAGCTGAGGGCTGTCTGCTGGCATCACTCCCAGCAGTTGAGGTAATAAGATTTTTGCTCTTAGGGGATTTTCTAGAAGAGGGTGGTATCACTGTACCCACTAAACTCATGCAACAAAATGAATGAATTTTATAAATGTAATTCTAAATAAAAGACCTTGGGTGCAGATGAGCAATATTATGTAATTATATTTATAAGAAATACATAAATAAGTAAATTGTATACTGTTAGAACTGAGGATAGTGGTAATGCTGAAGTTTAATGAACAGAAATAATTTATTATGTTCCCTTTCTTGGTTGGGTGCTTGGCACATGGGTGTGTTCAGTCAGCCTCTAAGCACCATTTGAGCAATATACTTAGGGTTAGTGAATCTTTCCATATGTATCTACCAAGGTGAGGTTGGGGACACTCTCTATAGGGAGGCAGGGGAGGAGGAGAGTTCTGCCTGTTTAAAAAAATTCCATTTATTGATCTATCATCTATATGTAATATATGCATGTATGTTCATGATATATGCATGTATGTGCATATATTTCTTTAATATCTACTCTTTATTAATATATATTTTTGAAAACCAGAGCTTGCAATGCCTTCTGTACTTCTGCATTTTCCATTCCTAAATGAAGCCAAACCAGGCTTTTCTGCCCTGTACACTGTTTTAGCCCAAGGTAGGTCAATATCACAACTAAAAAAACTTATGGAGGATTAGAATAAGTGCAGCTCAAAATGAAAAGATCACTTCCAAAACTCTGAAATACACTCATCACTTAAGTTCCATCTAAGAGTAAATATGTAACAGAGAGACTTTTTTTATGTTATAGAAATTTAAATAATATTCCATATTCATGTTCATGGATTCAGGAAATCATAATATACATGCCTAATTTTATACACACATACATACTCATAAACACACAAGTATTGTAGAGTCTGAATGTATAATAGAGAGACAGATTTGAATTGGCCTATAGTTCTGCTCGTGAACAGTTCCTATGCCAAAAAAAGACAGATAGACAAAGAGATAATTACTATATCACTGAGAATCTTAATCTGGAGTTTACTGACCCTTAAGTAGAAAAGGAGACTGTAGCTGACATTTGTGTTTGTATCAAAATATCTTACTTGCTTCCTAAGAGGTCACACCATGCTGCAAGCATGTCATCTATCTAGGGTATACTTTGCCTTGTCTTCTAACCCTCAACTGAAACACACACACACACACACACACACACACACACACACACACACACACACCACATAATGGCAAAATAGATTTGGGGAATATTGGTTCAAATAGCAGAAGACTGTTGTACATAAATCATAGTTGGCCCAAATGGCAACTTATCTGTAGCTGGTCGACTTCTGAAATGCTAGCCCAAGCTATTTACTATTCAAACATCTCAGGTATCTAAATCCTGTTTATAGTCAACTCTTACAAATGCAAAGCCTGTTTATTGGCTATCTTCTTAACAGTGTCCTGGTTAATATTGCTAATGATCAAGAAACTCAAGAAAGGACTAATATACTTTCAAAATCCCCTTCAATTCAATACTCTAACTAGGCACAACCAGTTGATCTGTGTTGGTCCATAATATGCCGCCTTTTGGCCATTGCTTCCCACTCTGGGTTTAAGGGAAAGAATATCTCAAATCTCACCTTCAAGAACCGAGTATGGACTTGAAAATGAATCATAAGGTGATTATCATGTATTCGTATTCTTTCAATTCTATAAATAACATATTTTTTGAGCTCAGGATATTTAAGGACATTTTCTTCTCTAAGGAATATAGTTATAAGCACTGTTTTTTGCCATTTTCCAAACCTCTGCTATGTGTCAATCCCCGAAGAGAGAAAGTAAATAACAACATGCCCAGGATCTTAAAGATCTTGAGATCTCAGGAGTGAGGCAAATGAGCCCAATAATCATGAGACAGTCATGTAAGTACTATGGTATTGTTAGGTATGTGTTGCTATACACTGGTGATAGGGCCCTTTAATCCTGTCAAGGAATGAAGATGTTTTGGAACTATTATAGCAGAAGTAAACCCTAAAGTGTCTTGAAAAAACATTTGGATGTTGGGTTAGCGGGAGAAAGAGATGGGAGTTTAGAGACAGAAGGAGAGTAGGGCCAGTCAAACATTCAAGAAGACCTGAATGCAGAGCACTAATCTGATGTCACAGATTTATATTCAGCATAAAACTCAGAAAAAGTCACTCTACTTACAGCTCAGAACCCATCTGAAGATTGTATTCCAACTTCCTTCTCCTAGAAAAGTGGTCTTTTCTCCAGGTGCTGAAAAATTACATGCTGCAGCTTTCTTTCTCCAGTATCGACAAATGGTTAAATGGAAAGGGAGGTCAAAAAAGAAAATCAATGTGATTTTACACAGTCCTCATCACTAGGTCAAGCATGTCCTGTCTGTGCATACTCAGGCTGGTTTCCTTGCTCTGAGTGAGGCTTTGTAAAGGTTGCTTGCTGGCTAACTGTCAGCTCAGGGAGAGAAAAAATTAGTTTTCAAAATCTACACAAAAACATAAAGTAAAACCTCATACACCACATCTACGGTTCTATCTTTAATTAATATCACCAATGCAGAACCAGGGAGGAAACACTAATTGGTCATTTCCATTTAAAATAAAGAACCATAAAGATTTGAAGCTGGAAGGGTCTTTAGGGACCATCCATGTCAAAAACCATTTTCCCCTTTATTTTATAAAAATGGAAATTGGTGTACAGAGAAGTCAAATGGCTTGCCTAAGGTGACGAATTAAGCTAATGGCTGAACCTCAGTTTGGTCCCAGTAGAATGTGTCCAGGAGCCCAGACATTTGAATCTACAGTGTGAGGGAGAATAGTTTATTTCAAATTACACTTTGTTGTTCTTATAGAAAGAAAGCTTGTAATTTAAATGAAAGCACTTATGTGACTGTTCCATGGTATCTATTTGTTGGAGGCTCTGTGTGACTGCGCTAGGGTGGGGGGCGTATACGCCTGAGTCCTTAGAATTACCATCTTCAACCCAGTGGTTCTCAAAACTGTCTGCATATAAAACAACAACAACAACAACAACAACAACAAAAAACCTTGAAGGGCTTTAAAAGAAAATCAATTGCTGGGCTCAACTCCCTGGAGATTCTAATTTAAATGGTCTGGGATAGTATCCTACCAACTATATATTCAAAGTTCCCTTTGGGATTCTAGTTCAAAGTCAGAATGGAGAGCAGCTGCTCTGACCCAGCATCACAATCAATACTCAGCTGTTCAGAAACCTTCCCAGATTCATGTGTGATGTACTGTTAATTATTTAATATTTTCCTCATATTGACTGATACTTGAGTAAATTTTTTAATAAATTTTATCCTGCTATGACAAATGATAAACAATGAACCCCTATTAAAAAATGAAGTAAACATGATGTAACCCAGGTAATATTATTAAATATTAGGTAGATACGATTGCTTGTCTGAGATTTTGAGTCTAAAGCTTGGTTTCTTTTTTTAATGTTTTTTATTTATTTTTGAGAGACAGAGAGACAACATGAGTATGGCAGGGGCAGAGAGAGAGGGAGACACAGAATCTGAAGCGGGCTCCAGGCTCTGAGCTAGCTGTCAGCACAGAGCCTGATGCGGGGCTTGAACCCATGAACTGTGAGATCATGACCTGAGCCGAAGCCCGACGCTTAACCAACTGAGCCACCCAGGCACCCCATAAAGCTTGTTTATTTCTTTACTAAACTTACCAGATAGCACATAACAGGGAAATGTTTAAAACTGTCATGTGATATGAAGACCTTCTTTCTGATGTAAGGGGATGGACTGACAGAGAGATATAAAGAGCACATTAAAAAAAAATGCCTCGACTCTTACAATATAAAATCATCTTATTTGATACCGGTGGTAAATGTTCCATACTTCAGGAATCTGTGATTTAACATATAGGAAGAAGCATGGGATTTGTTTGGTCTTTATTTCCTGTATCTGCTGGCATACCAGAGCCTCAACTTGTGCCTTGGTCTTTTCTGTTGCTCTCAATTAGGCTATGAACCACACTACACTATCGTTGGTGACTTCTACTTTATATTTGATTCCCTGGGTAAGTGGATGCCTCTTTCCTGAGAAAGTTGTAACAAAATGAGATATGGAATGTCTACGCCATTGATTTCATTATACTTCCAGAGTTGCCAAACGTAGCCCACTAGATGGGTATATTTAGGTATATGAAAATTGCTTGACAGTTGAGTTTGAAAAAAATCTAGGGAATATTCACACACAAGAAGTGAGGAGTCCCATTTCTAGCTAAGTTGGTTATTTTCTGCAGGCTCAACTGAAGACGTTTAATGCAACAGGCCCCCATGAGCAGGAGGGTCCACAGCAGATGATCTTATGAGAAAAGGGGCTGTAATAAATCAGTCACCAAATCCTGAAAGAACACGGCAGCTTAAGTAACATGAAGGTATTAAGGGAAGGACAGCGTCAGAGACTCTACAGAGAGCCCCGTGTCACAGAAACACACACCACAGTTATGCTCTCAAAGCTTTCTGGAGAAGCCTAACCAATGGAAGTTTTCCACTTGGAGAGCCCCTGCCGGCCTTCTCAACACATATGGCCAGACTTGCCTGCTTGTGGCTATGGGCAATCAGCGTACAACACTGACCATTTGTACACGATATGTGGGTTCTCTTTACTTTTGTGTCAGTTTTGTCTCCCCCACCTTTTTCTCCCCTTTCTCTTCTCTGTTTTTCTTTTTGCTAGTTGTCCAGACTCCAAAGCTATCTTCCTCATACACAAGAAAGAAATTAATGATTGAAACATTTCTTGTTAATTTCCAAAAGACATGGATACATCTTCACCCTGAAAGCCTCCACTGCCCCGCCTGCTCTCCAGGAAAACATCAGACTCCCTAAATCCTTTCATCTTTAATCCCCTGGAAGCCAGTCTGCCCTGTGAATGGTGCTGATAGTTTGCAGGCTTTGGCTGAAGGTACAGGACTGATGTTGTCCTCTGTTGTTTTCAAAAGCTAATGACCTTTTCTGATCTACTCCTCCAA
Source organism: Suricata suricatta (assembly GCF_006229205.1). Classification (NCBI taxonomy): domain Eukaryota; kingdom Metazoa; phylum Chordata; class Mammalia; order Carnivora; family Herpestidae; genus Suricata; species Suricata suricatta. Next base: position 21,251,578 of record NC_043715.1, read on the forward strand.
TCTCGATCTATAGTATTTCTTCCTTCTTAAGCTCCAAACACTTACTGTTATTTTGTTTTGTGGGGGAAAAGCAAAGCTGGACATGGTTTTAAAGACTTTGTTCATGTTGTCACAGAGGCTTGAGCAGCTCCACCATCGCATTCTCTTTAAATACACACACAGAGAAGGCAAAGAGCAGGGAGAGAGAGAGAAAGAAAGAGAGAGAGAGAAAGGAAGGAAGGAAGGAAGAAAGGGAAAGAAGGAAGAGAAGGAAGGAAAGAAAGACAGACAGACAGAGAAAAAGAAAAAAAAGAAAGGAAGGGAGGAAAGAAAGAAAGAGAAAAAGAAAGGAAAGAAAGAGTAAAAGAAAAGGAAGGAAGGAAAGAAAAAGAAAGACGGAAGGAAGGAAAGAAAGAGAAAAAGAAAGAGAGAAAGAAAAGAAAGACTTACTAATGGAATTAAACATCCCAACTCAAAGAGGAAATCCAAAATGTCTTTATAACAAAAACAAAATAATACTTCCTTTCCCATGACATATTCTGTCCTGAGAACAGGTTTTGAGAGGCAATAGAGCTTCTATATAAATCTCCATGCTTTCAAGCCCTCGATAATGCACACAGAGTTTTATTTATATCAGTTATGAACTTTAAATAGTTCTGAGTTTTTTAACATCGATTTGTTCCTTTATTTATGGTCACCACCCCACCATAATGCTTGCTTTCTCTTTTCATGTATTTTTCCATCCTATAAAAACATTTTATACTTTATCACATGCTACTCATGTTTAACAGCTATTTTGATAACTTTAGCTAATAGCAAAACAATCTGTTAGCACATTTGAGGAGAGTAAGGACAGGGAGCAGTTTGGATTTCTTTCAGGCTAAATGAGGATGGTAGTGTGGATGGCTGACACATAGGCAAAGGCACGATAAATACAAAAATTTGTGATGTATCATATGGCTCAAATAAAAGAAGAGAATTTTGATGTCAATACTTATCCATCTGTTGGCCAAATAGTCATCGCCACCGACCTGTACTGTAGATGAATACAATTATTTATAGGTTTGCAGCAAAGTAATGCATACAGTGTATATAGTTTTAAAATAAAGTTGGAACATTCTTGCCAGAAAAGTGGAAAACAAAACACAAATAAAAATACCACTTTCAAATATTTATACATGAGAAGAGAGGGTGATGGGGATTGTCCTGTAAGGACAAGGCTTTGCTAAGGGATGCACAGATATTAAAGATAGTGCTGCAATTATGTGAAAATATTTTCACTTTGATACAAAGAGGAGCAGGTTTGTAGCATGCAGAGAAACAGCTCTTTCTGAGTTTCTTATATGTAAAGAAATTGTGCCACTAATGCTCTTTCCCCTCGCTGTCTGCTTCTCAAATCCCCTTATCCTCTTCTGATAGACACACATTGAATCACCAAACAAGGTTTTTTGGTTTGGTTTTGTTTTAAACCTAGACCCCAATAACCTCTATCATCAAAACACTGTCTGGCCACTGCCATCTTGTGGGCAGGATGCTATCATGCAGTTCTTGTGGCCAAATTAAGGACACAAAGTTAGTTATGTTCCCAAGAGTGAGAGAAACTGCAAGCCAATAGACAGTCCCAAGGAATTATGGAGGCCCCTGATGAGCTATGGGAGCCTCTTACACTGACCTACTGAGTGAAATTAACTGTTTAAGCTTATAATATACTTGTAGAGTGAGTATCTTGAGTTGTATATCTATATATCTGAGTATATGTACATATGCTCATATATATATAAGCTTTTATATATACATTAATTTTTAGCTGTACAAGCATTTATTGTAGATTTAGAAACAAGTACAAATAGTAAATTCCTTGAATATTAAATTCATCATAAACACTATCATATGATTCTATGAAATGGCATACTCTCATATGTTATTTTCAGAATTCTGGGAAGCTGTACACCCAAATATTCCGTATGGTTTGGTAAGGATAATAAGATTGTTGATTCCGGTTATTTTTCATGCTTACGACTGCCTCACCACCTCTCACCTTAGCTGTATCCCCACTATGTTGTTTTCTCTTTTACTTCTACCCCTGTTTCCACCTATGTATAAGTTAGGTAGTTTAGACCTAATTGTAAATATCTTGCCTATAGGAAAAATTTCCTGGTTCCCTTTGCCAACTGAAAGACTAGTTTTATTTTGGAATCTAAATATTTCATGTAACTTTGGGAGACCAGGAGGCTCAATCTGTTAAGCGACTGACTCTTAACTTCAGCTCAGGTCATGATCTCATGGTTATGGGATGGAGCCCCATTCTGGGCTTCACACTGAGCATGGAGCTTGCTTGGGATTCTCCTTCTCCTTCTCTCATTGCCTCCCCCCCCCTCTTTCAAAATAAATAAACAAACATTTAAAAATAAATAAATAAGAGGAGGGTCAGGCCGTCACCACACACCTTGCTCTGTCGCCAGTTTGGCAGCGAGGGCCTCGGCCTTGAGCCTGCCGTCCCCACGCCTCTGCCCTCAGCTAAGGCCCTACTTACCCGCATACTCCCCTGTCGACCCTGGTTCCTACCCCAGCCATTTCCTCTCGTAATGGATGAATGCCATTTCTGCGGAGAACAAAGCTGCCCCCGTGCATGGGGGTCCCTCACGCCCTGGACCCCAGCGACCCTAAGGGCTTGTTTCTGGTGCTGGAGACATCAAGCTTACTAAAGACGGCAATGTGCTGCTTCATGAAATGTAAATTCAACACCCAAGAGCCTTAATAGCCAGAGTAACAATGGCCCAGGAGAACGTAACTGGTGACGGTACCAAGTCCAATGTCCTAATCATTGGAGAACTACTGAAACAGGTGGATCTCGACATTTCTGAAGGTCTCCATCCCAGAATAGTAACAGAAGGATTTGAAGCTGCAATGGAAAAGGCACTTCAGTTTTTGGAACAAGTCAAAGTGAGCAAAGAAATGGATAGAGAAACACTTACAGATGTGGCCAGAACATCTTTACGTACTAAAGTGCATGCTGAACTTGCTGATGTCTTAACAGAGGCTGTGGTGGATTCTGTTTTGGCTATTAGAAAACAAGATGAACCTATTGACGTCTTCATGGTTGAGATCATGGAGATGAAACATAAATCTGAAACTGATGCAAGCTTAATCAGAGGTCTTGTTTTGGACAATGGGGCATGGCATCCTGATATATGGAAAAAAGAGTAGAAGATGCATCCATCCTCACGTGCAATGTGTCATTAGAATATTGAAAAACAGAAGTGAATTCTGGCTTTTTTTACAAGGGTGCAGAAGAGAGAGAGAAGCTTGTAAAAGCTGAAAGAAAATTAATTGAAGATAGAGTTAAAAAACATAATAGAACTAGAAAAGAAAGTCTGTGGTGATTCAGATAAAGGAAATGTGGTTATTAGTCAAAAGACAGTTGACCCCTTTTCCTTAGATGCTCTTGAAGAAGAAGGCATATGGCTCTGCAGAGACCTACAAGGAGAAATATGGAAAGGCTGACCCTTGCTTGTGGTGGAGTAGCTCTAAATTCCTTTGATGACCTAAATCCAGATTGGGACATGCAGGACTTGTCTAGAGTTGGAAGAAGAGAAATTCACCTTTTTGAGAAATGTAACAACCCTCATTGTGTGACATTACTGGTCAAAGGACCAAATAAGCACACATTCACTCAAATCAAAGATGCATAAGAGACGACTTGAGGGCTGTTAAAAATGCTATTGAGGATGGCTGTGTAGTTCCAGGGGCTGGTGCAGTGGAAGTGGCAATGACCAAAGCCTTGATTAAATATAAGCCCAGTGTAAAGGGCAGGGCTCAATTGGAGTACAAGCATATGCTGATGCATTGCTCATTATTCCCAAGGTTCCTGCTCAGAATTCTGCTTTTGACCTTTAGGAAACACTAGTTAAAGTTCAAGCAGAACATTCAGAATCAGGTCAACTTGTGGGTGTGGATTTGAACACAGGTGAGCCAATGGTAGCTGCTGAAGTAGGCATATGGGATAGCTATTGTGTAAAGAAACCGCTTCTTCCTGCTGCACTGTGATTACCACCAACATTCTCCTGGTTGATGAGATCATGTGAGCTGGAATGTCTTCTCTAAAAGGTTGAATTGAAGCTTCCCTTGTGTCATCTGTATCATGAAGACTACAGAGTAATCCTAAGAATATAGCTATGGAATTTTTGTCCAAATTTCAAATGATTTTCAAAAATATTTTCTTTTCCCATGTGATAAAGGACACTGACACTCAAATTCTGATGTTCTGAAATTATAATTACAGTATTTTTTAATTGCACTGCAGTGTACACACATTAAGCAGGCCATTTTCACCTAATGAACAGGATGTTTTGCTTTAGCTTCAGTGCCCTAAAAATACCATGTTAGACAAGTATATGTTCTCTACCTTGTTATTAAGTGGTCCTTGAAAAACAAAATAAAAATAAAAATAAATAAATAAGCATTTAATTTAGCCTTACCCATACTCTTGAGGCTAGCATACCCAACACAAATGTTATGCTCTAGAACAAGATGTCTTAATGGTGGCAGTGGTGACACTTGGGGTGAAATACATTTTCGTGGTAATGGCGGTGATAGTGGGCTGTTCTGTGCACTACAGGGTGTTTGGCAGCTTCCCAGTGCTTTTCCCACTGGATGGAATAACATGGCCATTCTGACCCCAGCATGACAACCAGAGGGTGTCCCTGGGTTCTGCCCTATGCCTTGGGGAAGAGGGGAGCTCAGCCATCCACAAATGAGAACTCCTTTTGAAAAATGAACTTCTGGCTATTTTCTTACTATATCCTGTAATCTCCCTTTATCTTTACAACCTCTCCTTTTTGCTCCCATCTTTTCTCTCATCTTCAAGGTAGAAACACTTCCACTGCTTGAAGATCCATAAATGCCCATAGTTCTTTTTATCACACTTCATCTTTAGTGATATATTCTTGGAATATTTTTCATCTCTCTAATTAAAAAACAGCTCTCTTATGAGATGAAAATGGACTTTCTCCCCTTTCTTTTTTATAACATAGCATTTCCCAAGCCGTTCCATGGAGCACGGGCTTTAGCCCGCAGACATTTCTGAATCTGCTGTGTGTGTCTGTTGTATGCTTGCACTCATGTGTGCGTATATTTTTTAGAGTCAAAGGTGCAACAGTGGTAAACCATATACCCTCAACAGGGGCTGTCACAATTTGCATCAGCATAGCAAGAGCTGTAGAATTCTTTTAATTAATATAATGGCTTAACACAGTGTTTTTCTCTCCCTCAAATATATTTGATTATGTCCATGAAAAAATAAATTGGTTAGAGAGCTTTGTCTAGTCAAAGAGCATTTTAATCTCTTTCCTCTTTGCCTCTGAAAGATCTTGAGCTATCATTCATTTCGGCTCATGTTAATTTATGTTGAGTAAGAGACAAATGCATCACTGAAGAAAGAGGCTGTTCCACTGATATTGGTCCCTTAAAGTGCAAAACTGGTTTTGAACTGTGATTGCAGGGAGCAGAGGGAATTAAGGAGTCAGAGAGGGAGTAGGAAATAGAAGAGCTAAGATAGGAAATGATTGAGGACTTTGTTCACAAGGTGAAAAGGAAGAAATGTCCAGGTCCTAGTGTGGTAGAAAAAAGACTGGTTTGGGTGTCCAGAGAATGTGGTTGTAAGTAGCACTCAGACTAAGTACGGGGTAATGTTGCAAAACCGCTACTTTTAGGAGAGTCACATCATTCATGACGTGAAGAGACTGGACTGGTTAACTCTTAAACTGTTTTTTTACGTTGTTTGACAGTGCGATTGACACGGGGATGGTTGAGATGGGAGAATAGTTCGCCCAAGTGATTCTGTACTTTATTTACTGTGTTTTCAGTCTTTGTGAAACACTGCATGAGTATATTTTGCACTTGCAGAAGATAACTACTTACGTTAAATCAAGGTGTATTGTGGGAAGACATTTGAGGAAGGGGCTGTGGATGGAGGGAGACGTAAAGGTGCGGTACTTGCAGGGGCTGCGTCATTAAGAACCAGAGACAGGATACCAGGCAAACTGGGACAGCGGCGACTTTTGTCCACTGTGATCCCAACTCTCTGTTCAGATGTGCGACTTTTACTCCTTTTTTTTTTTAATCAAAATTTGTTCAGCAAATGGTGTGGCTAGCTAATAACATTAAAGGAGAAGTCACTGAAACCAGCTAACAGTGACACTCCTCAAGTCAGATTAAGACTAAAAGCTTTAAGCTACTGAGGAAAAAGATCACGTCTGGTGGATTCTCAAAGTAAATGGAAAAAGTACTTTTTGAGGTAAGAAAATTCTCCACCCACTCAGTCCTGTAGTTATATCACAGGAAGGAAATGTCTATATATGCTGTGTTTGTTTTAGATTCAACCCTTGTCTCTATTTCCATCCAGGGATTTAGAAAATAGGACACGATACATCTATGGTGTCACATGCAATTAGTACCCTGGTGAATTGCTAATGAGGCAACTCCAGCTCCAAAGAGGCATTCTAAATAAACCCAAGAATACATCACATCCCCACAAATTGCTCTTATAAATTAATAAATACATGTGCATGCATACAAAAATGAATATGAATTTTGCAAACAAGCCCTGAACAGCTAACCATGTGCAAACCAGATTAGGTGCTCAGGATGAGGCAAGCAGGAAGTCTCCTGGTCCTAGTTATCACAGAGTTCATTAGCACAGGATCAGAGACAGGACACCCCACTGCAATATTGAAATAAAGAGAAAACGAGCCCTGTTTTAGAAAGACAGGCTCAGAGCTGGAGATAGGACACGTAGGATCAGAAATGTGAGTGTTCAGTCCTCATAGATGGGTCAGGCTGGTGTTTGAAGTAGTACCAAAAATAAATAAATAAAAAAGGAAAAGATATTTCAGATAAACGAAAGAGTTGGAATAAAAGCAGGCAGGTTTGAGGAGAAAGAAAACCCCTCTGTGAGGCCACAGAATGCTAGAGGTTATTACATAAAAGGTAGTGCTAGCGAGAAAGTTTTAGCCTTAAAATAATTGTAAAGAAAATTTTAACACTTTAGTTAAAGGGTGGTCCACAGGCTTTTGTAACTGATTGTAAATGGAGGTTCCAAACCGAGCCAGTTACAACATAACAAAAAAGGGGAAATCACAGGAGATTACATCTTAAAGTTGCGATGTTGAGAATCCATGGGGATCATATCTCACTTGAGAGCCGCATCAAGTTAGAAGGACGAGAGAAACTGTGGAACAGCCCTGCCCAACACAAATATGGGAGACAGTAATGTGGGTCATATATGTTAACTTTAATTTCTATAGTAGTCACATTAAACAAGAAAAACAGATAAAATTTAACAGTGAATTTGATCAATAAAATATATCAAAATATGATTTTTCAACATTCAGTAAGTCATTAATGAAATATATTCTTTTTTCAAACTAAGTTACTGAGATCTGCTCTGTATTTTACATTAATCGCACATTTTGGTCTAAACTGGACACATTTTAAATACTCAATAGCAACATGTGGCTATTGATTGCCCTATGGCATGGTACTTTCTGCAGCTGGTGAAAGAAAGCGATCAAAAGTCACTATTAATGATGATATTGGCCACACTCATAGTTTCCCTTTACATTTAAATGAAGTTTCTTTCTAGTCTAATCCATTCCCCTCTTTTTTATCTTAATTTTATTTATTTATTTTGAGAGAAAGTGGGGATGAGCAGGGGAGGTGGGAGGTACAGAGAGGGGAAAAAGAGAATCCCAACTAGGCTCCCAGCTGTCAGCATGGAGTCAGCACAGAGTCTGATGTGGGGCTTAAACTCAGGAACTGTGAGACCATGACTTGAGCCAAATTCAGTGCTCAGATACTTAACCGACTGAGCGAGCTACCCACGAGCCCCTGGTCTGTTCCCTTCTATTCCAAATGCTGAAAGTTTTGCCACAATTGCTGAATTTTTTCAAATTGCTTTTTCTACACCTGTGTACTGGAAAGTCCTTCATTCTTTTCTCCCTTAAATATTTGATAAAATTCAGCAGTGACTTGTTAAAATATGAATAATAAATATTACCCTCTTTCTCTAAATTTTTATTAATGTTTATTTATTTTTTGAGAGAGAGAGACATACAGAGAGCATAAGTAGGGGAGGGGCAGAGAGAGAGAGAGGGACACACAGAATCCAAAGCAGGCTTCAGGTTCTGAGCTGTCAGCACAGAGACTGATATGTGGCTCAAACTCATGAGTCATGAGATCATGATCTGAGCTGAAGTTGGATGTTTAACCTACTGAGCCACCCAGACGCCCCTACTCTCCTTCACTATATTATGGAAATGCTTGGGTATTTTATGCTTCCATAATTTAATGGTCCCATAAATATTTGGCAAAGATAGCATATAAGTCTAATCTGGGACTGTAGTTTTCTTTGTAAAAATCATAATTAGAAATTCAAGTTCTTTAGGATAAATATTATCCCATTCATCTTATATTAGTTTTGTGAAATTGTGTTTTCAAAGAATGTGCTCGTTTTTAGGCTCTGACAATGAAAGCCACGGCTTGTTCATCGTAACCAGTGCCAGATGCTTCCCATTTACTTCCCATAGCCAGTTCCCTTCTTCTGAGATTGTCTATCCATCAATATCCTCAGACTCAATCACCTTGGACCCAGTCCATCAAAGGCTCTGTTGGCAATGTCATTGGGACCATTTGCAACCTAATTAATCTATCTTTGTGGTGCCTCAAAACAGCATACACACTGCCTTAATTGCTACAACCGCATACCCACTGGGGACCACAAACAGAGAACGAGCAGACTCTGACACACCCTACAACTCCTAGATTAGCATCATTTACCGCAAGATTAATGAGAGAGGCTGAGGAAGCTAGAAGTGTGGAATAGAACCATAGGTTTGTATCTTAGAAAACTTCCCATGCCACTTAAATGGAACAACTACTAACTCTTAATATCATAGTCTTTTGGATAATATCAAGGCTTTTATTTTTTCCTTACACACTTTACGCACATTACTTATTCTCAGTAAACTTTACAAAGTGCAAAACTTGAAGATGATATCATTTTAAAAGACACCTCAAAATTGAAACCAATGTTTCTTTAAATGTTTTAAATACACTTTTATGTGGAATATTCAATTTCAAAACTTTTTTGGAAATACATTCCTTTGCTGAAGATATAAATTGTTAAGTTTAATATGTCTGGAGTACTGATTCTGAAAGAAAGAATGTTTAGATCCTAAACAGTTCTTAAAATAACCATTGTAACAAATGACATGGCAAAGAAGAAAATTATTAATTACCTAGTAAATTCAATTAGAAAACATCTACAAACAAATCAATAACAACAACAAAAACCCCCACAAAAATCAACAACAAAATCCTTGAGTGCTTGACTTTGAATCCAAGTTCCTTGGATGTGAAGCATTGTATTATCAACCGTTAGTCTTGCTAAGTATATGGCTTACTTAATATAAAAATTATGCCTTATATATAATATTGTACATATTATATATAATATCATATACTATATAAAAACAATATAGATACATGTTTCAATTACTCCAATTATCAAAAACAAATATTTGTATTACATGACAATGTACCAACCCGGTTTTTGAAATAAAATAATCCTTTATTGTAGCATGATTCAATTTTACTTGTGAAAATTTCCTTCACTTTAAAAATAGCATATATATGGAAGAAAGTCAAATTCACATGTCGATTGTGGGTTCCTCATGCAGTTTGAAGGACACAGCTCTGTTGTTTTGGAGGCATGCATTGAACCTTTAACTGAGGCTCAGATCTCTGATGTTGGGTAGGATAGAGGTCAAGGACTCTTGGCCTAACTCAATCCCTTTAACTGTTTAAGGATCATATGGAGAATGAATCCATTGGGTCATTCATTATAGCCTTTTGTTGTTAAACTCACATTTCTCAGATGTACACTGAAATATTATCCAAAGCACAGGAGAACATGGTCAAATAATTCTAATTCTTATATAAGCTAACATGGTTCCAGTGGTAACTTTCGAGATGTTCATCACTTACTTTTTACCTATCCATGATTCTATGATGTAAAATGTCTCTGAGAGATAAACTAATATGGTAGATTTTCAATTCTTAAATTATGTGAGCAAGAGACCAAATAATCAAAGGTTTCCACGAGATTTGTAGAGTCTCTAAGGTTTGTGGGAGAAAAACATAGCACATTAGAAGATCATCTGAGGAAATAACCAGCTAGTATGAAAAGAGTTTATACTATTTGAAATGCACATGTGTGCATACACATGTAAACACACACAGAGAATTACTGATAAACCAAACAAATATGATGCTGAGCTTCATGGGAGTCATATAACAGGGGGAGACAACAGTAAAACAAGCAAATGATTGTAATTTTAGGTTCTCTAACAATATTAAGACAGAAAGGGCACAATTTTACAAATTTTATTGAGGCATACCATATAAACAGAAGAGCATATTTTAGGGGGTGAGGTTGTACTATTGATGTGTTTTGAAAAAAATAATAGCGTACATTTTATAATAGGCAAGGAATTTAATGTGAAAGGAATCTAGAGGAGGGATTAAGACTTGGTGTGTTTCTTAATGTAACCATGTAATGGGTTCTATGGGATATTCTACAAGGTGAGTCTTCATACTGTGGTCAGAATAAACCACTAAATGACCTCATTCAATGGAGTCCCATGCCACTTCGTGCTATTGTTTTTAATTTGTCTTCTCATTTAGAAAATTAGTTGAAGTATAATTGTCATACAATGTTATATTAGTTTGAGGTGTACAACATAGTGATTTGACTATTACTTACATTATAAAATGCTCATCATGATAAAGGCAGTTGCTGTCTGTCACCGCACACAATTATTACAGTATTATTGACTATATTCCCTATGCTGTACTTTTCGTCCTCATAATTTATAAATTCATAACTAGAAATTTGTACCTTTTAATCCCCTTCACCTATTTTGTCTATCCTCCCATCCCCCTTCCCTCTGGCAACTACCAGTTTGCAGTTTGCTCTCGTTTTTATGAGTCTATTTATTTGTCTATTTGTTTTGTTTTTAGATCCCATATATAAGTTAAATCATGTAGTATTTGCCTTTCTTTCACTTATTTCCCTTAGCATACGCCATGGGAAAGGGATTTGGGGTAATAAAATGAGAGATAATGAGACCAAATAATGGCTATTTTAGTAGTTTCGATAAGAAATTATGTTTCTAGGGGCACCTGGGTGGTTCAGTCCGTTAAGCACCCAACTCTTGATTTAGGCTCAGGTCCTGATCTCATGGTTCTAGCCCTGCGCTGGGCCCTGCACATTTATGTGCCAACCGCAAAGCCAGTTTAGGATTCTCCCTCTCTCCCTCTCTCTGCCCCTCCCCCACTCATGCTCTGTGTGTCCCTCTCGAAATAAATAAATAAACTTAACAAAATAAGAAATCATGTTTCTAATACTGATCTCAGAGTAGGATAGAAGTAGTAAATACATATGAATTAGAATGATTCAGATAACCTAAACAATTGGATGTACTGTGAAAGACTATTAAAGGTAATAAATACTTCTACCTCTCTGCTAAAAGATTTTTCTTGGATGTTCCATGTGATTACAGGTGCACGTTACATTTGGTGATACTCTAACATAAAATCATTTGCTAAACAAACACATTCTTTTTAAGTTACAGCAAAAATTCCACACCGGTGTTGTACAAAACTGTATTGTTGTGCTGGATTTGGAAGGTGGTTTTCTCTCTCAGAACTACTGAATCTATAGAATTCAAGACATTTTTCATTGAAGTTGCTGACCTTTGCCATGAAATGTTTCAGGAAATAATCAGTACTCTAAAAAGAAAGAGTATTTTTTAAATGCAGCATTTTCTAAGCACTGACACAAAAATTCTATGTCCCGTGTAATGTGGGTGTTCCAACAGTACAGTCAAGTTAGATTAATTGTAATAAACAAAAATTGTCACTAAAGCTCTCAGCTTATGCCATCTAATATTGTGTGAATACATTTTATTTCCTAACATTATGAAACAGCCAAGAGTATAATAAATTACTTACCTAAGCCCTTTGAGGATTTTTGCATAATTTACCAAAACAAATTGATTTTAGCGGAAAAGCTGCTAATTTACATGGGTAGGAAGTGTTTTCCTTGGTGTGATGAATTTAATTTCAATTTCCCTGTTTGCATGAATTCACTCCAGTAATTCATCACTGTTAGATTAAACTACAACTATGTTTTACTTGAGTAGGTCCCTTCCCTAACATTCAGTATATATGAATGAAAGTAAATCCCTTTATCATATGGCTGTATCATATATATAATACATGATTGTTAAGGTACCTTTTAAGTAGAATAAATACTTTTTTTCAAAGGTTAAACAATGACATGAATAATTTTCAAAAATGAGCGAAGTAGGTTTTTTTTTACTCTTATTAAACTGTAATTCAGATTTTTAGGGGGTTTTGTTTTAAAGAAGGAGACACACATTTATAGGGTTTTGAAAATGCTCCAACTTGTGTCCTAGGTGTTTTATATTTGTCATGCTATTTTCCTTTCTAACATCTCTATGATGTAAAGTTTGTTGGTCTCTTCTGGAATTAAAGTTAGGAAAAGAACAATACTTAACATCTCTTTGTCATATAGTTGGAGACTCACTGAGTCATGCCATCTATCGGTTTCCAGTTACATGGCCTCTCTTTTCTCATATAATATATTGAAGTATTTGTCACTTAGGTCCCATGGACTACCATTATGCATATACATGCATATTTATGAATACACATGCACGCGTGTGGATGTGTCTGTGTATTTAAATACACATCCACACCTCTTTTTCAGAGCAAAGTATTGCTTAGGTTTCACAGAACACACCTGACATATTACAGACCTTGAATAATTCTTGTGACATATTATTTAAGACTAATGCCTTGAATTTTTTTTCCTAGAAGACACTAGCCATTTATTGCTAAAACAAACAAACTAACTAAAGCAAAACAAAAGCCTAAGAGATAGCTTAAAATAACTGCCATTTATTATCTCACATGGGGATTTCTGAGGGTCAAGAGGTGGGAGTGGTTTAACTGAGTGGTTTGGTCTAGAATCTCTCAGGATTCTAGAGGCTGTAGTTAAGCTGTTGGCTTGAAGGCAGTCATCTCAGAGCTTAACTGAAGCTGAAGAATTAACTACTAAGCTCATTCATGTCATAGCTGTCAAGTCTAAGTTCCTTACAGGCTTTTGGCCATAGACCTCTTTTCCTTGCCATGTGGGCCTCTTCCTAGAAAGCCTAAGTGTCCTCATGTCATGGCAACTTGCTTTGCCCGGAGTAAGGGAATTAAAGGAGCTGGCTAGCAAGACAAAGTCCATGATAGAAACAGCAGTCATGTATAATCTAATCTCATACATGATATACACATGCTGTTGGTCACATTGTTCAGCTCTGGCACCATGTGGGAGGAGACCATACAAAGGTGTGAACCTTGGGAGGCAGACTGAGTGGGGCCATCTTGAAGGCTGGCTACCTTGATGATTAAGCATAAACATAATCACAGCAAAATTAAAATGTCATAGCTAACAGAAAATAGTCCACAGGAAGAAAGTCTGTCTCTAAAGCTGCCAAGGTATTCGGTGGTTTAGAAATAAAGTGGCTCTCTCAACATGCATGATCTGGACAATTAACATAATGTCAGAAGCAAAGTGTGCAGTAATACACAGTGTTAACTACAGGACAGAATCTTTTGACCCAGAAAGATCTAAGTTTTCCAGAGGCTATGTTTGAAACACTTCATAAAATTTGGTCCATCTCTTTGATCACTTTGATAAGCAGAGAACATTTTACATAATACTGGCAGTAATAAGACTTAGCTGTCAGAACAATTCTACTAGTATACCAGTGAAGAATGCTTTAGATTTCAGCTAATGTAAAACCTGATTATGGTGGTTTAAACATCTAGTGGTAGGTAGGTGGCTGTTGGTTTGGGTTCAAGTTTGGCTTCTTTCCAGATATCTTGAAATTTTCCCGAAGGCTTATATTTTCATAATGCCCATCCCATCTATTCCATCTGCAGATATGATTTCCAGATTCACTTCTGGCATTCGGTTTACATGAGGCACTGTAATGCCAGATTCAACTTTTGATTTTATTAGGAAAGTAAAAGCTTTCTTAATGTCACAGCAGATTTCCAATTCCACCTTCTTTGCCAAGATTAACAACAACCATGAAAGTAATCATGAAAACTTATACACATACAGCACTTACTATATGCGAGGTACTATTCTAAGCATACTTTATAAAAATTTGTGTAAACATCTGTGGTAGATACTCTGGCTTTCCAATCAACAGAAAAAGGAACTGAAGTCATTCCTTCCTCAAAGTTGTATAGCTAGTGAGTGGGGGAGATAAGAATTAAACTCAAAAGTTTGCTTTCAAAATCCACACTGTTAATTGTAATACTGGAGAAATATGTCCCCACTCTGTGGCAGCAAAGAGGTGGGGCCCTGTATATTAAGCTTTTCCAGGATTTTAAGTGGAGATAGCAAGGAAAAATAGGATTAGGGAATGGGAGTTACGTCTGCCGAATCATATTGTCTACTATAGTCACGTGTCTGTTAAGACACATGTTTAAGGTTAGAGTTCCTCATGGCAAATGCAACCTTTACTTATTTTAGGCCATGCAATATTAATTATTTTTAGGCAACTAGGAGTTGCAAAATCTTTGTTAATTATGGTATTAAATATAAATGATTCTAAGGTGCTTTTCTGAAAAGACACTAGATGGTCAGCAAGAGATGATTATAATTCCTGAGTTACTTGGGAAATTAAAATACAAGTACTCATAATTGCATCAACTTTTGTGTTTTAAGTTCAGTAAGAATTGCGTTTTGGATGTCCTGTATTTCTCGCTGTCCTGCCAGTTCTCTCTGGTGTCAGGTAACTGCACTAGTGAATCGCAAAGACTGCTTTCCCTACAGAAGGCTTTCATTGTCTGTGCCAGCAGAAGTACCAGCACTTGCCTGTTGACTTCTCATTAGCCATGAGAATGGACATCCCTCTCACTTCCAAAGCTAGCAAGGTGTCAACCTTTCCCACTAAGGACTTAATGGGAGGCATCCTCAGTACATTCCAAATACTGATGGAATGGCTCTTGATACTAC
The DNA here is from genome assembly GCF_006229205.1 of Suricata suricatta. Lineage (NCBI taxonomy): Eukaryota > Metazoa > Chordata > Mammalia > Carnivora > Herpestidae > Suricata > Suricata suricatta. Next base: position 21,266,723 of record NC_043715.1, read on the forward strand.
TATCCGTTGTTGGAGCCAGAGAGAAATTATGTGTTAACAACATGAACCAGGGTAAGGGGAGCCGCATTTGCATACGTGTTCACTGATCTATATTATTCATCTATTGTCCGTATCCTGACATTTAAGAGAGGGCCTTACTTTCCTGGAGCTGAATCATCATCAGGACTGATGGGATGGGATTAAATGATGGGAGACACCCAGAGCTCAGAAACAGTGACACAGAACAGCCTCACCAGTTGTCACACTCATTCATATGTGTTGCAGCACACAGACAAATGCATAGTGGCCTTCAACTAAGTAAAGAACATTTAGTAAGCTCTGGTTTTATGCACAAAACTGCGTTGCAGAAGGATTTGAAATATATATCTAATTCTATCTGGACATCTGAGAATTGAGGCATTTACTGAATACTTACTGGTTGATGGGTTGAGAATGAGATTAAACAAATACAAAATTCTCTGGGTACCCATTCAGTCAGAGTTATACTGAGCACCTGTTTGCCGAGCCCTAGGTGCTCAGGATGCAATAGAAGATGAAACCTCTGTTCCAGAGTAGATATCAGGGCCCAACAGGGGAGACAAACACAATGAATACTGACTCATTTCTTATGTGAGAGGAACTTCTAAACCAGACTCAGCTCCAGCAGGAAAGATATATGAGTGCTGTTGCCCATCATTTTACCCGCAGTTCCAACTATGAAGACAGTTCTCGGTAAATATTTGTTGGACGGAAAGATTAATAAATGCAAAAAAAGTAAGGAGTGGAGTATATGTTATTGGGGTGTAGATTAGAGGCAATTTTAAAAGTATTTGCAGCAGCCCAAGAAGGCGTATAAAAGAAGAGCACTATTACCATGCCTTGATAGACAAGATGGAGACACACAGGTGAAGAAGTAGAAGAAAAGCAAATGAGGCTGGGAGGATGTGTATACAAGGACACACAGATGAGAGCACTCCTTCTGGGTTCAAGAAATTGTTTCATTCCAGAAATCAGGATTTCTATCTCACCCTGAAATAATGGAAAAGGTATTCCTATTATGTAAAAGTAGGAACAGCAGAAATAATTCAAAAATAATGATTTACATGAAGTATTAACAGAGGAGTTTATCTTTATGTGAGGCCATAAATAGAAAACCCTCATCAGATTCACATAGGACACAGCATTTCAGAACATTCTTCTAAGATGAGGAAAGGTCAGATAATGATGCATAGAAAGGTTGGAAATGTTTTAAATGGTCATGCATGGTTTTAAAGATTCAAGGTCAAAACATATTTCTGTAGCCCTTTGCATGCATAGAAAATCACTTTAATTCTGTTGAATATATTACCCAATGAATATTTGAATATTTACCCAAAACAATAGCTATTATAATTTTTATCGATATCTTGTCTTAGACACTTAGCAATAAATGTGTCACACAAAAAGAACTTAAAATTGCCAACATTTATTAAATACCTACTAAATTTCCATAGGACTAGGGGATTGGACCATAAAAATATGAATAACAATAGGTTCAGAGTGGTAAAGAAATCCGTTTTGCCGTGGATGTGGAGGGCTTGAGGATAGCACTACAAAGTGAATTAATGGCTAATTATTCTAATAACTGTTATAGCAACAGTAAGTGAAAGGCTAAAGAAGTCATAAAGAAGGAGGCACAAATTATCTCTGAGGGAAACAGAGAGGATTGTAAAAGTCTAGATATTTATACTAGATGGAGGGGCACCTGGGTCACTCAGTCAGTTAAGTGTCTGACTCTGGATTTCAGCTTAGGGCATGATCTCACAGTTTGTGAGTTCAAGCCTCGTGTTTGGCTCTGCCCTGAGAATGCAGAGGATGCTTGGAATTCTCTCTCTCTCTCTCTCTCTCTCTCCTCTGCCCCTCCCCAGATCATGCTTGCTCTCTCTCTTTTTCAAAATAAAGAAAGAAACTTTGGGGCGCCTGGTGGCTCAGCCTGTTAAGCTTCCAACTTCAGTTCAGGTCATGAGCTCACAGTGGGTTTGAACCTCGCATTGGGCTTTGTGCTGACAGCTCAGAGCCTGGAGCCTGCTTCGGATTGTGTCTCCCTGTCTCATTCTCTCTCTCTCTTCCTTAAAAATAAATAAACATTAAAATAAATAAATAAATAAACTTTAAAACAGATTATATGGAAAAGGAGTAAAAGGCAGAGGCAGAGATGAGACAGGACATTCTCAATTCAAGACTACGGCGTGCACACACACACACACACACACACACACACACAGGGGAAAGGCATAGAAATACAAATACTCAAGAAGAGTTAGTATTACCGCTTGGGTTAACTATAGGGAGTTTGAGGGAACAGAAGAAGACAGACACTAGAGTTCGCAGTATGCATCCTATGGTGCTGGTTTAGACGCACGAAGCCTGAGGAGTAGTTTAACAAATTTCTTCCTAGTCCTCAGTCATTCAGTATCTCATGTGTCTTCTTGTTCTTAGTGTCTAGACAGACATGATGCATCCCCTTTTGCAAGTTGAAATCAGTCATGTTGCAGCTGGTGCTCAGGGAGAGACAGTAAAGCAGCCCCATCTAGTCCTATAGTTACCTTCCACAGAAGCCAGGTCACGAAGTTAGAGTATGCTGGCCACAGGAATCATATTAACTCACTCCAAGAAGACTATAGCATGATAATACTGGGGAAAAAATGGCAGAACAGGTAGTATTTCTCATTCAGATCTAAGCATGAAAGTGTTGGGAATCACTTTTTAAGTAAAAAGAAGCACCTATAATAACTTAATTTGCACAAGACTTCTGCGTAGACACGTAATGAGACGGGTGCTTGCAGAATGTGGTGTTTATTTAGCTTTGGCCTTATAAAGCAACAATCATTTGCATATTTCTCTCAATTAAGTATTGTACTGACATACTTAATTAAAACTATAAAGGGCACTGACAATATTTCATTCTTTTAATGAAAGAGGAGACATATTATACAGTTCAGACTGTTTCTGTATTTAATTTTCCTGACTTTTTTATTGCTCAAACTGTGCTCCTTCTATGAATGTTGTCAATTAGGATGAAAAGAAGGAAAATTAAAGTCGCTCTTGAAAATGCACTTGTGTTTGTTTGTGGAATCTGTGTACATTCAAAAAGTTGTGATTTGCATATTTCATGTATAATTAGGCCCAGGAAAAGTGAGCACTACAAATGCTAGGGCAGTTTCACACTCTCCCAGCATCTTCTTTGTCATTATTGGGGATTCATGTCTGAAGACATGGTCTCTCCTTCAAAAATGTCACATTAAAATTTTTTAAAATTATGTTTTGTTCTCAGAAAAATACTTTAAATTTCCAGCATATGCAGTGAAATATATTTAGGGACATATATTATATGATGGTATTAGAACAATGCATGTTGAGACAAACAGGATATAATAAAATGTACACTGGACTTGGTTCTGGAAATGAGTTTGAGTCACGGTCCTTCCATTATATATGTGAAAGCTTTTCATAAGTCACAGCCATGTCAACCATAAAATGGAAATAATGGCACATATTCCATTGACCGTAATATCAAATGGAGAATGCCAACCACTTAATGTACATGTAAGCACTTTGTAAACTGTTACACATCAAATAAATATAATGCTATTTTTTGAGGTTATAATCTCCTTAAATCAAGAAGGAGACAAATTAATGACTTCTGCTTAAAAGAGACTTACAAGTCTAGTGGGAAAGACAAATATATAAGCCACCATAATTCAAGTAGAATGGAATGGGTAATATATTAGAGAAATAAAGTAAGTGCATAAATATGGCAAAACTGCTTACAATCCATTTTGCTTTTGTAGATGGACCTTTTTGGAATAAGACCACTGGGGACAGATTAGGACCAGAGGAAGCAAAATTTCATGCCAAAAGAAGAAATAAGGAAATCTTCATTTGAATCCATGATTAAAGAAAGAATGAGATTTTCATATTTCCAGAAAAGTAAAAATCTATATCTGTATATCTGTATTATCAAAAAGATTAGCAGCAAATTTCTACATGGTTGCTTCTAGTTTGGTGTTATCTCCTTTCTGAATTAATATGAGGAATCAATTGTAAACATTTTCAGTGAGCTAAGAAAGAGGATATTCTTAGATTCTCTCTCTCTCTCTCTCTCTCTCTCTCTCTCTCTCTCTCTCTCTCTCAGTGTGTGTGTGTGTGTGTGTGTGTGTGTGTCTTACTTCTAACCCTGTTTCTTTCTTTCTCTACTTCACTCTTGTGTGCACACATACATAGACCAATCATTTTTTAAGGTCTACATCCTATATTTTAGAAGAGTGAGATGAGACAATTATTGACTTATTGGTGACTTTAAAGTAGCTTCTCAACGTAACATATTCTGAGTGCCACATATTTTAACTAATCAGTACCTATAAGGGATTTATTTTAACTGATTAACATCTATTCCCTTTTCCATTTACTGGACATATCTGGGTACACTGGGCAGGCTTTGTTGAGTGAATTAAGCTTTGGATTGTTGACTCACGCGGTGGCTTCCAGATGACACTATATGACGCTATAAGGTGATAACCTTTGGCCCATCATTGTGCATTTAATTATACCATGGCATGTTGGCATATCCTTCAAATAAAGAGTCGTGATTGGGACTAGGGATGGCCTATGATTGAGGTACTAGACAAGATAATGGTGCCTAATCTATAATCTGAGGTCTAACACTGACATAAGACATCTATGCATTAAGAGAATGAACAACATACAGAAATCCAAAGGCGAGTAATAATCTAACACATGGGATCAAGAACACAACCAGTTGCTGAAACACCTGTATAAGTACTGAGGTAAACAGTTGGGATACAACTACTAGACAAGTATCATGGAGATGCTGATTTATCTGTAGCTTTCAAGAGCAATGTGAGATTAACTGGATCATGTGTGTTTGGTGTTGTACTTTGCTCTAAGTAACTGATGAACCATAATTGAAACAGCCTGCGTTTTCAAGCAACCCTGTAGCCAAGTTGCTCCAGATGTGTGGTCAGCCTCTCTAAATGCCCTAGAATTTGTTCTTACCCTCTCATTTGTAATAATTCTGTGTCTGTTCCCAGGAAAATGTGAAGGTGAGCATATCACAAATTCAATGGAGTCAAACAAGTGATGATCTTAGTGGCTGGAGGGGAAATGGGCTTCTCGGGTCCTTTGTATACCAGCAGCAGCAACAGCAATGGTACAAGAGTCACAGGGCAATTACTATGAGTCACATCCTGTGCACAGTGCTTTAAAGAAATAGCTCTTTTAATACTCCTGGAAAATTCGTGAAGGAGAGTCTCCTACTAATCTCATTTTATACATGAGCAAACTCAGTCCTTGAAACATCTTTCTATAGTTAAACAAGTAAGATTTTATTGAAAGAGTCAGAATCCAGAGCTCTGAAGGAGTCTATATTCCACAATACTTTATAGTTGGCTATTTTTTTGCTTGATAATTCTGATAAACATAGAAATTATTCTGATCAAACATAGGTTTTTTGAACTGCCTCACATTTCATCATCCAGTACCCAATTTCATAGCATGCTACTTGTGTTCTTTGCCTTTGTTGGCACCGAGGGTTTCCTTACCATGTGCCAAGGTGCCCTGGAGCACTACAGAATGGTATAGAGGTTCGGAGAACATTTTACTCTTTAAGCAGTGCTTAGGATTTGTTAGATATCCTCTAAACTGTAAATCTGGGGTAGCTCACAATTTAAAATTTAGATTGTTTTATATTCCTTTTTTTAACTTTAATTTGTACAATCCTGCAGCAGTAGGGAAGCCCCTAAGGGGAATGCTAGAAAATGGGTCCTGGAGAAGTGGGTGGGAACATTTCCTAGTGTAGGAGAGATCACAGGATAGGTATCTTTGATGACATCATATCTTTGCAAAACACATCATCAAAATCAACATGGAATAGGTAATAAGAATGGTGGTATAGGGTTTAATTTTAATTCCAAGGATTACAACATTGCACAGTACACATCCTATTAGTAATAAATTGTGGTTTGTTGAAGGTTAGCTTATAATTATCTTCTTCCAGTTTATATGCATTTTTAAAAATGGCCATTAAGTTCTTAAGAATAAATATGTATTATGGTGTTTGGTTCTAACTATGCAGTGATACGAATTATCAGATATTTCTTTTTTGCAAAAGGACACCACACACAGCTTTCTGGACAAGGGCACTGAAACTGAGAGTGTGTCCACCTGTGAAGGAGCCTTTTTCAGGGTTTCCTGAGGTAGACAAGTGCAAGCTGAAACTCTGGGCCTCATGTGTCAAGTTCTGTCCAAGCAGAATTGCCTTTGTCCCTTTTAGACTTCCATATAAATCCACAGGTCTTCACGAGGGACCACTGAAGGGCACACGAAACGAGTCAGCAGTGCAATGCAGTGCATTCTCTGTTGGACCCACCTTGGCCGAAGGCACGTGGCGGATGGAAGAGGGCCATGCAAGTAAATCCCTTTTCCTTTCTCTATTTCGTGAACCCCTTTGAGAGGCACTTTTTCTTGCAGCGCTTCCCAACTTGTACAAGGCACATGAACACACCCACTAAGAGAACTGCTGCATCTTCTAGAATCTGTCTGTGAGAAAGTGGCCAGAATATAAAACATGACATTATAGAGCTTCACATCTTTCTTTGACTGCATTTCCTTTCTCATCACCACTACTGTCCCGGTTTTGAACCTTACAAACCAGTGTTGACACTGTTATATTTTCTCTAGCCTTGCTTTCTAGAGGGCCAACACTAAGATAGCATCATCACCCCCTCAACCAATCAAAGGACCATTTTTTCATGGGACTTAACTGACGGTCTTTAGATACAGATTCTCAAAATATCAAGGCCAAAAAAGGAGTTTGAATGTTTCCCAAACATCTCTTTGAGAAAAGATTCCCAAATGCAATGTTTTTTTAGTCTTTGGAATCTTTCCTAAAACATTTACTCTCTCATGGACCCATTGACAAATATCTGTGGCATCAAACTAACTACATTCTAAGATAGCTTCCATTTTAGTTTTTTTTTAAATCTTGACAACATAGTCATATTATGGCTATTTCTCTTAAAATTCATGCTTCAGAAAAATGATCAAATGGATGGCATTTCAAGTTACTTTATCCCTCTGATTTTAAAGAAGTGATTAAATTCAGTTTGGCTAGTATTAGAGATATTCACCTGAATCCAAAAGGAAGGAATAGAGCCTTTGCCGAACTTTATTTTTACACCGGCAACAAAGATAGGGACTCTAAGTAGGCTAAAACACTGATACTCAAAACTATTTGATGATGTAGGTACTGAGGTCAGAGCTGGTAAGTTGCATATGGCTTCAAAACTAGGAAAGGAGGAATGTAGTTTTACATGCCGGTTTACCTATTTCTTGACAAGATGATAAAACAGGCTCTTTTTGGAGTTGAAAAGCTATACACTTTAAATTGTTAATAATCTGCTTACACAATGCCTTCTAATAATGAGTTCCAAATGATAAATTACCTTATTCATTATATAGGAGTTCAGTCTGCCACACAGGGGAAAAAAAAAAAGATACAGATGCCCTCTGCTTATTCATTACTCCTATTGAGCTTCTTCACACTGAGATTTCCCACTGACTTCTGAGGCACTGAACACAGAGAGCATTAAAAGGCCACAATCTGATCTTGCTTTGCCCCCTGTTGTGCTAATCTGAACTCCCTTGAAGCTCTTGTGAATTCCATATGAGCTCAGTTGAGTTCAACTTCTCCAGGAGAAAGAGTACGCTGAGTATTTGGATCCCAGTCAATGGTGCATCTACTTAAAAGTTTGAAGTCAAATTTCTGAGCCTGAGCTCTTCAATTGTCAGTCAATATCTCTCTTGTTTTTTTCTTCATTCTTAACACCCTTCTAAACTGATGTGGGATTGCAACCACATTTATCCCCAATTCTTTCAGAAATCGGTTTGGTTAATGATCCTGATTTAAAAGTCATTACTGCTAACAACTACCGATATTTTGCTCTTCACATTTCAGCTTTCACAAGTGTTTAAATGAAACATTTTGATCACCAAATGACAATAAAAGTTCTCATTACGGGCATCAGTTGGATTCTCAGAATATTGCATGCTAATCTGTTGTGGACTCTATCACCGGAGTCATTAACACGGCATTTAAACTTCACCTCTTTTGGTTATTAAAATTGGACTTTTTGTAGAAAACATCCAATACACTGATGCGCATTCTTTTTATCCATCAGGTAAATCCCACCAACCATCCTCAATAATGGGTGTATACTCTCTAACATCATTTCTCTCTCCTAGTATTTTTTTTCCTAACTATGAATCATGTTTTGTTTTTGGATTCTGGATATGTGATATTAAGACAAAATAGATTACTTTATTCCATGATTAGCACACTGATGTATAGTAGCTGTCATAAGCATGAAGTAGCACCTCTAAATACATGCATATGTCATAATTATCATTATACCTACTGTTGTTACTTTCATTCACTCATTTTGTCCTCCAAGCAGAGACAGCTGTTTGCAGGGCCTAACCGCTGAAGGGTAAAATGTCTTGATAGCACAGCTGCCTAAGAGGGAGAAAGAAAGCCTGCATTTAAAACAAAGTGAAAGAAAGTAACAACCTATATTCACCATTTCTTACTTGCAGAATTTCATTGACCAAAATGACATACTGAATTAACCAGAAAAGTGATGTTATTGAAATTAACACTATCTGTGCTGGGGCTCTTTCAAACAGATTTGCTCAGATATGATCAACCTTGTTGTCAGGCTGTTGTGGGAGTAAGGTATTATGGAATGTTCATGTTCCCCTGAAATCCATATGTTAAAACCCTAACCTTCCATGCGATGGCATTTGGAGCATGGGGTTATTTTCTTTATAAGAGGAAGAGACTAGAACTGTCTCTATGCCCTGTGAGGACCCAATGAAAAGACAGCTGTCTGTAAAGAAGGAAGAAGTCCAGGAACTGGCATCTGATCTTAGTCTTGTAGGCTTCCAGACTGAGAAAGAAATTTTTGTTGTTTAAGCCACCAGTTTACAACATTTTGTTACATACAGCCGCCTAAGTTATAAAAAAAAAAAAAAAAGGAGAAGAAGAAAAAGAAAAGAAAAGAAAAGAAAAAAAAGTGGAAGAAGAAAGCACAGACTGGACTCCTGGACACCTAAGGCTTTAATTATGGTGCTAACTATTCCCAGAACTCCATAGACCATCCAGACCTGAAGGGCAAGTGCATATTGATCCTAAAGCAGCAATGTTAAGATATGGGTTCTAGGCTGGACCAAGAGATTTGAATCCAGTTTCTGCAACGTCTAGATCTGTAAAATGGAGTAAGTTACCTAATGTTTCTGATCTCAGGGAAAGATCTTTTTTGTTAAGTTTACCATGTTACATGTTCCTCTTAGGAAGATTTTGTATACGTATAACCCCATGGGCTATCCACCTATATGCCCAAGCTATCAATCACTGCCTTACTTAGATTATAAAACACAGCCCACTGAATCAAATCCCTGATGGTAGAGCCACATGGCCAAAAACCACTGTGTCCAACACACAAGCTATTGCCCAATCATTTCTTTTAAGAGATAGAGGCAGAAATTAGAACTTCACAGATACGTCTCCAATGAAGTCATCGATCTTGTTTGTGACAAATACAATCATGGCCGATTTTCAACACACAGATTGTTGTAATAAGAAGTTACAGTATTCTCTCAGTATATTTTGTCAAGCCTAACTTAAAGAAATCTGTGAAAGAAGAAACAAGATCTATTGGGCAGAGCCTTGATGTGCTCTGAAAAGGGAACCATGGAGAAAATTAATGGTTAGGAGGAGGAAATGGTAAGAAAGATAAAGGTTAGTTACTCTCTAGAAACAAAAACGAACAACATAATAGATAGGACTAGAGCACAGACCCAGCTGGCCTTTATTTAAATAGCTGAGTCAATCCATCAATCAGTGGCTGTCCTGGGACCAGATCAGTCCTGAGAAAAATATTTGTGTGAAAGACAAAAACTCTGCGTGTTTGTGTAGTTCTGTATGTGTGTTGCAGGAGAGCTAACAACACTAATTCCATCTTTGGTTCTCCATTTTGTCCAGGCCTGGGCAATGACCTCCCTCAGAGCTTTATATTTCAGGCCCCACGGAGGTCAACTGTGCCCTGACTGGAACGTGGCAAGGCTTGTTTTGACCATCCCTAAAGTGATGCACAGAAGTCTCCACTTTAGGTAAGTAGTAGAGCTGACTGGTACATAGACGGTCCCACTTTAGCTAAGTAGTGATAAGACGGGTGCACAGAGGGCCCCATTTAGCTAACCAGTAGAGACGGTGGGCACACAGGAGGCCCCGCTTTAAATAATTAGTAGTGATCCTCTGGTTCACAGATGGTACCACTTTATAATTACCCTGTGACCGCCTCACCATGCTCCTTTTGTATAAAAGCTAGGGCTTAAGCGCCAGTTTTGTCAGAAAATGGGGGCAGAGAATAGCCGCGGGGTACTGCATCATCAGCCTGCCGGATTTTCTGGTCGGTAAGTTATTCTGAGTAAGACCCTGTATAAATGGTGTGGCGTCGGTTGTATAATTTCTGTCTCAAAGTGATTTCTCAGTCTGGAGGATACTTTTACTTAGCCCTCCTCCAACATCTAACGTGTGTGTTTAAAGGAAACAGGAAAGGATAAAAAACCTTTCCTTTGGGTGTTATCCTTAGGAAACTACCAAAGAGCTCAATTGCTTTAGCTTTACATTTTAATGTTATTTATTTATTTTTGAGGGAGAGAAAGTACGTGCATGCACTTGCGTGAGTGGTGTTAGGACAGTGCAAGAAGAAAGAGCTAGAGAATCCGAAGCAGGCTCTGTGCTCTAATTCACAAACCTTTAGATCACGACTTGAGCCAAAATCAAGAGTCAGAAGCTTAATTGACTGAGCTACCTGGGCAACCCCCTCCATTGATTTATTCTTATATTTACTTTGGTATTTGTGAAATCATCTTTGAAAGGATTGAAAAAATAGTATCTAGGGGCTAAGTTAAAAATGGCTATCTTTATAATAAGTCATGGGATATAATGCATACCGTGGTGACAATAGTTAATACTGTGATGTATACATGGAAATTGGTAAGACAGATCTCAAAAGTTCTCATGACCAAAAAAAAAGGTAACTATGTGTAGTAGTGGATATTAACTACTTTTGTGGTGACCATTTTGCAATGAATGCAAATGTTGAATCATTATGTTGTACTCCTGAAACTAACGTTTCATATCAATTATATCTCAAGTAAATAAATAATGAAAAACAAATCTACAAAGACCTGGACTAAAATGAGATACCTACATTAAACATTACTAATTTTCCTTAAATGCTGAAAAAATGAGCATTAATATATTACATGCAAATTTCTTGTTTGTTATGTGATTAATTTTATTTTGTCTCCATGAAATATTTTATATTTACTAATATCACATAAACACAAAGTTGAGTAAGGCAATACATTGTAACGCAAGTCACCAATGATCTTATGAGGAACAGATTTGTAATGATTTTAAATAATTTCAATATATAGGATGGTTTGGGATCATGGAGCAAAACACGTCTCTCCTCTTTGAGATCATAAGTATCACTGACTTGGTAGATAGATTTAGTTTCCCCTAATGAGGGCATTAGTTTGATTCCTGTAGTACACTTGGTCCTGGTTAGATCAATGAAGTTTGATCAAAATGAACAGTTCTCATAATCCCTTCAAGAATGCGTAAATAATCAAAATAGATTTTAGTACTTTAGCACATTTCATACATACATACTGGAGGAGAGAGATGTTTTTCCTGCCTTGGAATGCCAAGTAGATAAGTACTGAAGTTGGGGCTGACAATGATAATCTTAGAGAAATAGATAGTATTTTGTTTTAGGGTGTGAAAATCAGAGACCCATGCTAGTATGCAGAGGAGAGAGACGCAGAAAGAGACTGCTGGGGAAATTGAAGTTTCTACCATACCAGATCTGATCTGATACAATCTTGGGATGGCTCTATTTTCCTAGTACATTTGAGCTGAGCCTGTAGACTTGTGATCACCAGAGTTCTGGCTAGTACAACATTGATAAATGATCACTAAATTCTAGACTTACAGTTTCACCAGTTTTCCACTAGCGTCATTTTCCATTCCAGGATCCAGTCTAGAACACCACATTGCATTTACTGAGCTTTTAAGGAACACTATGAAATATGTCAAAATCCTTTAGGGGGAAGATACCATAGTCAAATTACTATTATTAATACCACTTTTCTTTAAGATCTTGGATTTCTCTGAATCATAGTAAGAGGAGATTTCAGGGACAAATTATTTGGTGCTTTTTATCAAAGTTATAAGCAAATATGTTAAATTGCAAAATAAAATCTAGCAGTTACTTCAAATCTGTTTATTTGCTAACAATCTGTTAATGTAATCAATTAAAATCTGTTCCTTGTTAGAAATATTTCTTTGAACAGTTAACATCATGTTATCAGGCATGAAATAGTGGGAGAAACCACTTCTGCAAACTACTTTTGATGGAACTCCATAACTCCGATCTTAACATAGCATTGGATTTAAATTTGCAGCCATTAAGGCATGTCTCCACTTTATATTAGGGTTTTAATTTAATATTTGTCACTAAGGAAACTGATTTGCATTTTAATGGGAAAAATCACTATGCAAACTTTTGAAACATTTCACCTAGAGGTTGACAGCAAAGTCAAAGGAAGTGAGTTCCTAACCTGAAAAATAAAAATAAGTTAAATCACATGTACTGGAATGATTTTATTTTTCAAATCAGATATTCTGTTGGGTATTAAACCTGTATTTTCAAATTTCTAAATGATAGAAGACTGATTTTCCATTGAAATAAATGTGTATAGTTGATGCACATTTAAAATGTGCATTGCATAGATTTTCCCTATCATAACTATAAACTACTAGGAATTTTAACTTTTAGAAAGAACCTCCAGTCGACACAGTGGTTCATGTCTTTGTTTTCTTACTTGTGTTTTTCATTAGGAGTCCAAGAGAATTCCCGATGTATAAGTATGCATTTACATGAAATGATTTCTTCTTTTCTCAGTATAGGAACATAGATTTCAGCAAAAATTAAAAGCATAATAAAGATAGTTAGAAGTGAGCCAAATCTAAACTTGACCTGTTTACTAAAACAGGTGCTTAATTGACACCTCTTAAAAACATTGGGTTCTAAGATTTTACTATTAGCAGAAAATTAGTCATCAGTTTAAATGTAGAAACAGAAAATTATTTTAAATAGCTAAAGCAACTTATTTTTCAAAGAATTTGGCTACTTAGAAAAGTAGCATCAATCTTTTTTGGGGGGAGGCATCAATTTCCTCTTAATCCCTTTAACTTAGTCCTAAAGATTATCTGCAATAATAGGGGTAAAATGTCCAGCATCGTTCCCAGCAAGCATTTATTTAACAGGAGTCACGTTCTCATTTTGTGTACATACTGTGATATTGCCGATTAGGTCAACTACACATATTTCATTAGGTCCAGATGATGTAGAAGACTTAATACCTCATTCTTGATCTTGGTACAATCATTCATACATGTTCAACTTGTTAGTTAGATAATCATTGTTCCAATATTTTAATATAACGTTTTTCTCCTCAGTACAAGGTCTAATTGAGGGCTATGCTCTGCATACAGTTGCCTCATGTCTTTGGATTTTATTTAATTTGGAATGGACTCTCAGCATTTTATAATCTTTCATCACATGGTCATTTTGAAAAACAAAAGCTTGTTACAGCTTGTTTCTTATCTTGGAGTTGTTTAGTTTTTCTCAGAATTAGAGACAAATTATATGTCCATGGCTAGATTATGGCACATATAAGACAAACATTATTAATGTATCACATACACCAAGTGGTACATGGCATTTGTCCCTTTTGTGTAATGTTTATTATTATCTTGTTGTCAGGGTATTGCCCAATTTCTTTACTGCACAATACTGAATCTCCCCTTCCATACAATAAGCAATTTGTAGGGAGACTTTCTGAGATGATGCAGTATTGCTATCAACCTTCAACTCCCCACAGCATTTGCCAGGAAAAAATTAGCTGAGAATTGCAAACTAGTGATGTTCCAACTGCACCGATCACTTCACCTTTAAAAGACCTAGCACTGTAAGGATGTTGTCTCTGCTGTTCCCCTGCTTCTTTTTTTTTTTTTTATGTACATATTTATCTTCTATCAATTTAGTGTCAAAGCGAAATCACACATTCTCATTTTATGTAAAACACTGGAATCCATCACTGTCTTTATCTGTCGGGATAATGAAATTGTCCAGATTGGACTGTGATTTCTCCAGAATGGATTCCTTTTGGGAGTGAGCAATATTCTTAAGCCAAGATACGTATGCCAGATCTACAGATATAACAGAGACACAATACACGAATGTATGTTTTATTACTGCTAGAATTGATGTTGCTTCTAGATTGTTTCAATAAGGAAGTAGAGGTAGAACAAATAAACATGCACGCCTGTTATAAACACATACAAACACACAATCATGATTACATATATTTGTGTGTACTTCCCTCTTCAAGAAGAGCCCCAGCTTCCAACTAAAGTGTACTTCGCGTGCGTGAGTTTCTAGGTTTGTAACGCTACAAAACTGAGGCACATTGTAAGAAAATATATATATATTGGTCTTTAAGAATGAAAAAACTGGAAGTTATTTTCCTTCACCCTCTTTAACTCATTTTTCCTCCATTCTTTCATAAACACAAGGCAGCGTGCAGTACAGACGTGTGGATTTTACTTCCTTAGTTACATACTTTGGAACTCTCTTCACTTACACAGACCTTTTGATTTTCAGTGCCACATTGTGCTCCTGGTCTATGTGCAAAGTGTTGAGCAAAACCTCTGAGGCCGGGCATTCGGGCTCCTTCCAAAGTGCGGGGTTTGCAGGTAATACAAGGGAGTCCCTTCGTGTTTGTTTTGCTCCTGGGGCTGCATCATGAGGATACATTTCCAGGAGTCAGTTTACTGGATCCAAGAGGAAACACGCGCGCGCACGTTTTTGCTGGGTGCTGGCAAAGTGTGTCTGCACGTTGCTCTTACATTTTTACATGTAAACCACCGTGCAAGTCCGTGCATACTTCCTCAGGGCCCAGGCGAGGGAGCGCTTCATCCAGCTTTTGGACTTGGACCAACCTCATGTGTGAGATTTACTATATGAATGTTTTTAATTGCATTCTCTTATATATGAAGTCTTAACTGTTCATACATTTAATGGCCATTTTAATACTTATATTTTTCATTTGCTCATTTTTCTGTCTGACTTTTGGACTACTGTTTCTTTAGTATTGGAATGTTCTTTAGACATTAGGGGTATCTTTGCCCTAATCATGCTTTTTTCCCCAGACTAATAAAGGATAATAATTTTTTAGTACTTCAAGAACTTCTTAGTCCCCACGCCGACCCGTCCAATTTAACTGGAATTCATTGTTCTGTGTGGTATGACCAATAGATCAAATGTAATCACATTACTAATGGCTATCTAGGTTTTCCAGCATCATCTATTTTAAAAAGGCTATCTTTGCATTAGTAATTTGGGATATGAAACTCATAGATGATTTTATGTGTAGTTACAGATTCTTATGGACTAGCCTTTTTCAATGTTTTGTCCATTTAGGCAACCATATTACACTGTTTTCTTAGATTATTCTTTTGAGGAAGAAGCTCTGAAGGATGCTTACTTGTGTGATAGGATATGCCTACCCTCCCCTTCCCCACTCTCACTTAATGTTCTTATTTCTACACAGGGATTTCTTAGAAACCTTTTACATGTTTTTTAAGTTTTTAGATATTAAGTTGTGCTTAATATCATTTGAGTTAGAATGTTGTTAGTTAGAATGCTGAAGACCTCATAATCTCAGTTCCATTTGCTCAGGCTTACTTTTGTGTCTTTGTGAATGTTTTCTACAACACACATGCACACACACACACACAGTGTGGAGAGGGGATGTGTGAACAAAGTTCTGTCTCCTCTCTCTCATCCACATCACACAGACATTTCATTATATGGGCCTTTTGTTGTAATGAATAGCACATTGGACTATGTCTCAAAGGGCCTTGAAAGCATTTACTGGAGATAAAATAGCTACAGTATGTCACAGACTTGGTGACATCCTTTGAATTATTCTAGTCATGATTCTCCCTTTTTGCAAATTGGACAAGAAATTTATAAAGTTAGGATGTTACACCACATAATCTGAGAGAATTTCAGTCTTGTGACTAGTCTTAAGGTTGTAATTGTGAATCTTCAATAGCATGATTCTGGATTATATTTCCCTTAGCTCTTCTTTTGCTTAATTTCTCAGACTCTGGACAAAGAGGCACATAATATCAAGAGGGTACTTTTATAAGTGTTAAACTATTACCTATTTTGCAATTGAAATTGTAGTTTTCAAAATCTGTTTTTCTTTAATTTACTAAGAAAAGATGGATGGAGTTTTTCTGAAATTCATAAGGATGGCCTGCAGGGAAATAGCTAATTATCCTAAATATATTTTGAAACTCCCAAAAGGAGACAGAGGAAAACCTTCTTCAAATGAGTCCGTTAAAATAGCTTAAAACTCTTTGATAAACGCATGGATCATCCCAATAGTAGGATTTATTAGGACCCTCGCTGTCTGTGCTGTACAAGCAAAGAATAGTATCCTACACAGAAACCTGTAGCTGCGAGGGGGAAGTAGACCATTTAAATGCAAATCTTCTAATCCAAGTGATTCGCTCTCTAAATAGAAGTGGGTCTTCAGGGTGACTCAGGAAGTTAGTAATATATGGCCATTCTTCTGGGAGTACTTATTTTAGGAAATCTAATAATCTGCTTTATTAAGTGAGGATACAGTGTCCTACCACATATACTCAAGACAACGTAGTAGTTACCATTCCCCATAATGTGTGAGCTTCCTGGTTGTTAAAAGTTTTAGTGGCTTCTTAAGTTATAAATTAGATGCTACAGTGTTAAATCATCTATAGCAATTCCATAGTATATATTCTCCAGTCACAATTATTGGAAAAGTGTTGGAGTGAAGTATGTTAAAAAGACAGACTGGTATGTATATTTGAGGAGCGATAATATTTCATAAGAGCAGTTCCATTGCAAGATACACACTTCTGTGCTGTCTTCGCACAAATCACACTGCATATTCATTAAAAAATTTCCTATATACTCTGGCATAGTAAACTATTTGTAAGCTAGATTATGCTGAAAAATACGTCGATGGACTTCTAGTGATCAGTTGTGATATCCCAGTTCCAACGTGATTTTTGGAATATTTGCGTATAAAAAGTAACTATGTCTGTATCCTCATTTTCCCCCCAATATTCACTGATAAGTAATCAATGATTGAAGCAGACTGCTGCTGGTTGTGGAGGAGGGGGTACAATGGTAAGCTCTGAATGAAACCCATGACTTAATGCAAACTTCAAAAAATTTTTTTCAATGTAGATTCATTTTTGAGAGAAACAGAGCATGCGTGGAGGAGATTCGGGGGGAGGGTGGGGGAGGGGACACAGGCTCCAGGTTCTGAGCTGTCAGCACAGAGCCTGACATGAGGCTCAGACTCCAGAACCATGACATCATGACCTGAGCTGAAGTCAGACACTTCACTGACTGAGCCACCCAGGTGCCCCTGCAGACTTTATTTTTGGTCACATAAACTGGAGTGGAAGGGCTGGCCATCTCCTCCTCTGCTGAAACCAACAGAACGTTCCAGTCTGAGAACCAGGGTATGGAGAAGGACTCACAAAGGAATTTGCATTTGACTTGATTTTGAGGGAAAGCAGGCTTGCTTCTGAACAGGGGGCGGCAGGCAGTTTTAGGGATGTAGGGGAGAATGGCACTGGAGTTCAGAAGGTGGCATACACAGATCACAGGTGGTCTAAAAATCAGCTATGATTAAGACACCTGACCGTGGGGTGAGCTGCGCGGCACACAAGTGGGTGGAAAGAGGACACTGTAAAGAAGTTCTAGAGTCAAATTATGCAAGAAATTGTTTCTGGCCTGAAGGAATCTAAAGTTTTACAGTTTTAAAAAATAGGCTACGTTGAAGCAAGTTCTGCAGTGTTTTTTTTTTCTTTCTTTATTCATTAGTTTTATAAAGCAGAGAATAGCATGATATGTGTTACAGGAAGATAACTTTGCTCTGGGAGCACCAAATAGAATAAATGGGGTAGGGGAGAAGTACAATATTGCGGATACCAAGACAGTCACCAGATTGTAGATAATGAAGTCTCAGCATAGCTGCTGAGGTCCAGAACAATGTCTTAAAAAATAAAGTTGGCCCTTAATGTAGATTTGTACTATGTGGGTCTACTTCTATACAGATGCATTTTTAGATACAATATAGTATCATAAAAGAGTTTTGTCTTAGGATTTTCTTAATAGAATTTTCTTTAGCTTACGTAATTATAAGAATTCTATAGAGGCTTCTGGGTGGCTCAGTTGGTTAAGCATCCAACTTCGGCTCAGGTCATGACCTCATGGTTCGTGGGTTTGAGCCCCTCATCGGGCTCTGTGCTGACAGCTCAGAGCCTGGAGCCTGCTTTGGATTCTGTATCTCCCTTTCTCTCTGACCCTCCCCTGCTCACACCTTCTCTCTCTCTCTCTCTCTCAAAAATATATAAAAAACATTTCAGTATATAATACAACATGTAAAATATGTATTAGCCAACTGTTTATCGGTAAGGCTTCTGGTCAACTCTAGGCTATTAGTAGTTTGGAGGGGGAGTTAAAGTTCTGTATGAATTTTCAATTGCGAGATGGCGGGAGGTTAGTACCTCCAACCCCCACTTTGTTCAAAGTTCAGCTGCATAGACAACAAAAGTTGTGGAGTAATTCAGTGCAAACAAGGAAAAGTCTGAGCTACTTCTTTCTACCTTTGAAGACTAGGTAGAGAATGTTATCTGCCACTTAGAATGTTTACACGTGGGAAAACTTTATACTGAGGACTATGCAAAAGGTTGGTAAGGGTGAAGTTTGAGCGTGAGAGGTCAGTATCCCCCACGAGCAGAGAAAGCTGGCAGGTGAGAGTCTGCCAGAGCTCTGAGGGCAGCTGCAAGGTCTGTGCCCATGTACAGACTGGACGATCCTGAGTTTACAGAGGAGATCTCAGAACTAGCTAGAAGTTGGAATCACTTGGAAGTTTAAAAAGAATAGCAGTACCTGTACCCATGATTCTCACTTTGCTCTTGTAGGGGGTCCCAGACTCTGGCATTTGTCTTACAAGTTTCCCACAAATCCTCATATGAGCTAGAGAGGAGGAATGCTGATGTAAATGGTAATCAAGGAGAGTGGGTACATTTTTTGTTCACTTTCTTTGGTGACTTTCACCTGTCTAATTGTGGACTAGTTGTCTCTCACTGTACTAGGTGATGACAGGGGCTAGATCTGCCTCATTCAGCCTCAATTCTCAGGAGTCATTACTGTGACATACACTGTGCAGTCATGTAAACTGTTGACTTTCTAACTTGACAATATCTCTCTATGAGCAAGACTCCCAGAGCTGCTGAGAATGGAAAGCAATATCCTACCTCCTCCCTCACTCCATGGAATTTAGAGTTTGTAGAGAAAGAAAAAAATGTGTGAGGAAGGAAAGCAGGAGAAAAGACTTTGAATCCATATCTTATCTGCCAAGTTTATATTCAGTTTGATATTTTATCACCAATGATGGATCCATGAGATTTTAAGAAGCATTAAATAAAAGAAGCATTTGGGTAGAAAAAGCCAAGTGTGTGCCCAGGGAGGCAGTATTATTAAATCTGAACATTCAGTCTCTGTCTCTTCCCTCCCTCACCCCCCCTGCCAAAGTGTGACTCAATGAGGAATACTAATACTCTAAGAACACGGTAGGATGCATATGATCTTTAACAGGCAAATGTCTTCTGAGGATACAGATGATTCAAGGTGCTCACTGTCACCTAGAGGAAGGTGATTACTGTGAATTAGAGAATTCATTTCCTTCAGAAGTCCTAAATAATTCCCTTCAAGTACTAGTTTTCTTAAAATATTTGGACACCCATGGGTCCTTACAGAAAGGGAGAATCTGCCCAAATGTTAAGATTTGATCAGCTTAGAAGATCAGGAAAGACTGAGTGGGGTCAATATTTATCACTCTAATTTTTTGACCTTGAAGAAGTTTATTAGGCTGAGTAAACCTCAGGGCACCAAGGGAAAGGACCACAATGAGCATTTTAAGAACTAAAGAGAATAAAAAGTGCTATACAAAGGTTTGGCGTGTGGTTTAGAACAGTGATTGGGACATCTTTGTGGGAGCCAGATTATTTAAAAATGTTATCTCTATTTAATGAAAAATTTTAAATAAAAGTATTAAATAGGAAAAATTATACTTGGAATCATAGAACCAGAGTATTCTGAAAGCCGAGAAAGGATTTTGAGAACTTAGCCAATTTGGTCAACTTTTCTATTTTTTTTATAATAACTTTATTGAGTTTCAACTTACATATCCTAAAATACATCCATTCTACTTGCTACTGCTACTTCATTTTCTGGCTCTATAGATTTCCCTATTCTAGACATTTCATATAAGTGAAATCATACAACATGCTGTCTTTTGTGTCTCTCCTGTAACTTGAAACAGTAACTTGGAGATTCCATTTTACTCTTTGTTTCCATTTAACTCTTAAATAATATTTAATCGTGCCAACGCTTTAAAGATGAAGAAACTAAGCTCAAGTAAGGCAGCCTAACTGTGTCAGATTCCTACAGCATATAGCACTTGAGTTCATCCTTTCTGGGTATGAAATTGGACCCTGACACTGGATGGTAAGTGTCCTGAACTCAATCTAGCTGGTTCTGCTCACCGGAAGGAGACAGATCAACAGGCAGCATGTGGATGATTTGTGCGGGGGATTTCCAACATAAATTCAGGACCGTTGTCACTTAGCTAAATAAAAAAACAATCTTGATCCTTCCTATCTCTCAGGCCTTTATGATAAATTTTCATTAATGTACATACACACTTCCCAGCATTAGTTTAAGTATTCTTGTGACTATTTTAGAATTGTTAATCTATTTACTTGCCTTTCTTCCCCAACTAGGCTATGAGCACTTTGAAGTTAGGGAGCATTCCAAGGATGGGGACCATAACTGACACACAGAACTTTGGCTACAAACATATATTCATCCAAATACTGTGCTTTGTAAACAAACAAACAAACAAAAAAAGAAATCTAATGTAACTCTTGGGAGGCTCCATAAGTAGTGAGTAACAGATATGTGAAGAACTATATTTTGTTTACTACAATTTTTGGGACACTTTAGTGACTAGAGGTGAACTCCCAATTTTGTTTCCTTGGATCTTCAAGAAAGTTAACCATAGTATTTTTGCAGTCTCCAAGGAATTTAATGAAGGCTATCACTCTCTCTAATTAGTCCCATTTAATTTCCATTTTAGTAAAAACAACTTGGTGATTCATGCTTGTGCTCTCACCTGCTTTTAATTAGGTCTCATGAAACACAATTTAGTAAATCTGGCCTTTTACCTCATTATAAGAAGAGACAAATTATTCCAAGGTAGGGTTCTGATGAAAACAAAAACCTTGTTTTTCAGTCAAAAGGCATTATCTGCTCCTAGATATTAAATATTTGTGAAATAGGCATAAACCATCTATTTGTAAGGACATGTTAGTGAACACTTAGTTTTAGGTTTTTTGACAATCAAGTGTTTTTATTTAAATATTTAGATGTTGATCCAGTAAATAATATACTCAGTCCATTAAAGCATATAAACAGAGGAAGAATTAAAATTGTGGGGTAATAAAGCATATGGAATCTGTCAAACTTCCTGGGTTCAAATCTGCATGCTTCCTCATACCATATTTATGACATGTTCCATTAGCATTTGAACTCTAAGTTACAAAATAAGACTAATACTGTCAATTGTATTGGGTTATGGTACAGATTAAGCAAGTGTGAATAATAGTTATTGACACAGTTCTTTGGATTTTATTGCCTATTTTAGATACTTTTATAGTACCTGGAATTTCTGTAAACTAGTTTTCCTAATACTCTATGTTGGCCTATCAACATAAAACGTTCTAAAATTTTAATCCAAACTACTATTGTTTTCTTTTTTTTTAATTTATTTTTGAAAGAGATAGAGAGTGTGTGTGTGTGTGTGTGTGTGAGCAGGGGAGGGTCAGAGAGAGAGGGGAATACAGAATCTGAAGCAAGCTCCAAGCCTCTGAATTAGCTGTCATCACAGAGCCCAATGCAGGGCTCAAACCCACGAACCATGAGATCATGAGCTGAAGCCAGACGTTTAACTGACTGATCCCCCCTGTATCCCTACTATTGATTTCTTAAAAAACAACAAACAAAAATACATCCATGTGATGACACTTGTAGATCAGACAATATTGTGTATAAATACCGTAAAAGATCTTCTAAAGCAGTGTGAGCCTTAAACATCCCAAATTACACCCTAGAGTGCTCCTAACTGTTGTAAATGAAATGTGGGTAGTGTTACACTATTTACTAAATCTAGTTGTTACATATGTTCATTAACATCATCGGGTATCTTTCCATAAAGTTTAACTTTCTGAAAAAAGTTAAATTCATACAGTATTCAACAGATTAGGAAACAGTGGGAAGAATTGCCAAAGCAGCAGAGTGGGAAAGGATTTATGCATCTGTGGATACAGGTAGAAGTACTAAAGAGAGTTCTTGTATTCAATCTAAAGCCTAACCATTAAAATCCACTTATACTTGATTTTATCTTCAGTTTTTATACGTTGCTCAATGTAATGATCATACTTCATAAAATAAAAATAATATAAAAATTTAAGGCAAACTATGAATGGGACAAAATATTTGCAGACTGTATATCTGATAAAGAGTTAATTTCCAGACTATATCACCAGCAAAAATAACGTGATTAAAAAATAGGCTAAGAATTTTAGTAGGTATTTCTCCAAAAAAAGATAAACAAATGGCCAGTAAGCATATTAAAAGATATTCTGCATCCCTCATCATCAAGGAAATACATACCAAAATTAAAATGAGATACCACCTCATATCCACTAGAGTACCATATTAAAAAGAAAACTGTCAAGGACGTAGAGAAAATGTGCACTATTATTGAGAATATAAAATGGCGCAGCTTTAAGGAAAACCATATGGGCTTCCTCAAAAATATTAGAAATAGAATTACCATTTGATCTAGCAATCATAGATCTAGCTGTATTTCCAAAAGAATTGAAATCAAGATATCAACTGGATATATGCAGACCCAGTATTAGTGATATTATTTACAAAAGCCAGAAGGTAGAAGCAACATCTACAGGTTGTCCATCACAGATGAACAGGTAAATAAAATGGGGTATATACATATAAAGTGATATTATTCAGCCTTAAAAAGGAAGAAAATCTTATCCTATGCTACAGCATCAAAAAATTTTAAAGCTGATTTGTTGAATAAGGCAGCCACAAAAAGATAAATCTTTCATGATTCCGCTTACATAAGCTATCTAAAATAGTAAAATTCTTTGAAACAAAGAATGTTGGTTTCAGTGGGATGGGGAAGGAAGAAATGAGTACTCAGTGCTTGATGCATATAGAGTTTCAGTTTTGCAATATGAGAAAATTCTAGGAGATCTGTTGTACAGCAATGTGCTATATTAGGAATACTATACACTTAAACATGGCTAAGATAGTAAATGTTACATTATGTACTTTTTAAATAAAAGTTTATTTTCAGGTAGAGCACACATGAGCAGAAGGGATGGACAAATAGCGGGAGAGAGAATCCCAAGCAGGCTCTACATTATCAGGGTGGGCCTGTGTCTCATGAACTGTAAGATCATGATTTGAGCCAAAATCGAGAGTTGGATGCTGAACTGACTGAACCACCCAGACACCTTTGTTATGTACTTTCTACTATGAAATAAATAAATACAACCTTTATTTTGGTCAAGGAATAAAACAAGCATGCTAAATACAACACAGGTTGAAATGGGATTAACAGACCAAGTTATTTTGGAATACAGATCCTGCAATAGAAATATTTCAAAAGGAACTATAATTTTAATTACATCAGTTTGTACAACCCGTATCTTATTTCCTCAACAATGATGTAGATAGTGGTTCCCAAAGAGAATACATAAGTATTCTCTAGTGTTCTCACCATTAAAAAGCTGATTTTTTCCATCTACATTCATTACTCACTTCCTGTGAATCTCAAGATAGAAATAATTCTATTTTGAATCAGATTTTGAATCCTATTTTGAATCCTATTTAATACCAAATTAAGGAATTGAATGAGAATATTATCTGTGGCCAAAGAGCTCTTGCTACATCCATATAAAAGTCCTGGTTTTTTTATGTTAGTCATTCAAATCAATGAGTATAAACATATGTAATGTGAACTTGCTTTCTCCTTTGTAGCTCACTTAAATGTATTCAAAGCAAGCTGAGAAGTGTCACCTTCCCAAATACCATTAGGAAGCTATGGAGTTTTTGGCTTGAACCTAAGTCTGGTTGAAAAGCCTAAGCCCTTACCACTCTGTAATTATGCACTCCTTCTGAATTCCCCATGTTCCCTCTTTGGTATGCCCGTTCATCTAGCTATAACTTTCAGATTGAGGCGTATGCTGATTGACTTGGTGTGGCTCAGTGCACGGGTGAGGGTGAGATTTCAACTCCATCCAGAAAGAACTTCATAACAAGTGCTTTTCAGCCATGAATGAAAAGTTACTGCACGGGATACTGTAAAATGTTCTTTGAACAATCCAGGTAAGATGCAAAGAAATCTCTTAGGAATGGTGAAATGTTTGGAGAAACATTTCCCTCATCTTGCAAACCATATTTCACAACTGAGTATTTTTCCGCTGGTGAGAACAAGTTTCTCACAGGACATTGATGACCTCTTGTAAAGAAAATTGGAACATGGATAAAACTGAAAATGGTGTACACACATAAAGCGCCACAGTTTTTTTCTACACATATACACACACCAAAAGTTATAATTGACATTTCAGTCACTGAATAATTACATGCATTTTAAATAAGTCAAACAAATAGTAATCATTCATCTTTTTATTTACTCTTTAATCGATCACCTATTCATTCTTGGTCAAGATCTGTATCTTGTGAATTTCTGTGTAACTGGATGAAATTTCAACTTGATAAACAGATTTGCTTTTGTACTTATTTACTAAGTATTAAGTTATATATCTCATTTAGATAACTAGGATTAATGATTTTAAAACTCATTCTCAGTATTAAATGCCATAAATTCTGCAAACGTGAAGAAACTCACCCATTTGCCACAGCTGTAGAAAATATAGCTGTTCACATCTAATCACTATAAACTGGTGTCCTGTCATTCAACACAAGCACCCAGAGGTCGTTTCATATTTAATGAAGTGATACAATGATTTATTAATCCTGTGAATCAAAGAATTCTAATTCTTGGCTGTCTCTATCTCCAAGATCACAAACTTCTCTAATTTCTTATGTGGATTTGCCTGCAGTGATACCATGTTTTGGCTGTAAAGATGTACATCCACACCTCATCAGAATACCAATCTGAATAAGTGTTACTTTTATTTTCTTGCTTACTAACTGGTTGGACTCTTCAGCACGTTCTTTTCCTACTCTTGTCAGGCTTTCTCTAAGAATCTGTCATTTATTTCAACATCTGGAGGAACAGATAAGCTGCTCCAATTGGAACATTGCAGTCAGCAACTTTCTCCAGGAAACGAAATTTGTCACTTCTGCAAAGCATCTGTCTTCTGCCAGCTTTTGACTTCCTATCCCCAGGCCAAACTGGAAAATCAGACCTCCCTGTTTGTAAGGCTGCTGTGCTACAGACTAATTCCGTTGTGGAAAAAAACAATGACAAAGGGTGGAAAGATCATGATTAACTCAAATTAATTTCCAGAACGGTAGGAAACCCATCTAAATATGATATAAAGATTTAATCTTAACCTGATGTCTTTTCAGCCATTATACATGACTTCCCTTTTACAGAAATATTGAAGACTGCCCTGCATTATCCCCTGACAATTGCTGGTACAGTATTGTCCCTCTGATTTGAGGGAGAGGTCAGATTTCAGATTAACCAGAGAATTAATAATTGCTAATTTGAAATGTGATATGAAATAAATCCACAAATTCTTATTCTAATCATCCAATTGAAGTGACAACAGGGATACACAAACAACTTTTTGAGGCAAATCTGATTAGATTCTTTGATTGAAACTATTCACTGATTGTCTTTCCCCAGAAGTGATCATCTTCTGAGTGTGTTGAGGTGAGTTCTCTTCTGGACCCTGCTTGATTCTCCAGTCTTGTCTCCTATTTTGTTGTACTCTGCTGACTTCTACGCGATGCCTTCATGCCAATGTGCACGTCATTCCTATTGCTGGATGCCTCAGCTACCCAAAGGGATGCTTCTCAAAACCAGTGTGCATTCAATTCAGCAAGGAGTCTTTTTAATGCAGGTTTGGGGTCAAAAATTCTGAAAGTAGGGCCTGAGGCTATGTATTTGTCACAAGCTAACAGGTGATGCTAATTCTGTTGCTATCTGTACTGTACCTTGAATAGCATAGTCTCAGGCATGAGTTTTCAATCAGAGGGTGGTGGTGCTCCCCAAGTGCATTTGGAAATATTTGGAGGCATTTTATTTGTCATGGCTTGGGGGCACTACTGGCATTTGCTAGATAGAGGCCAGAGATATTACTAAACATTATTCTATAAAGCTCAGAACAGCCGGCCATGGCAGGGGCTTATTCAGACTGAGATGTCAATAGTGTGAAGTTGAAAAACCTTGCTCTCAAGGCCATCCAGGCTTCAGGTACCAGCTCTGCCATCATCTCTTCTCTGAACAAGTTCTTAAACTCACCCAAATAGCTGTTGTTATTCCTGGCTTCCTCCACCCATTCAATCCCATCCCTGACTCCCTCCTGCACCAAATTGAGTATATGTGTGTGTAAGTATATCTATACATGTATATATACATATATATGTACACATACATGCATATGTATATATATATATATATATGGTTTATTTGCTGTGTTATCAATTACCTCTTTCTGTGCTTAATTTCCCTTTATTTTGTGAGCATCTTGAGTGCAGTTATATCTGTGTCACAGTTCACAACATTTATTTTGTTGTTATTGACTTAGGGTACTTCTCTATGTGCTTAATATAAGATGTTGAAATAGAATCAGATATTTAAAATTTATAAAATTCAATTTAATAAGCATAATAAAAGGTAAAACAAGATGTTTCCATTTTGTTTAGCCTGTCAGTATGACAGGAGAATCTACAGTGCTTACAAACTTGAGAAAAATGGATATTCTAACTGCTCATAAGAATGTGACTGGTTCATGTTACTCACAGATAAAGTGCCATTAGTCTTTAAAACATACACATTCTTTGACACCTTTCTAAAAAGTCATTTTTTTCCCTAATTGACCTAAAGTCCAGTCAGTCCATTGACCTAGAGAAGGAATTTTTATCTATGGGTTTATAGTATAATTCAGGGGTTCTGTGAATTCAAAAAGAAAAAAATCAATTTAGTATTTTATGTTTAATGTAGGAAACAAACTACAGAGTCATTTAGACATTTTTGTCACTTGCGGCGAGCACAAATATTTTTATAGCATTTCATATATATTGAAATATTGTTGATAACATGCTACCTAAGAATAACATCTCTTAACTATTGTTAAGAGATGGCATTTAATGTGTTGATGGGAAGCACTTTCTGTGTCATGATTAAGGCATTGATATTTTATTTCAATATAATAGCTTTTCTTGGAATCCTGTTTAACAGTATTTTAATGGTCCATCAGTTGTATAGAACACACAGAAAGAAAAAGAATGAATGAATGAATGAAAGGAAAAAGAGGAAAAAAGAAAGAAAGAAAAGAGAAAAAGAGAAAGAAAGGAAAAGAAAGAAAGAAAGAAAACCCTAAACCAATTCTCAACACTCCAACCATATCAGTTTGACGAATTCGTATATATGGGGAAAGTTCATGATTACAGAACTTTATTACTGTAGTTACTGTAGAACTTTATTAAAATTCTTTATCATAGGATATTCAGAAAACACTGTGTAAGGTCCACTCTGCAAAAGACATAATATACTATATTAGTTTTCTATTGCTGCGTAAAAAATTGCCCAACTCTACTGGCTAAAACCAACACAGATTTAATATGTTACATACAGTTCTATAAATCTGAAGTCGGATACAAATGTCACCAAGCTAAAATCAAGGCATTCGCAACCTACGGTGTATTATGGGGGTTAAAGGGGGAGAATCTCTTTCCCAGTTATTGAGTTGCTAGCATTTAGCTCCTTGGGGTTGTGGAAACCAGATCCCTGCCTTCTTGATGCTTCTAAGAGAAGGGCTGTTCATCACTTTCCTTGGCTGATGACCCCTTTCCTCCCCCTTCAAAGCCACCAACAGTGAGTTTAGTTTTTCTCAAATTTGTCTTTTTACATCATTTTTTTTCCATTTTAAGAACTCATTAGGATAAAGCTGCCCATCTTAAGATCTGTAACCTTAATCTCACCTGAAAAGTCCTTTTTTGCCATATAAGGCAAATAAAATATATTGGTATCCTGGGGATTAGTATGTGGCCATACTTGGGGGACCATTATTCTCTCTATAATATATTCCCTGACAGACATCACCTATCTCAAATCAGCTTACCACATGTAATGCATCTTATCATAGGCTTATGAGAGCCAAATAGCACCTGGATGTAACAAGTCCAGGTGCCTAGAAATATCTCACAATGACTAGAGATACTCTTTATCTTTGACATTCATTAATACCTTTAAATTATTAGGTGAGAGTACTTGAATCATATGCAAACCAAGGAACATTAACTTTATTATTAATGTTATATATGTAGAATTATAATGAGTTTGGATATATTCTTATTAAAGGGGTATGATGAAAGTCTTTGCTAATATGCTGCTTTTCAACTCTGTTTTCTAAGTTCTATGAAAATACCTATATTCCCCATGTATGACATTGTTAATACTATAATACAATGTGAGTTGAGTTGTGTGTGTGTGTTTGTTTTCCCAGGAATCTCAGAATAAGGAATATTTGTCTTGCTTGGGCTGCTGGCTCCCCTCTTTTTTTTTTTTTTTAAATAAAAGTTATCTCTGGGTAGAAAGGTCAAAAGAAAGTACATCAAATAGAGTTATTTTTTCTAGGATGAATTCCTGAGCCACAGATTATGTTGCATATCTATGTTAGAAGTATTTTACATGAGAGATAAAACAGGCCTTAGGTGGTGGTTAGTTTGTCTTTTCCTTCATACTTGATGCAGTATTGAAAGTTTCCATATTGCTTGTTGTATTCACTCATTCACTTTTAAGAATGTGGCGAAAACAAATTTGTAAAGTGTTTCTTTAAAATTGGAATACTTGTGCATAAAGCATAACTCTACCAATTATAAGTGATATGCCAATAACTAACTTCTGTGAGAATATGATCATCTCTGACTTGGGTTTGATGCATACTTGTAGGGTTTGGCAGTTGGAGAATATATTTGATAACACATGCAAATTATGAGACAGAAGTCAGTGCTGACCTAGAAGCAGGCTCCAGGCTCTGAGCTGTCAGCACAGGGCCCGATGTAGGGCTCAAACTCAGGAGCCATGTGATCATGACCAAAGCCGAAGTCAGAGACTCAAATTAGCCACCCTGGCGCACCTGCTTTTTTAGTCTTTATTTCACTTATTTGTGCTCTGATGTTTATTACTTATTTCCAGCTACTGGCTTTAGGCTTTGTCCTTCTCTTTTAGCTTTTTTACATGTAAGGTTAGGTTGTTTTTTGAGGTAGGTCTATATTTCTATGAACTCCTTCTTAG
>NC_043715.1:21296714-21375913 GCF_006229205.1 Suricata suricatta
CAGAAGTCAGTGCTGACCTAGAAGCAGGCTCCAGGCTCTGAGCTGTCAGCACAGGGCCCGATGTAGGGCTCAAACTCAGGAGCCATGTGATCATGACCAAAGCCGAAGTCAGAGAGTCAAATTAGCCACCCTGGCGCACCTGCTTTTTTAGTCTTTATTTCACTTATTTGTGCTCTGATGTTTATTACTTATTTCCAGCTACTGGCTTTAGGCTTTGTCCTTCTCTTTTAGCTTTTTTACATGTAAGGTTAGGTTGTTTTTTTGAGGTAGGTCTATATTTCTATGAACTTCCTTCTTAGAACAACTTGTACTCTATCTCAAAGATTTTGGAACAATATGTTTTCATTCTCATTTGTTTCCATATATTTTAGTCATGCACTTTCTTTAATCATGTTGCTTTGAAGATACAAAAGAAAAACAAAATATGTCCTACTTGGAAAATGTTGTAAAAAAACCTTTTGTGTCTTAAACAATTTTGCAATCTAAAAGTTAAATACTTTATCTGAATTCTCACCTACCATGAGCGTCTGGAGGTGTTATTGATTCTGCATTCCTAGGACAGACTATCAAAGTTGTTCTACCTAAGAATAGAATCCATAAAGAAATAGAGTTTAGTATATATTTGAGTTATGTAGCATAATTGAAATAATAGATTCCAGATAAAAACCACTACATAAAAACTAGAAAAATCTAACCAGTTTTGATAGATCATGAAATAAAAAATAAACATAGTCAATGTCTTTAGTTAGAGATGTGTACACAATTATAGTAAGTGTCTATATTAATAATATAACCATTATAACCACCAGTAATATATTTAATGCTTACTATATGTCAATCACAGAGCTGAAACTATGATTTTTCTATCTGCTGTTACCCTTTAAAATAGATAATGTCATAATTTCCATCTTAGAGATATGGATCAAGGTAATGAAAGACTGAGTAAATACATTGCCCAAAGGCTTCACTAGTTTTGAATACTAGGAAGCAGAATGGTCAGAATTATCACCCTTAGTCAATATATTTTATGGAATATAAACAGAAGAAAGCCATATAGAGAATATGTGCAATGTTTATTCATGTTCAGTGACAAGAGACTAAACCTGGGGAACACAACCATACTCACTAGACTTACATACAGAGTGGTCCAACCGGCCTTACATACTTTGAATAAATTATCCACTTATGTATTCTACCTTCTTTAGCTAGTAAATGCCTGAATACTGAATGATAATGAATATACATCAGTTCTTACATTTTTGACAAATACTACTGTGAAGCTGACTTAGCCTGCATAGAGATGCATTGGTAAAAAATTCTGGAACTTTAATTCACAGATAGGTATAATTGTATAATTCTCAGTATCTTTTGCATAATGTGCATGTTTTAAAAATAGCTTCATAAAAACAAAAATAGCTTGTACAGTGTTATTACATGACATTTTCAGAAGTAAAATTCTGGAAATTACTTGATGAAAGGATTTTTATTTTTTAATATAAACTGTAGAGGGAGAGTCGTAGTAAAGTAGTGATCAAAGAAAACTTAATCAATGAATTATCCTTTTCAAAAATTATCTGCTTTGGGGGTGAATGTTGCCCATGAAAATTAGGGACACATACCTACTGAACATAGATTATATTACCAAAACCCTAATTTTTACTTATTTGAATACTGCCTTGAATATCTTCATTACAAAGTAGATTATTCAGAAAGTTATGTCTTCAGTGTATTTGATTTAGTATACATTGGCCACAACTTAAGAGGAAAAAAATCTTTCAAGGCAGAGAGATTCAATTTGTAGGAGAGTACCTTCCTAGGGAACCACAGGTAAAAGTAGAAAATGAAATAAAATGCTAGATACAAAAAGGGAATGCCAAAAGCAGTTCATGACTTCATGCAGAAAACAACCCTTCAGCCACTGCTCAAACCATTTTCTTTCTCTTTACTGCTTTTTAAACTGGCAAAGAGGATCGGTAAAGGAGCTTTGGAACTGAGAGCAAGTTTCACTAATGAGTCTCCTGATGCTGTCCCAGTGATGGGAACGGCAAAATTCCATCAATAAAACATTAAGATAAAGCACCCACAGCCCTTAAGGTAGAAGCCAAGTCTCATTCCAGGGACTTGCATTTTGTGTCAATTAAAGACTAGACTTCAAGAGATGAAATTCACTTTGCTCAGGCTTGTAGGACACCTCCAGCAAACATTAGCACAACAATTGCCATCATATTTTTTTTTTTTTTGCACCTCTCAGGTCCATGTGCAATGACTATCTCTCTCATTTCTCATTGGTATACTGTTCTAATTTACTCACCTAGACTTGAATTTAAGTCCCACTTGAACTTGTTGGACACTGAAATGTAGTAACAGTCAGGAGACTTTTTCAAGCCTGTATTTTCTATAATGTAAACCTTTCAACTGGATTTTTTTTTTTTTTTGCTTCCATCAGGAGAGTTTCAAGACAACTCTGTGAGGTGAGATAAGGATTTTCATATTTATTAAACTAACCTTCTATAAATGAATAGAAATTTGACGTGCTTTCTGGGACATCTCTTTCTCCTATGTTTGTTTCTTGAATTCCAGGAAAAACAAGAGTGGAAAAAGTCATATCCATACTGACTCACTATGTTTATTTGTTACAGCAGCAAATTATTCCATAATATAGGTATTAGGATGGAATTTACAGTGAACATTGGCATATTTTTGTGGTTCTTATTACACCTAAATCAACTAATGGGTTTTTGTTTGGAGGATCTCATCTCTTGATTAAAATGTAGTTAGAATCATAAAATCCTGCGACTTTACATTTAGGAAATCTCATTCACTTAATTTGCATATGCTGCCATTTTGATATCTTTCAAGAATAAAAAAATTACATTTTCTCATATAACTTGCCTCATCAGGAAAGCTTTGAATATTCAGGGACTTATAATTTGTCTTTGCTGTCACATTATTTTAGGGTATGTTTTACCTGTTTTTTCTAAGATATCTAAGGATGCCTAATTAAATAAATATGAAAGTGACAAACCAACCAGATATTTGAATCTCACAAAGAGAAGAGGTATGCTAGTGCTGGAAAGTACCCCCGCTCCCACTTGCCCTGGCATGTACCAGATTCAAATATTGTCCATGATAAGATTCAACCTCAGCCCTCTTCCCCAGAGTCCTGACATTGCCGTTAGCAGCCTCTCACCAGCAATAGGTCCTTTACCTTGGACACTTCCCAAGGCCCTCTCACTATCAGCAAGAGCTCACCACCGATGTTGCTGTTCCTTCTTGCCCAATTGCTTTAGCTATTTAAAAAAAACACACACAATTTGAAACTTGGGGAATTTAGAACAAAAAACAGTGTCTTGGTTATTACTTCTCATGTTACAAATGACCAGATCACATTTTACAGAAATACTGAAAATGTCCAATGATTGACCTGATATCAATTACCCTTTGGAGATGGAATCAAGCTTAGGAAACACATTTCTGAATTTTCAGTTTAGGATGTGTTCTAATACACTATTGATGCATTTTGAAATATGGAAGAAAATTAACATATTATTTTATTCTTAGTGGGTTAGAGACATAAACAGTGTAAATGGGCAATAGGGAAAGAAGGTAATCTATTTCAGAACAAAATAGTTCTTCGGAAATCAGAAAATAATCTTTCTTCAGCCTCTGTATGATGACTTCTTCTATCCAACATGGAAAACAAACAATAGATATGAAAACAATAACAAAGTAAGTTCAGAGGAGTGATTTCTCAAGTCGTATTTTCCAAGAATGTTTTTATTGATTAGCCCACTTGTGGACTTGCATATGACATAACACCCAGTATTTCAGGAATCACACATACCTGAGTGTCTGTTCTTTGTTTTGCTGGGAATGGGCTCTGAACAAAGCAGAAATAATTCTGTGTTTGCAGTATTTCATACTAATGGCTGGAGAGAGAAATTAAAAGTATTTTTATGAGTAAATTATCTAATTATAAATTATAATTATGGCATTTTGGAGGAAAATAATTACAAACTGAAATGGGATATGAAGGAGGTTACTGGAGCAGACCCAAAAAATTGAAAAATAAATTCCATTTTGAGTAATTAGAATTTAATTAAAACCTGAAAGTTAAAGAGAAATTGGCCAGATTTTAAAAAAATAGGGGTGCTCGAGAGTAGTCTAAGCAAAGAGTGGAATCAGTGTAAAGACTTACAAATGGTTAGAGGGACATCATAACTGAAGATTTTTAAAGAGGCCAAAATAGCTTGAGAGTTTGGGAAAAGAGCATGGTATTAGACTCTATTTGGGAACTATTGTTAAAACCACTCTATTGAAGGCCTTATTTCAGAAAGCAGTCCTCAAGTTTCACTTCCATAGCTATAGTTTGTTAATTAATAAAATCACTTCCCATTTTCGTGCATCATGACATAGAGAAAAATTGGAACTCAGAGGCGCTTCACATTGCCATGCACTGCACATATAAATTGGATGTTCTTCATGAAAACTTCCATTTTGATTGTGTAATCAAAACCATTGGCAGATCCTGCTAAGTAGAGTTAAGCAAATTAAACTACATTACATCAAAACATGATGCTCTCAGCCAGCATGCAATCCCCTATCATCAAACAGTATGCAGTGAGCATGTATTCTGCAAGTTTCACTATCTCAATCTGTATTTGCCCTCAAACCTTCCTGAGGCTCTGTCTACACTGTCAAATGATGGGTTGAGCCATCACCATGGAATGGGTATTGATGGAGACAGTTCAGGTCAAATGAGTCCCCTTTTCCCAGATTCTGCTCTATAATAACCTTCTATCTCCTCTTCAATTTGCTTGCATAAACAGAGCCTTAGGGCAACTGTGAGACTGGTAGATATTCCAAACGTGCCTCAAATAATATTACAAATTTTAAGGTCTTGTCTACAAAGCATATTTGACCCATAACATTTCACTGCTGAAAGACTAGGTTGAGAGATTCTGCCCTAACTTCTTTTTGTTATATTTAAGGAAACTGAGGCTCAAATATATTCATCAGTGTTATTGCACAGTGCAGGAGACACTTGCTGGTGGAAAGGGAAGTAAAATAAACATATTGTGGACTTGAAGTTCAGACTTTCCTCTGGACATCCATACATCGTGATTGGGATCCACTTATCCCAACAAGCATGTAGCGGGCACTCAATATTTTTCATTCCATGTAGAATTTGTGCCAGGCAAATAACCATAGATGACTATAGGTTTCTCTGTGCTATGGACTGTGAATAGAAATTTACATGTAATTCTTGTAATTGCCACACTATGCCTAGGAGGGAGTCATGATGATTAACTCCATTCTGCCGAAGAGAAGACTGAAAATTTAAAGTTTAAATAACTTCTCCTAAAAGTGTACAGCTGTTAGGTGGTTAATAGCCTTTCACACCCAACCTGAAGTCTTCTACATTATGTTCTTATGCATCATGTGTAATGATCTGGATAAGGTACGGTGAGGAAAACATTAACTGTGACCTATTAAATTCAGTAATATATATGAATTTCTCCTATATTTCTGGAATTGTGTTTCTTCCCAAGGATGCTCTGGGGGGGACACAATGCATTTATGTCTTACATATAGAGCCAATTGTCCAGTAGGTGAAAGGGATATTAAGCAAAGAATGACACAAATTTGTTTAAGTCCCAAGAATACTTTTAAATAGTGCTTAAAGCACTACTAAGTACTAAGAGTGAATGGGAAGCATTGTAGAACATAGAACAGCAGCTTGTTCAGTGGTGTCTGGTAAACTGTTGTCAAGATGGGGGATAAAGAAGAGAGGGAATTTACAACCTGCAAATGGAGAAGAGGCACGGAGGTAGAGGACACAGTGGGTGCAGTGGTGCTGGATTGGAAAAGAGCTGGATGTGTGTGAGGCACATGGCCGATGAAACTATATTGCACCAAATAATGGGACCAGCCCTATAAAATGGGGCTGAAAAGAAAGGTACAGGTGGCTCAAGACCGTGCAGGTCCTTTGAGGCTGGTGAGAAGTATCAGTCCTTTTGCTGAAATGTGTTATATGGCTATTTTGAGTTTTAGTAGGAGTGTATCATGTTAAGATTCGTATTTTAGGAAGATTAACTCAATTTCAGTGTGGCAAAGGGATTACAGAGGAACAAGAATGGAACTTTCCTAGTGCTGACATTTCATTTACTTACTAGTATATTGGCAACCTGGAATACAAATACAGAAAGGCAAAGAATGTTTGGCAAGTCTCCAGAAATCACTGCCATTTAAATAATGTGGAAAGAACTGGGCATGTTTACTTTGAAGAAGAAGAATAAGGAGAATGGGGTTTTTTTTTTAGGAGAGGAGAGATAGAAATGGCTGAATTTCTAAAGTAGGCGTGTTTCAGCCCTATACAGTCATGGTTCTATGCAGAGATAGTCACCAGAGTACCTGGCCGCTCTGTGACACTGTCAGTTTTTTGGCCCTACCAATATTACAGGAGACGTTACATGCTTCCGCCTCTCAGGATGTTGTTGAACTGGCTCCATAACTGGGGCCGAATTTTAGAAAGTTGTCTTCCTCCAAAATTGTTGCATGTGCTAAGATTCTCTGTTTGCTTTATATATCTGAATGTCAAACAAAACCTGTTGTCATTTCTTTGTGTGTGTAATGAAGATGGGATTTTTAAATCTTCTATGTATAGATTAAAGGCTATTTTGCTTTAGGAAAGTTTGTTGGATTTTTTTTTTAACACAAAAATCATGGTTGACTCCATTCAGGCATGAATGCCTAGGACTGATGACCAAAATTTAGCATAAACCTGTAAGATAGAGCTTCCACATAAGACTATTTTGTTATTCTCTCTTTATGTTCTACCAGTGATTATGCAAGTACTATAATTAATAGTCTGTTTTATCAACTTTAAAAAAAATAGAAATTTGAATACAAAGAAAAATTTTTCACCCTATGCTTTTTGTTCATTTGACCGATCTCATTTTTGCCCTGTCCCCCGCCCCTCCTTCCTTTCATTGTATTTTGCATTGCTGCAACACACAACTTTCTTATACACACATCTCTGTGCCATTTCCACATGTAAGACACACACAGAAAATTTTCAGTGCTTACAATACAAAGTCTATGTGGTTTCATCTTGATATAAATTGTCCTTTGTGATTTTTACCTAACATATCTGATCATGCTCCTGCGCATCCTTCTCTTCTTATTATCACAAAGCATTTAAGCTACTAAGGACTACTTTTCATTTATTTTTCAAATAAAGTAATAGCTCTAAGTAGAAGTTGTTCACGTAGTAGTAGTGATTATTACAGTAGTAGTTTCTTATTAGTTTTATTTACAGTCAAAGCAATGACTGCCATTTGAGCATCTCCTAGAAGCCAAGCATTTTAATAGGTAATTTAAATATCTGATTTTCATTTGTTTTTTAATTTATTAATGCAGTATATATTTATATTTATTCAAAGCCACTCTCAGACATTAATCCCGGAAGTTGAGATAATGCAGTGAAAAACAAAAACAACAGTAACATCCCTGTTTCATGGGCCTTATATTCCACTGAGTCAAAATATTGCATTTTACAGAAGCAGGTATTAGTAAATAGTAATTCCATTCCTTTTCTACTTTCCTCCCTAGTCTAAGGTCTACACAAATAAAACTTGCCTTGGAACAAAGTATAAATGTACAAACCTCCATAGTGCCCCCATGTGAAAATCAGATTGTTTAAATAAGGGAAATGCATTAACATGCCTGTAAGAACAGTTAGAACTCCCAGAATAGAAATGGGGGGTTTTAACCTTGTTGTGATTCAGTAACCTACATTGTCAAGGAGGTATGCCAATTGGACTGGCTTTGAAGCCTCACCTCCACCGTCTGTATTCATTTTATGCCATGCCATTGATGTGTCTCTTCAAGTAGAGATCAGTTCATTCTTAATACAGTCAGGTAGCATAGAGTGCTTTTCACCCTGGGAAATACAAGCACAGAATGGGGAACTTTCTGGGTTGAGGAACAAAGTCCAAGGTAAACCCCTGGTGAGATTGTCAAAGGCAGACTGTGAAGAGGCATGAGAAGGTGCCACATGTTATCCGAAAGGAGGAAGAGTGATTGGCAAGGTCAGGCTATTTGCAGAGATAGCATTTGAGCCCAGTTCGATGGAAACTTAAAAGCTTAGATAAGTCAAAGGGCTGAGAGAGAGAGGGGAAAAAAAACGTCATGCTTTCCTTATGGGAAACTTAGTAAGAAAAAGATTTAATGGTATTGGAGGAATTCTCTAAATGGAAAGGAAATTGTAAAAGGAATCTTTTGTAGAGTGTTTAGAAAATATTTTAAAAAGACACCTAATTTTATTAGGTGGACAAAAGGATTAATTGTGGGTATGTTCAGAGAGGGACGTATTTTTAAAACATCCAAAGGACATATTATAAGCAAATATTAACAATTGCACTTTAAAAATCTCATCAGGCATTAGCTTCCACATATGATCCTTGAATCAGAATAAGCTGGTCAATTTGTAAGGACAACAAAAAAAGGCAGTTTCCGTGGCTTTCTTTTGTGAAGGTAGGGCTCAGAAATGGGCTTTTTTAGCAAGCTTTCTCTGGTGGAGGTATTTTTAATTCCATTTAGTACAGAGTCGCGGGTTCTTCCTGAGTGGGCTTGTGTGTTCTTTCCTCCTCAGCTGCAGTCTGCCTCTGGGTGCGCGTCTGTTGGACCCTCCACACTGAGGCCACAAAGGCATGCAGGCTGACACCAGAACCCTAGATCTTCTATCCTCCACGAAGTTACATTTCTCTTCTCTGCCTACAAGGTCTTCCATACCTCTTCTCTTTCTTTCAAAATTCTACTTGGAGTCACTTTCTCTGGAAAGTCTGACGAGTGTACCAGGCGCTATGTTGGGCAACTGTTCCACGTGCCTCCGTAGCTCCTGATGCAATACAGTCAGTGTGAAGTCTCAGTATCGCCTCTCATTCTAGATTGTGCTGGTCCATTTACGTATATTCCTTTCATCTACTTGGTAAATTTTTATTTTATTTTATGTCCTTATTTTGAGAAGGAGGGAGGGAGGGACATACAAGGTTGGGGGCAAAGAGAGAGGGACAGAGAGAGCATGCTAAGCAGGCTACCTACTGTCAGTGTGGAGCCTGATGCCAGGCTCTAATTCAGGAACCATGAGATCCTGACCTGAGCTGAAGCCAAGAGCTGGATGCTTAATCGACTAACCCACCCAGATGCCCCTATTTGGTAAATTCTTATGAAGGGTCTGCTTATCCAGGCAATACGGTAACAAGTAACTAACATGTAGTATCTACTGAGGGAGATAACACATGAACAACTAGAATGCAATGTATTAATTGCTATGCAGAAATGCCATAGGAGAATGCCACAGGATCCCACACATACTGGACTTCTCTGCTATACAGTAAGGA
Organism: Suricata suricatta; assembly: GCF_006229205.1. Lineage (NCBI taxonomy): Eukaryota > Metazoa > Chordata > Mammalia > Carnivora > Herpestidae > Suricata > Suricata suricatta. The sequence continues at coordinate 21,306,119 of NC_043715.1, forward strand.
TTTACATGACTTCTATTGTCCAGAAGCCTTTACTTGATTTTCTTCATGCCTCTACTTAAAGCCTTACCTAAACATTCTTTGACAATAAGAACAAGATCTACCATTTCTAGAGTAGCCTCTTGTCCAATTAAAGAACTTGCAGCATCCATTTATTTTGTATTCACTACCATCTGTATGCTTTGATAAGAAAGGAAAACAATACAAAATAATAATCATATTACTCTTAGCCTCAGGTTAATCATATGTATAAAACTTACCGTGATAACATTGGATGGAATACATTGATCATTTTAATATGCTTCAATTCTTAATGTGAATTGTATTGCCTCATCCTCATACCATCCTCTTACCTTAGGTGCTACAATTGTCTCCATGTCACTGATGAAGAGACTGAAGTTCCAGCAAAAAGTTCCATTTGTTCATAGTCCAACAGTAAGTAACCCCTTGATTTCAAACCTCTGTAGCCTGGCTCCATTCCTATCCATTAGCTATTTTCCTTGCAGTTTTATTTCATCATGACATTCCATTGTGTCTCTCAGTTGAAGTTTATTCTAACACTGTCATTTCTGGAGAATTAACACAGCAGACATTTTAGGATTGAAATGTGTGGCTTGAATCCTGTTGCTATCACTTACTAGCTATGCGTCCTTGAGTACTTTGCTCAAGCTTTCTGTGCTGTAGGTGAGTCGTGGGCACAATGAGGATAATAATAGGAGATAACTTGGTTATCTCAATGCGTCAATACATATTAAACACTTGGAGCAGAGGTGAACAAGTAGTAAACTTTAATTTCTGGTTATGATCACTATGATTGCTATCACTGTTACTACTACAATGAATATTACTACAAATAGAGCGTTACCACCGTGGCTGGCTTGTGAACCCCAGTAAGGCAAAAAGAATCAGTGTTCCCATTGTTCACATGGGAATGAACTTAAGACCTCCTGGCTTTCCCTGTAATCTTTAAGTGAGGATTTAAAAAAGACTGATAGGATTTTATATTCTCTGGATCTGTACTAACAAAGGACTTATAACTGTATCACTCCATTTTTAACTTTTATTGAGGTGCATGTATTTTCTTTGTGAGATTCTGTGTACATACAATAAAATAAAGGAGAAAGATAAATGTCAATAGTCCCTCAAGCATCAGAATCTGGAATCTAGTGGAGCTACTTCTATTTCACACTTGTTCTCTATCTGCTTATAGAAAATATACACTGGACCCTAAATATTATACCTTAGACCCAACAACAAGGGGAAATAACTTTGATTGATTGATGCAAGATCTCTATGCGAGGCACTTTTACTTGTGTTTGCTTTTTTTTTTTTTTTTTTAGCAGTGTTCTTTATAAGACTTGGAGGTACGATGCATTATCCCCATTTTTATTTGACAAACTTCCAGCTCAGTGAGGTGAAACAAGTTGTGTAAAGACACCTTAATAAGTGTCAAACAAATTTTAATTCCGGTGCCTGATTCCAGAGTTCAGACACTAAATATTAGGATATGGAATATCCTACACGCGCTCAAAGAACAATTAACAAGCATGTTCGTCAATCAGAGAAAAAAAATAATTTTTAAGAAATAATGTGGTCGCTAGCTAATGAAGAGTCCAGAAAGAAAGGGATGGGAATAATGGTTGAAGATAGATACAAATGTATTGCATAGATATATAAATAGCATCTTAAAATCCTTCTGGGTGCCAGATCACTAAATCTAATTGTGGTGTTAATTTAAGTGTTCTAACATTACACAATGTCGAAAGCTCTGTTGTTTTATATCTTAATTCAATTATAATACTTTCTTTGTTTCCTTTTGATCATTATAAAGATAACATATTTTTGATAGAGAAAATTTGGTGAAAAATTCTAGAAGGAAGGTCAAATTATTCATTGTCAAAAGATTCATAGATAACCATTGGACAACTCTCAACATTTCATTTTATGAATTCTTCTTATTTTTTTAATATTTTTGTATATCAGTATTTCTGTGTTCTGTTATTTTTAAATTAATATACAGCCACATCTCTTTTCTGCTTTTTTTTTTTTCCAATTTAGTGTTTGGCAGTTTTATAACCCAACTTTTTATAGACAAGATTCTAACAACTTCATAGCTCTCTATCCTGAGGATTTATAAATTTGTAATTTGCCATTACATTTTTGTTATTTTATATATATAGGCCCTTTTTGCTCTCATGAACATTTTTATTTTTTATTATTTATTTTTTAAATATAACTTACTGTCAAATTGGCTAGCATATAGTGCGTAAAGTGTGCTCTTGCTTTTTGGGGGTAGGTTCCCATGGTTCATTGCTTACATATAATAGCCAGTGCTCATCCCCAAAAAGTACCTTCTTCAATGTCCATCACCCATTTTCCCCTCTTCCCCACCCCCATCAACCTTCAATTTGTTCTCTGTATTTAAAATCTCTTATGGTTTTCCTCCCTCCCTCTCTGTAACTATTTTTTTCCCTTCCCTTCCCCCATGGTCTTCTGTTAAGTTTCTCAAGATCCACATATGAGTAAAAACATATGATATCTGTCCGTCTCTGACTGACTTATTTCATTCAGCATAATACCTTCCAGTTCCATCCACATTGCTGCAAATGGCATGATTAAATTTATTCTTATTGCCAAGTAGTATTCCTTTATATATATATATATAAGCCACATGTTCTTTATCCATTCATCAGCTGGTGGACATTTAGGCTCTTTCCATAGTTTGGCTATTGTTGAGAGTGCTGCTGTAAAACATTGGAGTACATGTGACCCTCTGCATCAGCACTCCTGTATCCTTTGGATAAATTCCTAGTAGTGCTCTTGCTGGGTTGTAGGGTAGTTCTATTTTTAATTTTTTTGAGGAATCTCCACACTGTTTTCCAGAGCAGCTGCACCAGTTTACATTCCCACCAACAGTGCGTGTCTCCATATCCGCACCAGCATCTGTAGTTTCCCAAGTTGTTCATTTTAGCCACTCTGTTCAGTGTGAGGTGGTATCTCAATGTGGTTTTGATTTGTATTTCCCTGATGATGAGTGACATTGAGCACCTTTATTGTGTCTGTTGGCCATCTTGGATGTCTTCTTTGGAAAAGTGTTTATTCATGTCTTCTTCCCATTTCTTCACTGGATTATTTGTTTTTCAGGTGTTAAGTTTGTTAAGTTCTTTATAGATTTTAGATACTAGCCAAAATCTGATATGTCATTTATCTGATATGTCATTTGCAAATATATTTTCCCATTTTGTTGGTTGTCTTTTCATTTTGATGATTGTTTTCTTTCCACTGCAGAAGTTCTTTATCTTGATGAGGTCCTGATAGTTCATTTTTGCTTTTAATCCCCTTACCTTTGGGGATGTGTCAAGTAGGAAACTGCTGTGGTGGAGGTCTAGGAGGTTGTTTCCTACTTTCTCCTCGAGGGTTTTGATGGTTTCCTGTCTCACATTCAGGTCCTTCAGCCATTTTGAGTTAATTTTTGTGTATGGTGTAAGAAAGTGGTCTAGTTTCATTCTTCTGCATGTTGCTGTCCAGTTCTCCCAGTACCATTTGCTAAAAAGACTGTCTTTTTATAAATTAAATTGCATTATGGCTTAAGGTACCCTGAACATCTCTGTTACTCATACATTTTTCTGTATCCATCTTACTACAGTAGATTAAATATGTGGAGATACATATGAACATATTTAATGTCTTAATACATATTGACAAATTGCTTTTCTATGAATACAATAATCATTGGGCAGGAAACTCAGAGAGGAAGGGTACTTCCAAGATAGCAGAAGCCTGGGAAAGGCTAAGAAAAGAGGATGAAGACCAAGAAATTTTGGCAATGCATTTAGAGCTGAGGTAAGGGAAGGCAAGAGAAAGATCAGAAAATGCCAATCGACCTAAATTTTAAATTCACAGTCCACCAGAATTTAAAAAATATAAAATATACTATGTTGTCCCATTGGACCCCTATTTTCTGTTAAGAATGCAAGTGAAGGGATTATCAGCATTGCATTCTCTTCAAATCCATCAGAAAGGAGATACTTAGAAGCCCAGGTTTTGCCTCATGTGTTCATATTGGTTTTGGGTGATAGGGTTTGCTGTCCTTCAGTACAAAGGCAGGCATGTGTTTTACTGAGATGTATTTGAAACAGGACTGTTGTAATTGATGAAATACTGGCTCTATCTCTCAAAATGTGTTTTGAAACAACAGCAGCAGCAATATGCTTACTGGTTTTGGCAGCCCCCGGCAATGCAATATTCTAACAAGTGAATCTGGATATGATAAGAAAGTTATCTTTTGTAGTCCAAATTATGTCAATAAAAGTAAAAATTATATGAATTATATTTTAATTTTCAAAATAAAAAGTAACGTAAGTAAACAAAACATTACTAATTCTACAGTATTTTTATAAAATTTTTAGAGTTATTTTCTATCCATTATGATTTCAATATTTCCCTGCATTGTATTGATTTCTTTTATAACATTGTATTTCTAGAACTTAAATTTTTAAAGAATAACTATGTCTAGTAGTGACTGATCATATTATTTGCTTAATAAGTTTGACTCTAGGGGTGCCTGGGTGGCTCAGTTGGTTAAACGTCCGGCTTTGGCTCAGGTCATGATCTCACAGTTCGTGGGTTCAAGCCCCGCATCGGGCTCTGTGCTGACAGCTAGCTCAGAGCCTGGAGACGGCTTCAGATTCTGTATCTCCCTCTTTCTTTCTGATCCTCACCCACTCGCACTGTCTCTCTCTGTCTCTCAAAAATAAATAAAAAAAACATAAAAAATAAGTTTAACTCTGTAGAAAATCATCTCAATAATTTCAGGGTTATTAGTGTTCAGGTAAACAGTTAAATAGGAACATTTATGAATGCATTCAACAAGTAATTACTAAGATTGAAATAAAGGAATATAAGGTTAATTGTATTCTCTGCCTTTGATGAACTAGTGAATGATATTTAATGAAGTATGATGGTAGCTGAAGGTAAGGATCTGTGGCTTTTAAGAACTGAAGGGTTAAGCCCCACATCTCATTTCTTCTTGTATGCTATGCTGCTATCATAGTAGAGTGTATAGCTTTCTGAAAAAAGCCCAAGAGAAGGGCCTCTAACACAGCATAAAGAGCTGAGAACCCTGTTCCACAGGACAGGTAATGGCTGAGCTGAATTATCCTAGTGATCATCACAAGTCACAATTCAGTGGGATAAAATGTGCCATGCCATGGAAGTGTCGAGGAGTTGCTAGAATTGGGGACTTCAGCATGCCTGACATTTGAATTTGAGGTGAGATCCATGAATTAGGCATGAGGCCAAATCACAAATGAATGTAACCACTTTGGAGTCTGTTTCCTAAGTCCGTGCAGCACCACTGAAAGATTTCACACAAGTGACCCAATCATATTGGCACCGTAGAGAGAGCGCCCTGATGGAGATATGGAAGTTAAATGTGGGGATTTGGAAGATTGAGAATGTCATCATTTAGTAATGATTTAGTTTATTGTCCCACCGAGATATAATGGGGACCTTTTCCATGACAATGTAAGGAGGAACCGAGAAGAGGAGATACATGAAAGATATTTATTATCACAGATTTCTTACAAGAGTTTCTTTTGAAAAGCTCAGTTCTTTAAATCCCATGGATTTACAATCGGGCATCTTTCAAAACAGGGGCTGCTGAAATGAGAAAGAGTGAAAGCTAAATTGCCTCCAACTTAGAACACTTTTTTCAGCTCTAATTTGCCTATGTTTGGTGTGGAATTAAGTATTGAAATCCACTCAAGTTTCTAATTTTCAGCTCCCCTGCACCCACACAGCCTCACAGTTATGAGCTTGCTAATATAATGGGTTCCCAATTCGAACCAACTAGGGGCTTACTATGCAAATGTTCTTATATAGTATGTTTTTTATACAAATAAAACCTAGATGTGAATACTAGTAAACTTAGGGGTCTATATTTTAAAAGAGTTACTCTGTCTTTGTTTTTAATGCTATACTTATTTTTGAGGAAGAACTAGAGATGGAGTATGAGCAGGGGAGGGGCAGAGAGAGAAGGTGGCACAGTATCAAAAGCAGACCCCAGGCTCTGAACTGTCAGCGTAGAGCCTGATGAGGGGCTTGAACCCTTGAATCACAAAATCCTGACCTGAACTGGAGTTGGACACTTAACCAACTGAGCTTTCAGGTGACCCTTAATAGAATGAGTCTTAAATGTATTATAAGTATATAACCCAGTTGGGAAAATTGGAGACACAATGTAAAGAGAAGGGACGATTACAGAAAACCTTTGGCAGTACTGAACTGTAGTGTTCATGTGGTCCTTACATAATATCTAGTCTAAACAAAAGACAGTTAAGGAAATGAGGGAAACATAGGGAAAGACATGGTTCATGGTTCTGACATTAGCTTCCCTGTGAGTGAACATTAGATCATCCTCCTCTCAAAGTCTAGTTCGTTTCTCACTTACATCATGAAAACCAGACAAACACATTTTAAATACAGTGCATCATCCTGGACCAAACCCCATGTTTATATTATTAGAATGTTTAGGCTTTGAAGCTTAAGATTCTATATTATAATAAAAAGGCCACCTGGTAATTCTCATAGACACCAAAATGTGATCATGACTACTCTAGGACCGTAGGATCTCCTGTCACTCTAAATTTATGTGAATCTATGACTTTACGTAAAACAATCTGAAGGTTTTATACAGAGCAAGTACTCTTGAAATATAATGATTGCTTTAAAATATTTCTACTCTCACTTCCCAGAAAGTGTTTAAAAGGATGAGATGCAAGAAGACTTATCCTCTTGGTGAGGTGTAGATATTCAGGCTAGGAGGTAGAGGGGAGAGTTAGGAATATATTCTTGTCTGTGTCCCCTAGTGCCTAGCACAAAGCCTGAGGCATGGCGGGTATCCAGTGAAATGTATGGAATGAATTAACTAATATGAGAGTCAGAGACTTCCCTCTCAGTAGGGAAGTTGTGGAGGTAAGTTTTAGCTTCTGAAGTGAAGCCTTGAATGTTCCCAGTAATGAACTCCACAGTCATCTTTTGATGGAAATGGGAAGCAATTCCTTTACAGGCCTTCTGTAAGGGGCTATATATATATTGGAAAATGAAGCAATGGTTTTGCCATTGCTCGCATTAAATAGATGGGCTCTATTTCAGTTTCTTTCCTGTACAGGATTGCTCTGTGCCTCTAGATGGTGCTGCTGGCTCATTACTCAAGCCACTGCAGAATCCAAATCTAGGCAAGTGAGGAGTTCCAACCTCTGAGGAACCATCTCTGCATCTGTGGCTCTGCCTTTTGCCAATTTGCAGGAAGCTTTATTTTAAAATGCTTCCACTTGGCCAATTCTAATCACCTTTTCTTTCTACTCTCCCCTCATGATCTTTGTTTTTAAATTAAGGAAACTGGTTTAAGATATTCTTAATAGAACTTGTTTATGCTCTTTTTATGTGTAGTACATAGAATGGAAGAGTAAAGATAACTAATCCATGTTAGAGAAAAGATTCTGCCTGGCAACCTTCCATGTTGAACTTCGTACATATGGAACTCTATATTTACACACTCCATAAGTAACCTCGTCCAAGATACATGATCTCTCGGAGTCCAAATGTAATTTTTTTTAAAGAAACAGCTTAACACTTGAAATGGAGCATTAGTGAAGTAGAAAGACTCGGGATTGAAAAATATGTGGCATCTACATAGCTATTCTGCCCTCTTATGAGGATAAACACCAGTATTTTTTTTCATGGCACTTTTCTCTAATTAGCTAAATCTGGGACCAGAGTCCACCTCCTTCCCAGAAATAAAGATGGATAAGTGTCTGCATATACTTTAAACCATTAAATAACCCTGATCTATTCTTTTATTTTGTGGTAGTCATTTAGAACATCCACAAGCTATTTGTCCTCTTCATATTTCCATGAAATAAATAGCAGAACCAAAGTTAGAACCCAGAGACTGGCTCTAGGTTAAGTGTTTATGCACCATGCTGATCAGGGGCTACTTCTAAAATTCCAAGCTGGAGTCCCAAACTATTAATGCATGTCTTAATTAATGGCAGCAATTCATTCCTTGATCAAAAAAGAATTATTTGGCAGTTACTCTGAAAAAATGCTATTCTAAATAAACTGGGCTAAAGAGATAAATAGAATGACTCCTTCCAGAAGCTATCATTGTGGCAAAAGAGAATGACCATATGAAGTATTGCTGTGGGCAGTAATGGAGTCTCCTGTATTGCCATCTGCAGCATGTGACATGAAAGAAAGGTGTTACCAGGTACAGTGGGGGGACATGTGATAGAATAGGAGTAATCATTGCTGCCTTTTTTTTTTTATGTCTTTTATTTATTTTTGAGAGACAGCGCAAGCAGGGAGGGTCAGAGAGAGAAGGAGACACAGAATCTGAAGCAGGCTTCAGGCTCTGAGCTGTCAGCACAGAGCCCGACGCGGGCCTCGAACCCACAAACCGTGGGATCATGACCTGAGCCGAAGCTGGACGCTTAACCAACTGAGCCACCCAGGCGCCCCTAGTTCTACCTTGTTGAGGGACAAAGGCAAAGCTCACACTCAACTCACTTACATAGTATAGATCATTTTTGTTTTCCAAGAATTGGCAGGAAGTTACCAGAAGCACCAGAAGTAAATGAGTGCATGCATTTAGTTTTAAAAAATATAAAAACAATAATAACTGTGCGCATGTATTTGGTGTTCCCACATGATCAGTATCTCATTTGATTCTAACGCAAGTATCACAGTAACTACTATGTATAACAGCTCCTTCCGTTTCACGGATCTCAACTTCCAGACTCAGATAAAAATGGGCTTATTCAAGGTCACACAAACAATTACAGAGGGGGTTTCAAAGCTCTTGCTTTTAGCTTCCACATTAGATAGTCTTTCTGACTGCCTTTAATTAGAACCAAAGAGGAAGACAACACTACCTGTACCAAGCTGTAATTAAGTTTATGTTTCAGTGTCACAAACAGGACTCGAGATGGGTCTCTGAATCAGAGGGCTGGCAACACTTTAGCCTGAAGGAGGGAAAAGAAGCCACAGAGCCCAAAGGACCATTGAGCTTTTTGATGCAGCCAGGCTGACAACATGCTCAGCTTCAGTAATTTTGGTGGCTAAAGAAAATCTGGGGGCACCTGGGTGGCTCAGTCGGTTAAGCGTCCGGCTTCGGCTCAGGTCATGATCCCACGGTTCGTGGGCTCGAGCCCGGCGTCAGGCTCTGTGCTGACAGCTAGCTCAGAGCCTGGAGCCCGCTTCGGATTCTATATCTCCCTCTTTCTCTGACCCACCCCTGTTCGCGCTGTCTGTGTCTCAAAAAAATAAATAAAAACCATAAAAAATTTAAAAAATCTGGAGATGATAGCGGCTGATACAAACTTATACAATTAGAAACTAGAACTCAGCTTCCAGAAAGAAAACAATAAGGGCAGCATATCAGGACCTGCATGCAAAAGATTGAAGATTCTATAATGAACAGTGAAAAGTAGTTGTAAAATTTTGGAAAACTTACTTCACCTTTGACAGGCAGAGTTGCCTCAGTCTGCAGGTGCAGTCTCAGATGGCTGTCTTTATTTTAGTTCTTTCTCTGTTTCTATATTCAAAAGCCATGTACATTTAGCACTGTGTCAGAGAGGAAGGTGAAAATTAAAGCATGAAAAGGTGTGATCCACCTCAGGAGTCTATATAGAGCAATGTGGGTCTCCCTTCTGGCATACGAAGCCAAGCTCCTGTCTCTATGAAGACACTTTGAGTTTATCAACCCTTCCAGTGTGTGTGGCACTTGCAACTGTGCCTGCAACAAGGGAGTGTTCAGCAGGTAACTGTTGAATGTGTGACATAGTAAATTTGCTTCCATTCATCCACTCAGTAAGTACGAAGTGAGCATCTACAGTAGGGAATACACTACTGTAGTCACCTGGGCTTAAAGAGTATTGCTCATGAGGCTTCAATATACATGAGTATTTTCACAGAAAGAAAAAAGTGAAGTCAGTAAATGTGAAGCAAAAGCAAAGAAGGGTCTTGAGTTTGGAGGAAGCAGAAAATTTGATTTCTTGAATCTAGCCAGAGACTAAGACTGGAGCCTTTTGGAGAAGACTGAGTTTATACCACTCAAGACAGGTGACAGAGAGGGTTCAGAGGAAGACTCATTCATGGTAGATCTTTGGAGCACTTACCATTCTCTCAGACCCAGGTTATCTGCCTGGGGTAACTTGGACACAGTCCCTTTCCTGAGCAATACTGTTCCCAGAGTTCTTAACTCCAAAGAGCATCATAATCAAAAGTTGTGATCCGAATTCTTACTTTGTGTATGAGTTACCTTGTTTCTCTCCTTCCTCTTTCTATTCTCTGGATTTAGAAGAATTAAATGTGTAGTGTATTTATGTAGGAGTTAACGCTTTAAGGGCCCTTGCGTGCTAAAGCATCTAACTGGTCAAGAAACAGCCCGGTATGAGAGTTCTCAGATCACAGGGCACTGCTGCAATCAGTCCACGAGCTCCAGCCACTCCATCAGTGCCATGCCCTGTGGGTTTCGGTAACATCACTGATTATTCATTCACAGACCTGTTCATCCCCTCCCCGCTCTACCCTGGGCACAATTGCTCATTGTTCTCCACTGATTAGAATGCTGTGATTTATAAATGGATGATGTAAAAGAAAAAGAGACCAAGGCCATTACTTGCAGGTGGATTTTTTTAGTCTTGACTCCTGGGTAATCAATCTTCTGTGGTGTATCTCCTGTCTACTTACTCTTGGGACTTTTTTAAGTGACTTTCTACACTGATAACTGTACCAAGCTTCGTGTATGTCCAATTCTAAAAGGCAGATGAAATATTACTGTCTTCATGACAGTGTGTAAGGATCTAATTTACTCTAAACTGTCCTTCATGTGAACATTGTAATATTTGATTCAAAGACACTGAACTGACAGACGAAAAGGGCTGCGTAGAAAGTGTGGATATTTATATATCAAATTTGTCATCACTAAAATACTCAAACAGGCTCCTGTCTATTAATTGCTAACAGGCAAATTTTTAGATTGTGTGAATGCTGTCAAATTCTACTGTATGCCTAGGGATTAGCCTTCAGGGTTAAAACTGCAGAGCACCTCCTCTTGGCAGGCAAAGAAGACAAGAAATGAGAAGTTGCATACTCTAAGAGAAGAAGAAATGTGCTCTCTTCATCTCTAACCTGAGTTGGACCCAAATAGTTCTCTCGTGCTCTTATAGGTGGGAACCTTTTGGTAGGCCCCTTGTGTCTCATGGAGCACCGAATTCAGGCCCCCACACCAAGCAGGTGCTCATGCATAATCATTACAACAATTATAGCATTCATAGAACCCTGAAGGATTAGAGAGGTGGGGATTAATTAAAACCTAAAAAGAAATGAGAATCTGAGAGCAAAACTTGAGTTGATGGGTATAGTTTAGTAATGCCTATTTATTTGAGTTGGAGTGAGCCTATCAGCCCAACATCTGGCAAACCTCTGAGATTTAGTAGATGAGATCTCAGGCATCTGTGAACAAACATATCCTTTTTTTTTTTTCCTGTCCAGTGATGGAAAAGATAAGTTATTTTTATTTTATTTTATTTTATAAACAATTTAAATTTCTGTCACAGAAATCATGTTTCATGAGCTATTTTATGACATTCATTTTTTAAATCCTCTTTCTTATAAAAAGTTAAAATTAATTCTCTCTCTTTTTAAAACTTGGACTATTCTGGGGCACCTGGGTGACTCAGTCGGTTAAGCGCCGGCTTCGGCTCAGGTCATGATCTCACAGTTCGTGGGTTTGAGCCCAGTGTCAGGTTCTGTGCTGACAGCTATCTCAGAGCCTGGAGCCTGCTTTGGATTCTGTGTCTCCCTCTCTCTCTGACCCTCCCCTGCTCTCACTGTCTCTGTCGCTCAAAAATAAATAAAAGACATTAAAAATTTTTTTAAAAACTTGAACTATTCTGCAATTAGCAGGTATCAATGAAGTTAACTAAGTGATATGCAGCTATATGATTCTGCATGTAACTGAAAATTTTGAAAAATATTTCGATAAAAAATGTTTCTTGAGAGTGTGTGTTCAGGGGGATGGGTAGGAAGAGAGAGAGAATCTTAAGCAGACTCCACATCCATGGTGGAGCCCAATGTGGGGCTCAATCCCGTGATGTGAATGAGATCATGACCTGAGCTGAAATCAAGTGTGGGACATTAAACTGACCAGGCCACCCAGGTACCCCTGAAAAATGTTTATATAAATATGCTGAGGTCATCCTTCTTCTGTATTTTTAAGAAAAATTATATAGAAGAATAAGATACATACATACCTTCCTACAGATACTCATTCTTCACTATCCCAAGCATGGCCCAAATGTCAGAGCCCCCCCCCCCCCCCGGCACCTCCCCCACCCAAGTTAGAGGTAAAGATCCATTGAACAGGGTTCTTTTTTTCTTTTTTTTTTTTTATGAAACTTGACCACAACTACTTGATGAGGCAGGGATAGTCTTGGAAGAAAAAAAATAATTTGGAAAAGGATTATAAAAGGGAGAAAAAGGCTAAGAGACTGAATAGATTCTTATAGGCTCTTGTTACAAAGGATGACCATAAATTCTATGAAGTTGAATTAAAAGCAGAATTTTAAATCCCCATAACATGGCTCATTGTGAACTTGACTTAGTAGAAAAAAATTTTTTTTAATTTGTGTTTAGGAGAAAAAGATAAATTGTCAAATAGAGTAGTTGTGGGGAAGCAATTAATCCTCCTCTTAAATACTAAAAAGACAGACAAAAAGAAAATCCAAACATTAACCTGTCTCTCAGCTCACTTTCCTATATGCTAATCACCGGTGTTCATAGCGGTTGCAGACTGGACAGAAGCCCGAAGGATCACAGAAAGATTAAATTTTACTCATTAGATTGTAGCTAACAGAGTAGGAGAATGTCCTGATGTATGTTAACAGTGATTTCCAATAACTTGCTCTGTGACCTTGGAAAATTCACTTACCTGCTCTGAACTTCAGTTTCAATATTTGTCAAATTAAGTGATTGAAGGAGTAATCTGAAGTCCCTCAGATAACTAAAAGTCAATGATTTTTAAGATATTAAAAAAAAAAAAGGCTTGGATTTAAAATTTTCTTCCAGCCAGGAAATAGAATTAGTAAAGTACTTTTCAAAGCTATCAAAAGCCAATACAGATGATTCTCAAGTATAGCTGGATTTGAGAATCATTAACACCCACATATCATTAGAAAAACATTGACTAGGAGTCAGACCAGTCAGAAAAGTTCAAATTATCACAAGTTTTTAGAGCTAGTGCCCTGTTCTAGCCAGAATACTCCAGTTATAGGGTTCCGGGTTGAGAGAAAGTCTAAACTTCGAAGATAGGAAAAATGCACTAAAAATGAAGTATTTAATCAGGGAAATCTCAGAGTGCAAGGAGGGGCCATGGGAGGAGAGAATTGCATAGGTTTTTATGAATAAATAATCTTCTATGGTTGATGTATTCTGTATGAGAAATGTTTGTAATAGATATGGCTACTGGTTTTTCTTTGTCATTAATTTCAAGAAAAGAGCAAGTATCTGGTTTTTAAGATTAAAATAATATAGCATATGGCATCAGCTAGGTGGCTTTGTCAGTTAAGCACCTGACTCTTGATTTTGGCTCAGGTCATGATCTCATGTTCCAGGAGATGGAGCCCTGCATTGGGCTCCATGCTGATATGGTAGAGCCTCCTTGGGATTCTCTCTCTCCCTCTCTCTCTGCCCCTCCCCCACTCATGCATTCATGTGCATACTGTCTCTCACCCTCTCCCTTTCAAAATAAATAAATATACATTAAGAAATAAATAAAATAATATAAAATGTGAACTAATTTTTTAAATTTTTTAAATGTTTTATATATTTTTGAGACAGAGAGAGACAGAGCATGAGTGGGGGAGGGGCAGAGAGAGAGGGAGACACAGAATCGGAAGTAAGGCTCCAGGCCCTGAGCTGTCAGCACAGAGCCTAATGTGGGGCTCGAACCCACAAACCCGAGATCATGACCTGAACTGAAGTTGGAGGCTTAGCCGACTGAGCCACCCAGGCGTCCTTGTGAACTAAATTCTAACTAACCACCCTTAATCTTTTGAATGTTATAGCCCTGACCTATTCGACTGGCCATGCCATAGATAACTATAGTTTAATGTCAAATATAAAATATTTCTGCTCATGAATATGCATAGAAACAGTAGCATACACACAGACACACACATAATAGAATACATAGACAAGATCATACACTCAATTTCATCAAGTGATTTGCTTTTCTTAGTTAATACATCGTTGAGACCTGCATTCACCCTGATATGAAAAGTTTTATCCTGTGGAGAGTGCAGACCTGTCTCTTTACGTATAATACTTGAATAAAATTCCATTGTATGAATGTACTCAAATTAACTGTTTCTCTAAAAACTCCTTTACTTAAATAGTTTAAAGTCTGCTCTTTTTATAACCCACATTTGAAGCTACAATTGGTCTGATATTTTTAGAACCAAGTAGGGTATGACTTTAAACAAATAAAAACATTCCCTCTCTGGCCATGTTGTATGTTGTAGAAGGAAAGCCCGTTCTTAATCTTAGACTTTAAGAAAGTAACCTAAGTCTGTTCCGTGTCTTTTCATTACTGGCTGTGCAACATTAGAGAATTAATTCCTCCCAGGGTCTGTGCTATCCTCTGCAAAATAGTTCGATGAGTTTTGTGAACCTGGAGAAAAAAATGTGAATCTTCTCTTCTAAAATAGCAAAAGTCTAATTGAATACTGAAGGAAAAAAAAAACTTTGTAATAAAAGCAACCAAACTCTGTTCATTGGAATCTTTGCAGTGATTATTGGGACAACTACCAACGACCCCAGCACTCTCGTTGGAATTCTACTAGTCATGGAGAGTGTAACGCTCTTCATCCTGTTAGATGGCCAAAGCAAAAGGCACATTTCTAATTGTTCTGGAGACAGGACATCTCAGATCAGGTGTTCCAGGAGCCATCAACAGCATTGAATTGGCATAGCTGGTATGTCCTTGCCAACCACAGGGTCCCAGGGGACATTCCTTCAGAAACAGTCGAAAAAATCTTTCCTTCTCTCTCTTCAAATTAGTAGACTTTCCAGAGGAGATTTGGTAGAAGCATTTCCAAGCTGCAGAAAGAAGCTATCTCTAAACTTTGTGGAATTTGCCCAAATAAATTTGCATTAGAAATATAAATGCAGTGATAAGATCTTTAAAAAGAAAGAACCCAAGGCCTGATACTATTCATTTATTACCTAGAAAACAACAAAATAAAATAAACATAATAAAGTATATGCTTATGGAAGCTGCTTTCATTAGATTATCCAAGTTTATGATTTTTATCAGTAAGTTATTTTTTTCTCATTATATTGATAAGAGGTAGTTGCACTGGACAGAGAAATAGAGCTTGACCATATATTGGAGATTTAAATTACCTCTTAAAGTTGCTAAAATCTTATTTACATTAATAAATTTTGTACCGAGACTTTTTTGGGATAAACCTGACTGCTAACTTAAATCTTTTAACTAATCCAACTTTCACCTATATACACAATATAGAAATTCTATTATTTTCGGCATCTCATAGCAGCTTTGAAATTGCACAACCTACTTTAGCATTCTTTAGTCTTTAACAAGTAAGACTGGGAATTGAGGAATAATCAGTAATGGTTATCTGCCTTTTCCTGTTTAAGAACAATAATGGTGCTCACTCATCCCGAACAAGGCTGTTAATTAATCATTGTAGCTATGCAGGTTGAAGTCCCAATGTTATCATCACTGAAGCATAACAGCAGTATAAACTCCTGCTTAAGTGCTTTTGTTCTGTGAAATAAATCTTTGCATTACAACCATTTCTAATCATTTATTAAAAGTATAACACTTTGCTATTATCATACTTGATTGTGATGTTTTTAAGCCATTTATTTGTTTTACTTGCTAGCACAAATTTAATTTGCTAGAATTTTTAAGCATCTAGTGGATTTTGTGGGAGGGATAGGAGAGCTCTCTGAAATAATGCATTAAAAAAAAACAAAAGTAAAAATAGGCAAAAAGAACAGGATAGAAAATCTGCATGCTCAGACTGATTGGTTATACAGTGGACATTAGACATAAAACACTAGTGTCTGGATTATTTGAGTCAGCTATGGAACACAACCAAAAGAAATAATTAATAATATGTGTTGAGGGGTGCCTGGGTGGCTCAGTCAGTTGAGCCACCAACTTTGGCTCAGGTCACGATCTCACGTTTCGTGGGTTCGAGCCCCATGTCGGGCTCTGTGCTGACAGCTCTGAGCCTGCTTCTGATTCTGTGTCTCTCTCTCTCTTTGACCATCATCAGCTCACGCTCTGTGTGTCTCTCTCTCTCAAAAAGAAATAAACGTTAAAAAATTTAAAAACATAATATGTGTTGAGTTAACCATATTATCTCAAACAAATAGAACTTTCTGTTGACTTGAATGTTTGTCTCTAATTTGGAAGTTGAGGTAATAGCCTAATTTGCTTAAATGTTATTTAGTATCTGTGAATAATTTAGGTGAAATTACTACTTTATAGTCTCATGGGATCCACATCCCTGAGGAAAGATAACTTTTTAAGAGACTTTATCTAACCAGATACAATGTTTTTATTAATACCAAAAACAAAGAATAGGTCAATTTATTTTTTAATAAGACCACAGAATAGTGAATACCTAGGAGTATACTGAATACTTGGGTGCCATCCCTATCCCCCATGCAGCAGTGGGACAGTTACAGTCTCCTGGAGCTCCTCTTTGAGGACATGTTGATTAAATGCTTGACTGAGGTCTAATACAGGTTATGGAGAAACATAATGCCACTAATTGTTAAACAAATAGACCAGAACTTACACAGCCAAATGAATGTTGACTTTTTGAAACTAGTACCTAGGGAGTCTGCAGATTTAACTCCAATATAGCACCTGATCTCAAAACTCTGGAACTTCCCCCTTAATGATATTTGTTGGCTCAACTTATCCGATCATTATGTTTGCACTCAAGAGATGGGAAACTTTTTCCCAGTCAGAGATAGTTTTGGATGGATTCACTACAACATTGTGAAATTGGACTGCAGTTTCAATCATTTGGGGGTTCGGTCACTATTTCTATCATTTACTGCCTGAAAGACTGAGCAGTTGCTATGAGAGACTGAGTGAATGAACATATGAATAAATTAATACATGGTAATTTCATACCTTAATCACAAAATCTCTCCTTGCCAAAGCTAATCCCAAATTTTGATGTAGTGCTGAAGAAAGATTTGGCTAATATATGAAAATACTTTGGTCACCAACAAACCTTATTCCTCCCTTAAGATATGCATGAGGTTCCTACTATGTGTTATGCATTGTACTAAGGCAGATGAAATCCTAAGATAGGCAATTGCATGTCCTCCCAAATCTTACAGTCTAACACAGAAGACAAACAAGTACCCATGTAATGAGAGTACTGTCTGATTGGAGCTAAAAGAGGGAGGCAAAGGATGAATGAGACTAGAAGGAAAGAGGGGAGAGAAGGGAGAGTTTAGGGAAGACTTCTGAGAGAAGAATTTGTGGATCTGAAAAAATACTTAGAAGTAACGATGCCACTTGCAAAGTACTGAATGTGTCCCCATACAATTCAACTATTGAAATCCTATTTCCCAATGTGATGGGATTAGGAGGTAAGCTTTTGGGAGATAATTAGGTTATGAGTGTGGAACTCTGATGGATAGGATTAGTGTCATCATAAAAGAAGCCCCAGAAATCTCTCTCGCCCTTCTTTTGCCACATGAGGATAAAATGAGAAGTCAACAGTCTATAAGCCAAAAAAGGGTGTCACCCAAACCAAATTATGCTGGCACTTGCTGGCTGATCTTGGACTTCTAGCCTCCAGACTGGTGAGGAATACTTTTCTGTTATTTGTTATAGCAACCCAAATCTAAGGTATTATTGTTTGAGGATATGAAGGTCCAAACAGAAGCACTAATTTATCCAGATTTGAATGACCTCTTGTAGATTTTTTTTTAATATTTTATTTTTAAGTAATCTCTAAACCCAATGTGGGACTTGAACTTACAACCCTGAGATCAAGAATAGCATGCTCTACCAAATGAGCCAGCCAGGAGCCCCAACATCTTGTAGATTTTACCTGTGAGTTATTAACACAGATCCAGATCTCCGGTGTTCTGTCACTAGTCTATATTAAGAAAGTCTATACATTCTAAAAGGTGTACCTAGGAAAGATCCTATTTATGTGTATTATCCTGAAATAATTGTGACAGCCCTCTCCTTTCACTCTCAAAAGGGAACCAGCTTAGAAAAGAGATACAGTTTGTTATCTAGTGTATGATGGAATGTGTGGTCTCTGAGACACATGACCAAGATACATTATGGAAGTGCAGAATTTCAAATGTTGGCTCCAAGGGCAGCAGCTGTGAGATTCAAAGCTGTCTTTAATATTTACTGGTTGTAGTCAAATTACCAACCCCCTGAGTGTCATCTATATGTGTAACGGATTGGGGAAATGTAGGTTGATATTTACCTCATAGTTGTGTTTTGAGCATTTTCTTTTTAAATGTTTATTTTTGAGAGAGAGACAGACAGACAGAGGGAGGCAGTGCAAGCAGAGGAGGGGCAGAGAGAGAATCCCAAGCAGGTTCCATGCTGTCAGCTCAGAGCCCCACACAGGGCTCAATCCCACAAACGGTGAGATCATGACCTGAGCCGAAGTCGGACGCTTAACCGACTGAGCCACCCATGCACCCCCATTTTTCTTTTTAAGCCTATTGTGTCTAATCCTTGACACCAATTCAAAGGCCTCTGGCTGTAGAGAGCATACATATTTGTACCAGAAAAAAATTTTTTTGCCAAGTTTTGTACTTGATCTGGATACTCAATAAATTTTATCTAACTTTTAAATTCTAATTTTGCCTTTCATTACACTGGACCTTTGCTAAATATTTCTAGGACTTGACTTCCTTGTGAACATCTGATTTTTTAAAAATATCCACCCTTTCATATTTCACTCTAGTACTCTTAGGAATTATTAACAATTGAGATAACTGTTGAATAATGAAGTACCAAGAAGCACCCACTCAATTTGTTAATAGTATTTGACTTCTAGCAAATGCTCCAAAATACTGAGAGGCCAAAGCTGTTTTTGTTGTTGTTGTTGTTGTTGTTGTTGTTGTTGTTTACTCTTGGTTTTCAGTTCATTAATCAAAGTCCCACATAATGATTCATCAAGTACTCCACATCATAGTATCACAGGACAAACATTACACTGGCAAGGAAGTTTAACCAAGTTACTCAATAAAGGAAACACAATAACATTAACAAAAATAAGATTCCAAAGACAAACTGTTCTGAACCTGAAAAAGAATAGATAAAAACCAACATAACTTTCCTGTTTTCAAAACAGTTTAATTATATCACTTTAAATACAGAAAAATAATGAAATTTCTCAGTATTTTCTAATATAGACCTCATCAGTCTTAGTTGTAAATAATTTTAGTATTATCTTCTCTAGTGAATTCCTTCACAAAGTAGTCTTCGGACACACCAATTTGGATATTATTTTTCCCTTTTTGTTGTATTTTCAACTCAACATTTGAATCCTCTGAAAATGCCTATGTTGTACTATAAGGCTCTTTTCCCACCTTACTTTCTTATCTAACTTTATTAATTCTGCCCGGTGATGTGCACCCTTTTTCTGTGAGACTCTTCTGGCATCCTTTGCCTCCAGTCAGAATTCTAGCTCCTAACCTCCAGTCAGAATTACTTCACAGTCCTTGGTGACTGGCTGGATTTAACAGTTTTTTAATCCCAATTTTTATCATAGCAGCATACAGGTTGCATTTCCCTATTCAGTCATAAATTCTTTTGAAGTAGACACTATGTCTTGTTTCACTTTTCTGCGTACCTCCTCACTCACTGTCACCCCACTCTTCAGCAAGGCATTGTAAGATTTAAATGTGCAAGACATATCTGTCAATTAACACATTTTTATGTACATAGACAGTATTATTATGGTTTAATTACAAGCTTGATTTTGCAAACACAATTGAATTTATCCCCCGAAAATGGTTTCAGTCTCTTTTTCTCTTTTTTTCTCTTTTACACACACACACACACACACACACACACACACACACACACACAGAAACTGGCCAATTACACCCCTATGATAGCACCTTTG
Organism: Suricata suricatta; assembly: GCF_006229205.1. Taxonomy (NCBI): domain Eukaryota; kingdom Metazoa; phylum Chordata; class Mammalia; order Carnivora; family Herpestidae; genus Suricata; species Suricata suricatta. Next base: position 21,326,347 of record NC_043715.1, read on the forward strand.
AAATAAAGACAACCCCTCCAAACCCTCCCCCCTTTAAATTGCTTTTGGAAGAAAGACATAAAGTGAGTTAGGTATGCCGAACAGGTGAATATCAAAGGCAGAATTCCCCCTCCTGCCATTAACTACACGAAAGCTTTTGGGAGTTACTCCTTTGCTCATTTTAGTGGTTTGTATAATGAGATCCGAAGACAGAAACTCTGGCAACTCTTGGATCTATTTGTAGCTGCTAGACACAGAGACACACTCTGCACAGGAAGGATGATTCTATTTGAAAGCACCAAGCATCCAGATGCCTGAAGTGGCCAATAATCACTCCTGTCTTGTCTAGGTATCATCCAGTGCCTTGCCTTTTGCAGTGGGCTTCACTTTCCTTTTCACTTTTTTTTTTTCCTTTTTAGACTCATTACTATGAAAAAGCATTCTCTACAGCTCATTTGGCTTATTGTGAAATAGAGTCTCGAGAGGAGAAAAAGAGGAACCCATCATGCATACTAAAATGATTGTAGGAAACCCAAGTAATTACACACACACACACACACACACACACACACATCTGTCTACATGTAACATAAACAATATCTGATAAGATAGAAATCTGGGCAATGTATCAGGTACATATGAAACATTCTGAAGTGTCTCCTGAATGCTGACTTGATTTTGCAATGTTATGCTTGCATCTTTTTTTGACATTCCAAATCAAGAGTACGTGACTTAGAACCTTATACCAGTATTGACTTCATTCCTGATGTTTTTTATAAACAAAGTTTTGTGTAGCCTCAACTACATCTTCTCATCGGTGTAGATAACTAACAAAACATTAGTTCTGATGTCCATATCTAGATAGTCCCTTTTTGAGTGACACTAGACCAAGAATGATGAAAGAAAGGAACTAGACTGCTGATACTTAGTTGGAAGGAGGGCATGGCAAGAGGAAAACAGTTGCCAAAGGCAGCAGGCCCTCTGATGGGGAGGGCGCTTACTTTCTCATTGCACATGCCAGCGAGGAGACTGGATTTGCAGACAAGTCTAGGCCGGATTTTGGAAGTACTGATCAATATGGGTAATACTTAGCTTTTGTAAACTTTGTATCTTTAAACATACTTGGAAATAAAAGGAAAGCACCTCCTTTGTGTTAAATTTGCAAAATTGGCTGAATTCCCCTACCTCACTTTTTGCTTATAATTCAAAGTCCGTCCTGAATAAAAATGTAATCATTACATGAATTTCTACCTCTGGGGCAAATCAGGGTCTTATAACTTTACCAAGCTGGAGTGGCTTCCAGAAACCTCAGCCCAGGAGTAAACTTAGCGAGCTTGCATATACAAAGGTTTCCTTGGGATTAAGCAACAATTCTGTATCATTCATCCTCTTGATGCCCTGCAACACTATCAGGTTTAAACTGTTTGTATTTCCCCGTGATCCATAAAGCCCAGATTTATGCCTTTTTTGTTGTCATAATTCTCATCAAAATTTCAGTTTAAACCTAACACTGTCTCCATTTTGACATTACATTATATAGTGACTCTAATAACCTCCACATACTAGATCCCCTATAATTATTATTTTCAAAGTATAGGCCACAGATTAAACATAAAATAACCTGAGAAGGTTGTTTGAAAAGGCGAAGTCCTAAGTATCATTCTCAGAGATGTTGATTTGATTAGGTCTATGTGGTGCCCAAGAATTTGTACTCATTCAATTAATATTTATTGAGCATATCACCAGATGCTCTTTTCAGTGCTAAAAGTCAGCAATAAACAGGACAAATCCTTATCCATTCTCAGTGCTTCTGGTAACTAAGAGTGAATTTTTAAAGAAACCTAGAGTGAGGGGCACCTGGGTGGCTCAGTGGGTTGAGCATCCGACTCCAGCTCAGGTCATAATTTCACGGTTTGTGAGTCTGAGCCCTGCCTTGGGCTCTGTGCTGACAGCTCAGAGCCTGGAGCCCTCTTCAGTTTCTGTGTCGCCTTCTTTCTCTGCTCCTCCCATGATCATGCTCTGTCTCTCTCTCTCAGTAATAGATAAATGTGAAAAATAAAAATAAAAAAAGAAAGAAAACCTAAAGTGAAGGAAAGGAAAGAAAGAAATTTTGATATTTTAAATAAGGAAATAAGTTAGGCTACTTAACTTAGGGATCACTTAATGTATCTACTCACTCACTAATATTCCCAATAAATAAATAAATTCCCAAAGTCATACCCAGGACTTGGGACAAACAGGTAAATCCTAGTTCTTTAAAACCTGCCCATCATTGCTGTCTAACACAATTGAAACCGTAGATAATTTATAGCAGTTTGCATATGTCCTACGCTTGTATCATCTCAGCCTGATTCCTCTGAAATACAAAGAAATGTGTTATAATTATTTTACAAAAGGAAAAACTAGAGCACATTTTAATCAGGCAGCCATGTTTTTAGTGATTTCAAATTCTGCACTACCTTTGGATCACATGGCAAGAGTATGGATCTTAAATTCATACCAACCTGAATCTAATGATTTTCTACCATTCAGTTTTCTCTACAAAAGAGTTTCTCAGCTTCAGCACTGTTGAAATTCTGGGCCGTACAAGTCTTTGTTGTGGGGGATGGCTTTATGCATGTAGGATGTTTAGCAACCTTCATGGCCTCAACACCCAAGATGCCATTTGCACCACCATCCACCTCCAGTCATGGCAACCAAAAATGTCTCCAGATGTCTCCACGTGTTCCCTAGGGAACACAATCACTTTAAGTTGAGAACCATGGTATATATTACTGAGATGCTAATAATTCTCATCCATAATCAAGAAATTTATGATTAAAGCAATTGTATTCCCATTCGGTCTGCATTTTAGGACTGTACATAATTATTAACTATTATTACTACCATATTTCAAATATGATCAAGCCCAGGGACTGTCTTATTTTCATTTGCCTGTGGCATGCCCAAGACAGTCTAGTTTCTATAAATGAAGAACAAATAATTCTCAACAATTGGCTAAAAAGGGGTGAAGAAACAAACATATGTTCAAATTGTGACTTTCCTCTTCCGACTAAATTTTTGACCACTACATTAGTCATCTCAGGCTGCTTTAACAAAATATCATAAACTAGGGGGCTTAAACAGCAGATGCTTATTTTGTTACAATTAAAGATGCTGAAAATCCACCATCAAGGTCTTGAAAGATTTGGTTTCTCCTTAAGTTTCTCTCCTTGGCTTGTAAGTGGCTGCCTCCTGATTTTGTCATACTTGGCCTTTTCTCTGTGTGCTCATATCCCTGGTAACTCTTCCTTCCTTGTGTAAAAATCTACTTGAAAGAATTCGAATTGAATTAGGACCCACCCTAACCACCTCATTTAATCTTAATTACCTCTTTAAAGATTCTGTCTACCAATATCGTCATATTTTGAGAAATTTGTGGTCAGGGCTTCAACATATGAATTTGAATGGGACACAGTCTTTTCCTAACAACTTTATTCAAGAATTCAGTCTTCCAAGTGTCAAATGAGTGTGTCATACTAGATCATGTTTTTCCAATTATTTTTCTAAATATTAATCATTGTCATGATTTTGGATGTTTCTGTACATTATCTTTATTATTTGTTGATATTTTAAAGTTAAATCATTGTTTAAATCATATATTTAAAATGGATTTTTATTGTTACAGTAATGGAAAACAATCATATTTACTTACCTTATATAATAATATTACTAAGACTTTAAAAATGAAAAATATATACCTTCATCTTGCTCCAGCCTAAGGCACTGAACCTCAAGTCCACTCTATCTTGATTATAATGGCAAGTGTTGAAGACACGAAGTGTTAAAGACAAATTAGCAACACACTGATTCATCCTTCTTGATGTACCCAGAGGGAAGGAAAGAAGGTTGAGATGAGAATAACTTTCTCACTACAATTTCAAGGTTAATTATTGCCTTGCCAGCATGTCATCTGAAACCATCTTGTGTTCCACTGAACATCATTCTGATTTATACCCCAGTTTCACATCCCCCACTCCGGCAAACCCTGTGCTGGTTGATTTCTAATTCTGTTTCAAAGATCCTACCAATCTTTTAGGATGTAAGTGTCAAATATTAAAAGAAGTAGAAAGTAAAGTTAATAGTGAAGTTGTGGGGTTAACTGTAAGTCAAATGGATTGAGTAGAGCCATTGAATAATGTCTTTATAATTGACATGAGAGTGCTGTACAGTTCAGCCCTAATGCGATTGTCTTAAAAAGTTCAAAGACAAGAGACTACTTTTCCCTTTTTGGTACACATATCAAACAGTGTTGTAATAATTCATATGATGATGGACTGAGATTGTTCTATGATTGATAAACTCAAGGGACATAATGTATCATTTTTTGAAGTAGGTGTTACAGTGATTGGTTTAATAATGATAGGAGGTGTCAAAGATTAAAAATATCAGGGGAAATGTCTATATAATATGCAAATGACTGTTAAGTGCAAGCATTTTTAACTAGATAAAGACAGAAAGCACGTGCACCAAAAGACTTGAACATCATTTGTCTGGGACCCTTCTATCTTACCAGACACTTGGAATACTTTCATGTATGCTGGAAAGAGTGAAAAGCATCTTTATCAGAGTTCAGAGATGTGTGTGTGTGTGTGTGTGTGTGTGTGTGTGTGTGTGTATAATAAAGTTGAACATCATGTGAAAAGTAGTAAGTGGAAGGATAGAATATTTTTATTTAGCCAGAGATGTTCTTAAGGAGAAAAAAAGAGAGATTGCCCAAACTGAATAACCCTGTTTTATCCCCTTTTCCATAGATCAAGTTTGAGAGCAGTTAATTATAATGGTTAGTATCAGAAAGGATAGTTGCATACCTTTAATGAGATCTAGTACTTCATGCATGGGATATCGATATTTACGAAATACTTCTGTATTCATGAATCTCTAGAGCCCCACAGGGCTGTTAGATGACATGCCCACTGCTACCCTACCTCCTGATATCTCATTCAAATTCTGGCTCTTTCTGATACATTATTTAGCCTGATCACAAAGGCCTTATTATAAAAGCACTCATTTCTAGAATATGTATATTAATATTGACTATCTGAATCTTCCTAATTTTATTTTCAAAAGATAAATAATGAGTTTAAAAATGTAATTATTGCAGAAGTTATATCAACTATTGAAATATATCACACTTGCTTGCCCACAGCTCACTTGCTTTGACAAGGTACCATTTGCAAGAGGCATTCCGCACATACTTTCTTTTCTCAAGAATGGTCACAGTGTCTGTCCATCGAAACCTAAGTAGAGCCTGAAATCCTCACAGTTTTTCCACTGGAGAAAAGACCTGAGAATTACCAAAGTAATTCCCACTACCCTCTGGGGATAGGTGATCTACAAACTTGGGATGTTTCCTTTTCTAAGAGGAAATAGACAGTTGAGGCTGCTATCTTTGTTCTACCTTCAAATCTTCAGTTTGAGGACGCTACCTTTGAGTCTGCCTTCAATAAAGACATGGTGACAGTATTAGCTTTTTGCCTTCCGTCAGTTCACTGAATTTCTGGTTCATAGAGAATAGGTAGTAACTCTACTCTTCACTCGGAAAAGCCATTGGAGCACCTGGGTGGCTCAGCTGGTTAAGCTTCCAACTCTTGTTCAGCTCAGGTCATGATCTTGCAGTTCGTCAGTGTGAGCTGACAGTACAGAGCCTCCTTGGGATTTTCTCTCTGTCTTGCTCTCTCTCTGCCCCCTCCCCATGTACCCTCTCTCAAAATAAATTTCAAAAAAAGAAAAAAGCCATCAACAAATAGATATCTCTGTAATAATAATGATACATAACATTAAATTTTTGCCATTACCACTACCTATTCTCATACTGATAGTAACCACCTTCAAAAGCCTATTTCTGTTCATTTTTGAATCAAAGGTTGGCATATTCCCAGGGCCTTTAGGAAGAGTTTTAGAAGTACCAGGCACATAGCAGTGAAATCTCAGTGTGGATTCTCCAGAGTCTGCATGCAGAATCAGACACAGACTGTCCAAATTGAACCATGACAGAGAAAATCGTGGGGTTAGCCTGAAGTGCCAAGGCCTGTATTCATAAGATTCATTCCTTATTAAAAGAGTATGTTTCTGTCTTGCATTTCACTACATTGTTAATATCTCTTTAATGTTTAATTGTTTTTGAGAGAGAAGGAGCAGGCAAGTGGCAGAGAGAGAGGGAAACACAGACTCCAAAGCAGGCTCCAGGATCTGAGCTGTTAATTTGAGATGATGACCTGAGGCAAAGTCAGACACTTAATCGACGGAGCCACCCAGGAGCCCCACTACATTGCTAATATCTTATCCTGTGTGCGTAGCACATAGCAGCTGCCAACAGATTACTGAATGAATGAAGGAAAGAAGGAATTAATAACTTAAAATGTTCCCAAAGTGATCCCTATTTTACTACTTGAAGATATCAAATGGGATCCGTTATACATGGTTTTGTAATGTATCACAATGTTTATCAACCCTGGTGGTGTAATAATCTCTAAAATATATATATATATATATATATGTCAGAATACTAGTCCTCTCTTCATTGACATCCATTGGTATTTTTTAATGTCAACTAGAATTAGGATGGCAACCAGGGTTAGAGCCACTGACAGGAGCACACGTTTTCTTGCAGGAAGCAGAGCAGGTTGGTAAACTTTTAGGCCACTTGTTCTCAAATGCAAGGCTTGGAAAAATTATTAAAAACACAGATTGCTTGTATCCAACTTCAAAGTTTCTAATGGAGTAGGTCTGGGGTGGGACCCAAGAAGTTTCATTTCTTTTGTTTGTTTTTAATGTTTATTCATTATTAAAAGAGAGAGAGAGACAGAGTGTAACAGGGGAAGGGGCAGAGAAAGAGGGAGATCTAGAATCTGAAACAGTCTCCAGGCTCTGAACTGTCAACCCAGAGCCCCATACAGAGCTGAACTCAGGAACCAAACCATGAGAACCTGGCCTGAGCCAAAGTGGGATACTCAACTGACTGAGTCACCTAGGTGCCCCCCAGATTTACACTTAACAAGTTTCCAAGTGATCCTGTTACTGATGGTTCTGGGGTCATACTTTGAAAATCATTGTCTATAATCCAATAGTTTTTATACTTTCTGTAATCCTAATGTTTAATACCACACCTAGACTTTCAAGAAAATTTGCTGCAAATATGACAGAAAACAGGTTAGTAATTCCCAGGTGATAGGGAGAGGGGCATGAATTGGGAGGACAATGAATCTGTTCTGTATCTTAATTATTGTAAGGTTACATATACTTATATATATGTTAGAACTCATGTAACTATGCATAAAAAAGTCAGTTACTTTGAAAGAAAAAAAACAGCTCATGTCACAGTAGGCTCTCAATTTATGTTTTTATTTTTTTGAAAAATTTAATTCTCATGCCAAGTCAATAATTTGAATTTTAGAGGAAAATATATAACTTTTAACTCTTGCTTTATATATAAATTCCTGAAAAACCCTCAACTGACTCTCTTCATCCTAGAGACACGTTGCACTCAGTGGGGCCAATCTGCTCTACACCATCTCTGACCCAGTTTACTTGCTCTTAAGGCCACACTTTGATTTCTTGAACGAAAATATCCTTGGAGTGAAACCTTTTCAAGTCACATTCACACCACATGTTTAACTTGTCCCAATTGTCAGGGAGAAAGAGAATTCCAGATGCTTGGATTTTGAATTCTGTTAGTTTGCCAACGGAGGACTCAGACTTTTTGAAGATTTCACTACTTATTAGATGTTTTGTGACAACAAATGTGTAAAATTCATGGTTTTTGCAAATTAGGTAAGTCTGAAGATTTCTCCTTGCAGATGACAGAGGTGAACAAACTCTGCTACTATAGTCTCTGCAAGAGGAACCCGAACTAGCAGTGGTTTCCCCCAACACTCACTTAAGCAGAAGGGAGAAGGTGCAAAGAACCTTCATTTGTTGGGCTGCTTCAGACTAAGATACTGACAATAAAACTGCTTCAACTAAGAAAAACTGGGTTGTAAGTAAACATCTCTCTACCTTGCCATGTAGCTTTGGATTGTTTGTACATCTTTTGACCTTTCATTTCTTCTTTTATAAAATAAGAATGAGGCATAGATTATTTCTAAGCTCAAGTGAGGAATTAAATTCTGTATTTCACCCAGTAGAAGGGGGAAATTTTAGGATAATCATACTAGAATCAGGACAAAATGGCAAAGATGTGCTTTCACTTACATTATTACATTATTACTGCAAATTGCTATGAGAAAAGAAAAAAACTATGTGAACAACAAAGATAGAAGAAGAGGAAAAATATCATTGGTAGGTATGATAGTCTTAGAAGATGCCACTGAAACAACTAGAAACCATTTATATTTAAAAATGAAGTTGGGAGTGTTTTGGGAATACAACTTGCATGCAGATAAAACCTGTTCCCCATAGACCTACAAGAACCAGTTAGAAATCATAACAAAGACTTCTTCTGAAAAAGTAAAATGTGTATTAAAAGTAATAAGAATTGTGTAGAGGTTATGTAAAGTACATATAAAATTTGGGGACATGAAAATATTTTAATAGATTGAGAGATCTATTCCTTGCAGGATTCAGCTGTAGTTACTACCAATAAAAATTTGATTCTTCTCATATTGATATGTAGATTTAATATGATTCCAATTAACATCACAGTGTGGTTAATGAGATTTAGAAGCAGCTTTAATATGTGGCTTACATTTTATGTGGAATCAGAAACAAAATAGAGGTGTGCCTACTGAAACTATTGACTCTTCATCTCAGATCATGGTCTCATGCTTCATGAGATGAGACTCAGTGTAGAGCAGAGTGGAGCCTGCTTGGGATTCTTGCTTTTCCGCTCTAAATCCCTCATCTCCCACATGTGTTTGCGCACCTGCTTACACGATCTCTCTCAAAAAAAAATGTAAAAAAAAAAAAAGAAATAGAATACTCAATATTTTTTTAAAATAGTGTGATATAAGTGAAGCCAAGCTTGCCATGCCAGGTATTAAAATATACCATATTAATAGCTAATATTATACATCATTTTGTATATGGCTGGTCCTCTTCTAAGAGGTCTATGTATACTAACTCAGTTTTTTTTTTCTTTAGCATACATCCTAAAAGGTCTATTCAGTTTATAAATAAAAAAACTAAAGCAAAGAGAGAAATAAGTAATGAACCCTAAGTAGGCAGCTGACCAAGGATTAGAACCTAGATCAAGTGATATCAGAATTTGTGCTACTAACCACTACAGTATATTGAGAGCTTGAAATAGACTAAAATAGTGAGGTTTGCCCATGAACAGATAAGACCATAAAAGCATAGGCATTGGCGCACCTGGGTGGCTCAGTTGGTTAAGCATCTGACTTCCCCTCAGGTCACATTCTCGCCATTCCTGAGTTTGAGCCCTAGGTCACGGTCTGTCCTGACAGCTCAAAGCCTGGAGACTATTTCAGATTTTGTATTTCCTTCATTCTCTCTGCCCCCCGACCCCCATCAAAAATAAACATTAAAAACATTAAAAGGATAGATGTGAAATCAGAAGAGAATACATTAGGAATCACATATCCATTGGGGAGTGATGTCACTAAAGTGGAACTTCATATCTCTGCTTTGCCAGGAACCAGAAACACCTTAATCTTCTCCATCCTGTCCTTCATTTTTAGACCTTAGCCACATTGTCACTGATGTCATGATAGGGACTGGCAAAATCACTTTTTTTTTTAAATATTTTTTAACGTTTATTTGTGAGAGAGAGTGTGATTAGGAAAGAGGCAGAGAGAGAGGGAGACACAGAATCTGAAGCAGACTCCAGGCTCTGAGCTGTCAGCACAGAGCCCAACATGAGGCTGGAACTTGCGATCCACGAGATCACGAGCTGGAGTTGGGCCCCCAACAGACTGAGTCAGTAAGGCGCCCCTTGGAGTGCTTTTTATTTTTATTTTTTATATTTTTTAATTTAAAGTTTATTATCAAGTTGATTTCCACATAACACCCAGTGCTATTCACTGCAAGTGTCCTCCTCCATGACCATCACTTCCCGCCCCATTTCCCCTCCCCCTTCAGCCCTCAGTTTGTTTTCAGTATTCAAGAGTCCTCATGATTTGCCTCCCTTTCTCTCCCTCTTTTCCCCCTTCCCCTCTCCATGGTACTCTGTTAGATTTCTCCTGTTAGACCTATGAGTGAAAACATACATTATCTGTCCTTCTCTGCCTAATTTTGCTTAGCATGACCTCGAGGTCCATCCACTTTGCTACATACGGCCAGATTTCATTCTTTCTCATTGCCATGTAGTATTCCATTGTATAGATAAACCACATCTTCTTGACCCATTCACCAGTTGATGGACATTTAGGCTCTTTCCATGATTTGGCTATTGTTGAAAGTGCCTCTGTGAACATTGGGGTACATGTGCCCCTATGCATCAGCACCTCTGTATCCCTTGGGTAAATCCCCAGCAGTGCTATTGCTGGGTCATAGGGGAGTTCTAGTGATAGTTTTTTGAGGAACCTTCACACTGTTTTCCAGAGCTGCTGTACCAGTTTACATTCCTACCAACAGTGTAGGCGGGTGCCCATTTCTCCACACCCTCCCTAGCATCTATAATCTCTTGGTTTGTTCATTCTAGCCACTCTGACAAGTGTGAGGTTGTATCTCAGTGTGGTTTTGATTTGTATTTGCCTGATGATGAGTGACGCTGAGCATCATTTCATGTGTCTGTTAGCCATCTGGATGTCTTCTTTGAAGAAGTATCTATTCATGTCTTGTGCCCATTTCTTCACTGGATTATTCATTTTTTCAGATGTGGAGCTTGGTGAGTTCCTTGTAGTTTTTGGATACTAGCCCTTTATCTGAGATGTCATTTGCAACTATCTTTTCCCATTCTGTCCATTGCCTATTAGTTTTCTTGATTGTTTCCTTTGCAGTGCAGAAGCTTTTTATCTTGATGAGGTCCCAAGAGTTAATTTTTGCTCTTGATTCCCTTGCCTTTGGGGGTGTGTCGAGTAAGAAATTGCTATGATTGAGGTCAAGGACGCTGTTTACTGCTTTCTCATCTAGAGTTTTGATGGTTTCTTATCTCACATTCAGGTCCTTCATCTGTTTTGAGATTATTTTTGTGTATGGTGTAAGAAAGTGGTCTAGTTTTATTCTTCTGCATGTTGCTGTCCACTTCTCCCAGCACCACCTGTTAAAGGGGCTGTCTTTTTTCATTGGATGCTCTTTCCTGATTTGTCAAAGATTAATTGGCCATACATTTGTGGTTCTAGTTCTGGGTTCTCTATTCTATTCCATTGGTCTATGTGTCTGTTTTTGTGCCAATACCATACTGTCTTGATGATGACAGCTTTGTAGTAGAGACTAAAGTCTGGGATTGTGATGCCTCCTGTTTTGGTTTTCTTTTTCAATATTACTTTAGCTATTCTGGGTCTTTTGTGGTTCCATACAAATTTTAGAATAGCTTGTCCTAGCTTTGCAAAGAATACTGGTGCAATTTTGATTGGGATGTATTGAAAGTATAGATTGCTTTGGGTAATAATTTCATTTTCACAATGTTTATTCTTCCGATCTATGAGCACAGAATGTTTTTCCATTTCTTTGTGTCATCTTCAATTTCTTTCATGAGTTTTTATACTTTTCATTATACAGGTCTTTTAAATTTTTGGTTAGGTTAATTCCTAGGTATTTTTATTTTTTTTGTGCAATTGTTAATGGGATCAGTTTCCTGATTTCTCATTCTGTTGCTTCATTTTTGTGTATAAAAATGCAACTGATTTCTGTACATTGATTTTGTACCCTGAGACTTTGCCAAATTCATGGATCAGCTCTAGAAGGTTTCTGGTGGAATCAATCGGGTTTTCTATGGAGAGTATCATGTCATATGTGAAGAGTGAAAGTTTGACTTCTTTGCAGTTCTGATGCCTTTTATTTCCTTGTGTTGTCTTATTGCTGTTGCTAGGACTTCTAGCACTATGTTAAACAACAGTGTGCTGAGAGTAGACATCCTTGTCATGTTCCTGATCACAGGGGGAACACTCTCAGTTTTTCCCCATTGAGGATGATATTAGCTGTGGCCTTTTCATAAATTGCTTTTATAATGTTTAAGTACGTTCCTTCTATCCTGACTTTCTCGAGAGTCTTTCTAAAGAAAGGATGCTGTATTTTGTCAAATGCTTTTTCTGCACCTATTGACAGGATCACATGGTTTTTATCTTTTCTTGTGCTAATGTGATGTATCACAGTGATGAATTTGTGAATATTGAACCAGCCCTGTAACCCAAGAATGAATCCTACTTGATCATGGTGGATAATTCTTTTTATATGCTGTTGAATTTGATTTGCTAGTATGTTGATTAGCTAGTATTTTTGCATCTGTATTTATTAATGATATTGGCCTGTAGTTCACTATTTTTGTTGGTTCTCTGTCTGGTTTGGGAATCAAAGTGATGCTGGCTTTGTAGAATGAGTTCAGAAGTTTTCCTTCTATTTCTATTTTTGGAATAGCTTGAGAAGGGTGGGTATTAACTCTGCTTTAAATGTCTGGTTGAATTCTCCTGGGAAGGCATCTGGCCCTAGGCTCTTATTCGTTGTGAGGTTTGTGACAACTGATTCGATTTCTTCACTGGTTATGGGTCTGTTCAGATTATCTATCTCTTCATGTCTGAATTTTGGTAGTGTATGTGTGTTTAGGAATTTGTGTATTTTTTCTAGATTGACCAGTTTATTGGCATGTAAGTTTTCATAGTAATCTCTGATGATTGTTTTTATTTCTGAGAGATTGGTTGTAATAGATCCATTTTCATTCATGAATTTGTCTATTTGGGTATATTCTCTCTCTCTCTCTCTCTCTCTCTCTCTCTCTTTCCCCCTGAGGAGCCTGGCTAGAGGTTTATCAATTTTGTTTATTTTTTCAAAAAAACAACTCTTGGTTTCATTGATCTGTTCAACTGTTTTTCCTTTTTTTTTTTTTTTTTGGATTCTATATTGTTTATTTCTACCCTGATCTTTATTATTTCTCTTCTTCTGCTGCGTTTGTGGTGCTCTTGTTCCTCCCCTTATAGTCCCTTTAGGAGCTCTGTTAGATTTTGAATTTGGGCTTTTTTTAGTTTGTTGAAATACGCCTGGATTGCAATATACTTTACTCTTAGGACTACCTTTGCTTCGTCCCAGAGAGTTTGGATTGTTGTATTTATGTTTTCAATTGTTTCCACATATTTTTTAAATTACTTCTCTAATTGCTTGATTGACCCATTCATTCTTTAGTAGGGTGGTTCTTATCCTCTACATTTTTGGAGGTTTTCCATACTTTTTCCTGTGATTGATTTTAAGTTTCATAGCATTGTGATCCGAAAGTGTGCATGGTATGATCTCAATTCATTTATATTTATGGAGGGCTACTTTATAACCCAGTATGTGATCTATCTTTTAGAATGTGCCATGCGCACTTGAGAAGAGGGTGAATTCCCTAGCTTCAGGATGCAGAGTTCTAAATATATCTATCAATTCCATCTGTTCCAATATGTTGTTGAGGTTTCTTTAGTGATTTTCTGTCTGGTTGATCTATCCACTGCTGTATGTAGAGTATTAAACCCCCCTGCAATTAGCACATTCTCATCAAGAAGATTGCTTCTGTTTGTGATTAATTGTATATGTATTTGGGTGCTCCTGAATTGGCACATAGATGTTTATAATTGTTAGCTCTTCCTGCTGGAGAGATTCTGTAATTATTATACAATGTCCTTCATCTTTGTTACTGCTTTTACTTTAAAGTCTATTTTGTTCTATATAAGTGTGACTATTCAGGCTTTCTTTTGACTACCAGCCACATGACAGATATTTCTCAATCCCCTTACTTTCAATATAAAGGTGTCTTCAGGTCTAAAATGAGTCTCTTGTAGACAGAAAATAGATGGATTTTGATTTTTTTATCCATTCTGCTACCTTGTGTCATTTGATTGGAGCATTCAGTCCATTTACCTAAGTGTTGTTATTGAAATATGTGGGTTTAGATTCATTGTATTCTCTATATAGTTCATGTTTGTAGTAGTGTCTCTGGTACCTTGTATTCCTTGCAACATTTCCCTCATATAATCCTTCTTAGGATTTCTTGTAGGGCTGATTTGTTGGTGATAGAGTCTCTCAATTTTTGCTTATTTGGGAACACCCTTATCTCTCTTTATATTTTGAATGACAGGCTCGCTCGATAAAGGAATCTTAGCTGCATATCTTTCCTGTTCATGACATTGAAGGTTTCCTGCCGTTCCTTTCTGGGATGCCAAGTTTCATTAGGTAGGTCTGTAACTACTCTGATAGGTTTCCCTTTGTATGTTAGGGTCCTTTTATCCCTAGCTGTTTTCAGAATTCTCTCTTTATTTTTGTATTTTTCCAGTTTCACTATAATATGTCATGCTGAAGGTTGATTCAAGTTACATCTTAGGGGAGTTCTCTGCACCTCTTGGATTTCAGTGTCTATTTCCTTCCCCAGACTGGGGAAGTTCTTAGCTATAATTTGATCAAGCACCCCTTCAGGACCTTTTTCTCTTTCTTCTTCTTCAGGAATTCCTATGATACAGATATTGTTCCGTTTGATTGTATCACCGAGTTCTCAAATTCTCCTTTAGTGCTCCTGTATCAATTTTTCTCTCATATTCTCGGCTTCCTCTTTTTCTATAACTGTGTCTTCTAATTCACCTATTCTCTCTGCCTCTTCAATCCATACAGTGGCTACCTCCGTTTTACTATGCACCTCATTTATAGCCTTTTTTAACTTGCCACAGCTATTTTGAAGGTCCCTAGTCTTTGTATCAATAGCTTCTCTGCTGCTTTTTTCAAGACCGGTGATTAATTTTATGACAATTTTTCTAAATTCTTGTTCAGTTATGTTGCTTATATCTGTTTTGAGAAGTTCTGTGGCTGTAACTTCTTCCTAGAATTTCTTTAGAGGAGAGTTCTTTTGTTTTGTCATTTTGGCTAGCTTTCTGCATCTTGTCCATTTTAAAAGCTCATTATGCACTGTGTACTTTTTAGTATTGCTCTATTAAGGAAGACTCATTGACTGTCCAGGGCTTGTTGTTTCAGGAAGTGTTATTTTAATGATGTCTCTTGGTTTCTCTAGTTGTGCCTTTGATTAATTTGTATCCCTACTCAGTGATATTTGGGACTGTCCCTCATGTGTAATTTGGCTTGTTTCTTGATGTAGCCCTGAAAAGGAAAACAGACAAACACACAGGGAACAAAAGCATGCAAATGCACAGACAAATCAAATAAACAAACCCAAAGGGGAAAGAAAAAAAGAAAAGAAGCAAAAAAGAAAAGAAGAAGGGTGACAGAAACAACAAAAGACAAAGGATAGTCTGAGAGCCTAAAATCTGTGGCAGGGAGATATTAAGAATGAGATAAGGGAAAATATATCTGGATGGCAAGAATTGATTTAACCATGGCAGTGCATCAATGTTGGTCTTTCCCAGACTCCAGGGTGGAAACAGAGAAAAGAAGGAAAAAAAAGAAGAAAGGAAATGGGGGAAAAAAAAAAGCAGTTCTCCAGTGCAGATGGGCATGGTTAGGTGTAGGTAGGTCAGATATCAGGGACTGTTCTCCGAGGCCCCACCTTGGTAGTGGCGGGGAGAAGGATGGCGGTGCTGCAAGCCCTTCTCGGATCACATGTTGCAAGCCACATTTTTGAGCCTTATCTCCCTGTGCTGTGGGTGAGCCATGTTGTTTTTCCCAAGCCCCACATCATTTCCAAATCCTACCGCCCGAGATGAAATGTACTCCTTTAGGTGGGTGGCTTTCTACCTGGGATTGAGTTGGGGGAGTCAGGGAGCTGTTTCTCCTGGAATCGGCATGCCACCAAGCCCAAGGAAAAATAAGACAGCTAAGGGGGACGGATTTCTCTTCCCGCACCCAGTGGTTATATGTGGGATGATAGTATCTCTCTCTGTCCCAGGCCGAGGTTTTTCTCTTCTCTAGAGACCGTTCTATGAGTGTTTTCAGTCCCTTTGTCTCCCCTTCCGCTCTCTGTGTGGCCCTGCGCCACTACTCTATGCGGCTCTCCCCAGCTCTGTGTTGAGCTGGGGCTCCCTCCCCTCGGAGCCTCCATTCTGGGCCTGGTTTTATTTCCCCAGTTCGCACCTATGAGGCCATCATCTATGTGAACTCCGTGTGCTTTCCTCCCACTTTTGCAGATCAGGGTATTGTGGCTTCAGTCCTTCTCAGTTTGATAATTGCAGGTGGGCGGAGATTACAGAGCTACCTACTCTCCGCCATCTTGCCCCTTGGAGTCTCATGATTTTTATTTCAAATAGTTTATGTGTAGGATTTTAAGTCTTGTGAAAAAATGATCTTCTGGTTTTTGCATATTGAGATTTAAAGCATAGGCCAGTAGATCATTTGATGCTGTTTATGTTGTGTACATATGCATGTACACATATATGTGCTGCAAAGAGGTACACTCTGTATTTGAAATGACTGATAAAATTCAAATGGAAATTTATACTTCTTTGCTATACAAATGAGTGTGCAAAGGCACACTTTATATTAACAACATTAATAGCTTCTCCTTAATGAGACTAAGCTGTCAGGTGATTGCCTAGGAATTCATCTCATCCAAACTTCTCACCAAGCTCCAGTGATATAAGCAGCAGCTTCATCCTGTCATGTGCAAGGGAAATGGTAAGCAGACAGGTGACATCCCCAGTTCAAACTAGTTTTGACAGAATTGAAAGCTTTTAGAAGCATAATTTGAATGCAGCTTACTATAACTTTAAAACTCATGCTCTTAAGCACTATATTGCAGAATCCATGGAACTAGATCATATAGAAATGCAAAACAAAAAATGATAGTGCTCACAGATGTATGGACATAGTTTACTTAAAAAAATGAAATACACAGGCGCCAGTTAAGCATCTGACTTTGGCTCAGGTCATGATCTCATTGCTCATGAGTTCCAGCCCTGTGGCGAGCTGACAGCTCAGAACCTGGAGCCTGCTTTGGATTCTGTGTTTCCCTCTCTCTGCCCCTCCCCTGCTCATGTTTTTTCTCTCTCCCCTTCAAAAATAAATAAACATTAAAAAGTTAATAAAAAATGAAGTTCACAGATGTATGAAGGTGGCAGAGGATGGTTTTCATAAACATGCTCGTGTATAATAGAAGCATGATGAACATCTGGTGTACATGATAGAGCTTCTTGCTAAAGTCAATTTTCTCCTGCAGGTGATCCATAAATGTAATTTTTCCTTTATATTGTGAGTCAGATAAATTTGCTGTTACCTTCCAAGAGTTTAATCACCTCGTATGAGTCAGAAGAAACAAGGCAAGACTTGCAATACCAGCTCAATACTAATGTGTTGGTTAGGAGTTGGCCATTCATCTAAGGAAAGTACTTTGGAAGAAACTGTACTCATGTTTAGATAAAACCCACTCATGCATAAGATTAGCATCTGCCACCTAAAAAGAAAGCCAAAGGCCAGGGTAGACACCTTGCATGTAATAGCCAAAAATTTTTTTAATCAGGTAAATAAAAATATCCAAGACAAAACTACATTTCAAGAATGGTGACTTTTGTTTAAGGAAAAAGAAAGCCCAAATAAAAATAAAAATAATAGTAATAATAATAATAATAATAATGAGGAGCTGGAGAAGGAAGAAAAGAGAAGATGGCAATGCCAGCAGTGGTAGTGACAAAATAAAAGAGAGGAAAGAGAAAAAAAGAGGACTTTTTTTTCATGTTAATGGAGTGTGGTGATGTGTCCTGAGTTGCTTGCCATAAAAGAATTTATAATTTCCCAGAAGTGATCTGTTCCTTTATTCCCTGGACCAGTGTTTACCAAGTGATTATTGTGAATAAGGAACCGTTTTAAGTACTTGGATCTTCCAGTAAAAATAAAAACAGAAATCTTGGGGTGCCTGGGTGGCTCAGTCGGTTGAGCCTCCGCCTTTGGCTCAGGTCAGATCTCACGTTCGTGGGTTCGAGCCCCGCGTCAGGCTCTGTGCTAACAGCTAGCTCAGAACCTGGAGCCTGTTTCCAGTTCTGTGTCTCCTTCTCTCTCTGCGCCTCCCCCTCTCATGCTCTGTCTCTCTCTGTATCAAAAATAAATAAAAAACATTAAAAAAATAAAATAAAAACAGAAATCAAATTCCTCTTTTGGTGTACAGTCTACTAGGGATGTGGGTAAAGACAAGAAAACAATACAGTTAATAAGTGAATAAAGTGTGTGCTTGCTTAGATGTGATTCATATTAGTGAAGAATGGCCGAAAAGAGCAGAGCAATATAGGAGAGAGGTGCAGGTGAGGGATGGGAAGGAAACCCAGGGGAATGATTGAGGTTGCTAGAGAGAGAAGAGAAGAAATAGAAATTAAGTAGACAAATTATCTGATAATTGGTGCCATACGTTTCCTACCAATTTCTAAAAACAGAAATAGGATTTAGTATGCTAATACTAAAATATTATTAGGAAAATATTTTATTCTAATTTTAATTGGGTGTTACTGGGTTTTGAGGATGTGATTTTGATATGTTTTCTAAAAAAAAGCTTTATAATATAAACAATCTATCAGTGCAAAAGTTATGTTTGTCTTTGTTCTTGTTGTTGAGGTTTTCTTTCTTGTTAGTGTTTCTCTTGTTATTTTATTGTGGAAATCATGGAAAGTATGAGTTCTATCTTTATGTTGATACTGAGATAGGAATAAAGGATAGCCTCAAGTCACAAAGCCAAAAAGTCAGTCAAGTTAGGATATAACTTCCTGACCAGGACAAAACAGTAGGTTGGGAACACACATTTTGGAGAGAGTACACGAGGTACCAGATAGAGATCTGGAAGCATTATTTACTGACATTTGACATTTTAGGGAACTATGGTCTAAGTTTGTGTTTCTACCCACCTACCACTGTGGGAAATGACTAAGGTACAGAGAGAAAAGTGACTTCCTTGTCATAGCATGTAGAATAATGCTGGACCAAAACTTCTACTTAGGTCACTTGAATGTATTTGCTTTCCATTTCTCTATTGAGCATTCTATGAACTTTCCCTGGTCATTCTCACACATTACTTGACCTGGTCTCTGTCTTCAAGGTATGTCTAGTCATATGATATGATGTAAAATTCATTGGCGAATTTTTCCGAGTAGGCAGGAGAAAGCAAAAAGATTAAATGGTTGGGCATCTTGACCAAAATATGCTTACTTTTTTTTGCAACCCGAGTGTAATCTTCAGTGAGTAATTTATATTAGACCTAATAAAAAGTATGTCAGAAAGTTTATGACCAAACATAATACAAATCATGAATGAGTTCTGCGGCGTATGAATGAATTATGACTGCTGTCCATGTAATATAGGAGAAGGCAATAAGATACTTTTAGACCCGTGAAAGTTTGAGACTATGACTCTAAAAAGTTCTTGCTAACGTATATGGATTTTCCCAGAGGCTGCATATGTTTGCCTGACAAAACCCATGGTTGGGCAATGGGTCCCAAGGTGTTAGCATTAAATTCCCTCTCACACAGTAAGTTCTTCAAGTCATGCGGCTGAGCTGACAGCACTGGAGAACGCTTTTCCATAAACAAATTCCACCCTATAACCTGTTTTTCCCTTAGTTTCTGAAGAGAATTGTAATGGCAGGCTAAGAGTCTTAAACAGAACAAAGAAAGAGAGAGAAATCTTCACTTAAATGGAAGCCACAGACAGTAGGAAATTGTTCTTTATAATGTTCTGCTGCCTGAGATTAAACTACAAATGTCCCTTCTTTTCCACGAATTGTTAAAAACTTTGTGTAAATGCCGTTTCATTCCACAATAATTATAGCAGAAGGAAAACACTCTTGGTTAATAGTTCTGCCTAGTATTTCACAGCACAGAAGCTGTGAATTTACAGACCTGAGTTTAAATCTCAGATCTGTATGTGAAGTTGGGCCCTTCAGTGAAAAATGCTGTTGCAAAATTTAATCGTCTATAGCGTAGTAGCAATATTTTCACTTAACATATCAGGTATTGTTCATTTTGATTGCTACTTTCATATAATGCACTTACTGCAGATCTGGCATGTAAAATCTCCCTAAAAACACTATAATAAATATATCATTTTCTAGAACTAGTCGGTATCCATTTAAATATATCAGAAATAACACTGATGCTGCAATGAACATAAAATAATTTGATATGTATGATATTCATTTCAATGTTCATGTAGATGTTTATGTAGAATTTAGTCTGGTGACAAATGGTGAAAACTAAGAACACTCATATTATCATGTATTATTAATGCAATTATTTATTATTAAGCATTGGTGAGACTCTATGCTAGATATGTAGATATTTTTATCAGAGTCTCACAGTAAACTATTAAATGTCGCAGCACCTGGGTGGCTTAGTCAGTTGAGCGTCCGGCTTCAGCTCAGGTCAGGATCTCATGGTTCCTGGGTTCGAACCCAGGCTCAGAGCCTGGAGCCTGTCTTCTGATTCTGTGTCTCCCCCTCTCTCTGACATTCCCCTGTTCATACTGTCTCTGTCTCTGTCTCTCTCTCTCTCTGTCTCTCTCTCTCAAAAATGAATAAAAACATTTAAAAAAAACTATTAAATGCCTTGTTAATGTACTAGATAAAGCAAATTGAAGTTAGATATACACAATGCCATTTTTAAAGTCAAGGTTGATGAAAGAATTCTAACTTAAACTCCAAATCTCTGAATGAACATAATATTATTCTTTGAACTGGTTATATCATTCATGAATTTAGGAATGTGATATGTACAGCCTAGAAGATACAATTGAGAGGTCAGTATTGTTGAGAAGCTTACAAAACTGAAGTAACTAGAAATAACTTAATGAAAAAAGAGATATAACATGTTGACAAACAGGATATTTGAATATAAAGTTACCATTTCTTCCCTCAAACAGTTATAAATATGATGAGGTCTAATAAAATTTCAATTGTATGTTGTAGAAATTTCTGTTGGGAAAAAGGCTCATGAAAGTTGGAGATACTCATGAATATTTTGAATGAATATAGAGATTTGCTCTATCTGATTTAAAATATTATCTAAAGGAAGTATTAGGGTTGCCTGATGAGTTGAGCATCTACACTGACAGTGCAGAGCCTGCTTGGGACTCTCTCTCTCCGCCTCTCTCTCTGCCCCACCCCTGTCTGTGCTTGCTATCTCTCAAAATTAAATAAATCAACATTAAGGAAATAGTTACTTTTGCTGTAATAGACAAAAAATGAAATGGAACCCAGAACCTAGAACCTTCTATATTTGAAAACTTAGTTTATAATAGACACAGGAGAACGAAACTCACCTAGGAAAGAACTGAGTAGTTTAGAGATACACTGAGAGAGCTATTCTTATGTGGAAAGTAAAAATAAATAAATAAACCATAAAGGACTTACATGTTTGAATATGAAATTTATAATTATAAAGAAAATAAATGAGAGGATACCATTTTTAGTTGAGGTAAAGAGGATTTATTATATCAGTCCCTAGAAAATACAAACTAAGGAGAATTTGCAAGGTTGAACTGCATCAGACTTAAAATTTTCTTTTTGAAACATGAAAACAGATAAATATAACAGACATATGTCAAGTTGGGACAAGTTACTTGCAAAATTTAAAACTGAAAGTGAATAATAACTCAAATTTTATGATGTTTTGCTGCAAAACAAGAAAGTGACAGGGAATCAAGAAAAATAGGTACATTATATAAATAGCAAAGTTACATAAGTAATAGAAATGCACGACAGATATATGACAAAAAGTACAGTTCACAAAATAAAAATTTACAGAACAAAAGGAGACCTGTTTGCATTGTCATTTTGGTAGAGCAGAAAGCTGTATAATGCTTGAGAAAGTGAGAGAATAAAAAGCCTCTGGATGCTGTTTGGATTGTAAACCAGTGTGGCCGTTTCAAAGAGCAATGGCCTTTAGTATGCCTATTCCCTAGACTAACAAATCACACCCTTGGATAGATCATCTCTACAAGATATTAGTATGAATGATCATAAGGATTCATACATGAGGACATTCCAAGGGCATTGTTTCTGCAAATGGTATGAGGTAGTATTTCTTTCAACTTAGGTATTTCTCTTTAAAATGAGATAGTTCTCTCTACTAATCTAAAAATGACTGATATATTCATGATGCCTTCTCTTTTATAAACCACATTCTTTTTTTTAATGTTTTATTTATTTTTGATACAGAGAAAGACAGAGCATGAGAGGGGAAGGGGCAGAGAGAGAGGGAGACACAGAACCGAAAGCAGGCTCCAGGCTCCGAGCTAGCTCTCAGCACAGAGCCTGACGCGGGGCTCGAACCCACGAACGTGAGATCTGACCTGAGCCGAAGTCGGAGGCTTAACCGACTGAGCCACCTAGGCGCCCCTATAAACCACATTCTAATCTTAGGCATGTTTTTGATAGGAGTTGGAAGCAAAGAAGAATTCTATCATTAGTAGCATTTCATTAAATACTAAGAAGTACTATTTGAAGACTTTATATTATATTTACATATACTGGATTTGAATACAACATTTTTCCATTTTACTTGCATAGCCACCTATATTGATTAACAATCCAGTTTTAAGTGAAAAAATACCTATGAGAAATATGTGATTATTAGGAAAAATGTGTGTATACGTATATAAAAAGAAACACTACTTTGCATGTTTCACACACATCGACCCAGATTATATAAAATGTAAATGCATATTATTATACATGTATACATGACCCATGACATGTAGTTGAGAAGGTCTGGAATCAATGATATCCCAGTAGTAATAGCACTCAACGTGCTTAGACATTGGTTTCTAAAATGCTATTCTCCAATAAGAGGTACCAAAACTTCTGGATTAGATTCTAAAACAAAAAGAAAAAAAAAGTTCATAATGGAAAAACTGGTAAAATCTGAACAAAGTCTATAGTTACTTAATAATATTGTCCCAATGTTATTTATTTAGTTTTATTAGTTGCTGTATTGTTATTTAAGATTTTTTTCCCAGGGGCTCCTGGGTAGCTCAGTCAGTTAAGGGTCTGACTTCAGCTCAGGTCATGATCTCAGGGCTGATGAGTCCAAACCCTGCGTCAGGCTCTGTGCTGACAGCTCAGAGCCTGGAGCCTGCTTTGGATTCTGTGTCTCCCACTCTCTTTGCCCCTCCCCTTCTCCCTCCCTCTCTCTCTCTCTCTCTCTCTCTCTCTCTCTCTCTCTCTCTCAAATATAAATAAACCCTGAAATTTGTTTTTAAAGATTTTTTTCCTAGTAGGAGACATTGGGTGAAGGGTCTATAGGAACCTTCTCCAGTATTGGTGTAATGTTTCTGAAAGATTTAAGATATTCTAAAATAAGGCATTTTACATTTACAAAGAGTAGTTTTCTATTAGAGGTACGAAAGGAAAGGGTGATTGGATTTGAAAAGGAAAGATAAATAAGAAGATGTGCCTTAATAATGGTGTGAAGATAATAGTGTTCTGTAGACTGAGAATGTGATTAATCTCGCCGTCTGCAGCTCAGATCCAATGTAAATGAAATAACCAAGCCAGTGCAGTGCTTAAATATTTAAGTGCCTGTTAGAGCTAAACAAATATGGATTACATATATAGTGAATTGTGCCAAACAAAAAAACCAAAACAAAACAACTTGAGTGTTAGCTATTTCTAACAGAAGTACTTATTATATGCGTAGCAGCAAGTTTAGTCTTTGGGTCACATGCTACAATCAAATCCATTTTACAGAGAAAGAAGCTGAGCTACGAAGGGTATAAATAACGTGCCCAAGGTTACGATAGACAACGACAAACATGAAGCCCAGGAAAGCAATTTCAAGGCACACCTGCTTAGACGCTGAGCTCTGCCTGTGCTGTCTGACCACTTGTAGTTCTAATAATACTTCTTATGAAATAAAATCAAACTGTGTGCCCAGATACTGTTTTATTTTAAAAAACCCTTAGATATCCATTGTTTATACCAAAGATACTGATTTAAGTACGTTGAAAAATAACAAATTCTGCTTAAAAATATTTTAATAACAAATAAACATTTTCAACAGCCAGTTCTCAGGAAAATCACAAACCAAATCTTGTTCACAAGGTGAACTTAGGATGTATCTTCATGACCTTAAAACTCCTAAAACATTTCATAAAAATTCAAAAGTATTTTTTATCATTACAAAGAAATACATATGATAAAAAACAACAAATGCCATAAATAAAATGGAGTTTTCACTTGAACAACTAATGTGACTTCTCACATGTTTGCCACAGACTCTAGGACTTCAACCTTCTGAAACAGCAATACAGAAGCAGCAAACAAGAAAAAAAAATTAATCTGACCCTCAGTACTCACTTACCCTGAAATTAGACCATGAATCTCCATAGTACATTAAACATTCCGAATCATTGACTTATGTCCCTCTCTCTGTTACATGCTTATTTACTCATTTCATTAATGTTCAGTGCTTACAATATGTAAGACATTGTATATATTCACACAAGTACAAATCACAGATTTCAAAAAACGGTTTCTTTTTCCATTTGAAAATACAAGTAAATGGGACAGGGAAAAATAGCCTAAACATATTTTACCAATTATCCAATGGGTACCAATCTCTTTCGTATTTATTGTGATAGTGAAAAGGGTAGGGACTATAAAATAATTTTGTAGAAAGTTTTTTTCCACCTATGGCCTCTGTGATATGAAAGATTTTAATCTTCTCTCAAGAGCATAACTTTGTTCCTCTGTAAACAGAGAACTATGATCTAAATGCACAAGAACTGGTGCAGTGTTATAGATGACCTTGGTAAAAGACACAATACCCCTTGGCCTATAGGCCATTAATAGATGTTAGTTACTTTTTTTTTTTTTAATGATGCCGGACTGCGATTGGTTGAGCTGTGATATGGATTTTCTGGGTATATATTTATCAGGCATTCATATTCATCAGTTTAATGGGAATGGCAAATATACCCACTTTTGGGAATTACAATTTTTGATTGAGATAGATCACATGAAGCATTTAGCATAACATCTGGATTATCATGGTCCTGATCAACATTTAGTTAATATTTTTATCGTGGGGTCATAATTTCTCATGCCAGACCTGACTGAATTCATCCAAAAGAATACAAGATATGTCAAGATTTATAACCCACATTTTAGTGATGAAAATAAGTAATCTGAAATGTACATTTACATTACTAAAATTACTAAATCTATGATCAATGCCTGGCACAAGAAATTTTGGAGAATGGACCATGAACCCCAATGCTTAAATCAACCATGTGGTGTTCTGCTTTACTTCGTTGGCTTATAGACCTGATGTGAAGTGTTTCTTGCCCCTTGAATATCTCCATATTCTTCCTATTATCACTGGGACTTCTTACTCCTATCTGCTTTATGGCACTGTTTTGTCACCTTTCTATAAGAGCAAAGAGAAGCCATATCTGCTATGATAAATTCCTACCACAGAGGACTCCAATCTGCCCTGTGTCACTGCACACAGCCCATCATCTTATAGTAGCATCAGGCCTTGACTTTTAGAAGGTCCTCCCTATGTTGATGCATTTGTGGATTTACCTTTAGCAAAAGCTCCTTGCAGCCAGGGATCCATGACCAGATAATGGGATCATTCATGCTGCCTGATTTATGCACTGACTCTTGAACTGTGTCATCATGAAGCTCTTTCATTCCTTCCGCCAAGAACCACTCAGATAGAGAGGACTCAAGCCATTTGAAGGAACAAGTCTTGGGCAACTATCATTTAAGACAAGGAGAAAAGACTTTATTCACTAGTTCCTATTTCAGCCTCCTCATAAATGTATATAATTGAAAACTTCAAAGTTTTTTTTATGGGTCTACTCTTTTCCTTTGAATTTACTCTTCTTAAAATAAGAGCAAATGCTTTTTATTACTGGGAGGCAATGTGATGTTTTGTAAAAGAACAAGATTCAGAATTAGGCAAAACTAATCTTAAGTAAAATTCTATCACAATGAGTAACTACAGTTGTTTTACAAATTTCTCTCTCCTGGTTTATTTATCTAAAATGGGAATTTATATGTTTATATGTATTACATAATATATACATAATGAGTTACAGGGAATATTAATGTTTAGAGCATGTTTTAAAATGTCTTCCTGGCACTTAGAACATACTCCATAAATGATGGTTGAGTTACTTTTGGAACATTTTTGTACATGAGCCAGATAGCCCTCACATTTCCCTGATATTATGGAACAGAGAGAAGGTGTATTCTGAGAACTGGGAAATAAACATAATCAGCCTCTTGCTCCCCATCACCTACTTCAGTATATATAAGCCTTATCTTGCAATGGTTATAAAATGCAACATGGGGGCGCCTGGGTGGCTCCGTTGGTTGAGTGTCCGACTTCGGCTCAGGTCATGATCTCATGGTTTGTGGGTTCGAGCCCTGCGTTGGGCTCTGTGCTAGCTCAGAACCTGGAGCCTGTCTTCAGATTCTGTGTCTCCCTCTCTCTCTGACTCTCCCCTGCTCATGCTGTTTCTCTCTCTCTCTCTCAAAAATAAATAAAAACATTAAAAATAATTTTAAATGCAACATGGATTGAATATTTTCATCATAAATGGCATTTCAATAGAGCCAACAGAAAAATAGCTTTGTGATATAAAGGCTTGGTTTGAATCTAGTTGTTTCAGAGAAGAGGACATCATCCTTTATTTTTCTTTTTTATTTTTAATAAACTTATTTTCTTCTTTTTTTTATTTTTAAATTTCAGAGACAGACAGAGATACAGCATGAGCAGGGTAGGGTCAGAGAGAGAGGGAGACACAGAACGTGAAGCCGGCTCCAGGCTCTGAGCTAGCTGTCAGCACAGAGCCCGATGCAGGGCTCGAACCTACGAACCGTGAGGTCATGACCTGAGCCGAAGCCGGACACTCAACCAACTGAGCCACCCAGGTGCCCCAATCCTTGATTTTTCAAATCTCTCATTTCTCATATTCAATATTTCATCATTATCACATAATTTTCCTTCTGTACCCATTCTCTTGAATCCCCATCGCCACTAGACAAATCTTGGACTACATCATAATTAACTTCAACTGTATTATACCTTGATTCAAGTTTGATCGCCAGAATTTTCCTTCCAGTATAAAAATCTGATAATGTTGCTTATCTTGTTCAATTTCTCAGAGATTTTCCATTACTTTAAGGATAAAGGCTAAGCCCCTTAAATAGCTTATAAGAGTCTTAACTAAATGACCTTTGCCTGTATCACAGACTCATCATTTGCCACATACTTTCTTCTCTGGCCTTTTTCTATAGCTGTACCATTTTCTCCCCTAGTTCCTAAAACATTTGCTCCAGAATGCTGCCAAACACTTTTCTTGTGGTGTCCATCCCCATTTCCCAAAATCTCACTTTCACATTCACTTGAGTAACTCTCTATCACTCTAGACAGATAGGCAAGTAGGTAGATAATTATAACAGTTGTAGATTTACAAAGTTATGGATGATAGTCCTGAGAGTTTCTCTATAACCCACACCAAGCTTCTCTGATTTTTAAACCATTACTTTATTTTGTATATTTACCACAATTAACAAGGTGATATTGATATTGTTACCTTTAAGTCTGTATTTAGCTTTTTGCAGTTTTCCCTGATGTTCTTTCTGTTTTTCAAAATATCTTCCATGGTCCCACATGACATTTAATAATCATATCTCCTTAGTTTCCTTTTTGTTGTGATAATTTCTCTTTTTCCTTGTTTTTGAAGACTATGGCTATTTTGAGAATTTCTGGATAAGTATTTGTAGAATGTCTTTCTATTGGTTCATTTGATGATTTTCTCATGATTAGATGGGAGTACAGATATTTTGGGGTACAGATTCATGGGAGAAAGACCACTGCCATGAGAAAGGACCATTTTCATTACCACATGGAAAGGGTACATACAATCATTATGACTTATCATGTTCATGTAATCTTGGTCACTTGACTTGAGGAAGTATTAAGTTGTTTCACTATAAAGTTATTGTTCTCTTTCTATGTTATATTCTTTAGGGAAAAAGTTAGTATACATAGCTATAGTTAAGGAATGAAGAGTTATATTCTATGTTTTATGGATGTAGTATTTACATAAATTATATTAACCAAACCTTTGAATAAGTTAGGAAGTTTGGCTTTGCTGCTGTTTCTGGAAAAGAGTATAAAGAATTGGTATCATCTTATTTGAATGTGTGGTAGAATTCACTTGTGAAACCAACTAGGTGTAATGATTTCCCTTTGTGAAGATTATTAAATAATTTTCTTTAATACATGTAGAAGTTTAAAAATTATTTCTGTTTATGTGGGTTTTGATGAGTTTGCACCTCTCAAGAATTTGGTCTATTTCTTTTTAATTGCCAAATTTCTAGAAAAAGAGGTCATTGTACTCCTTTATTAACTTTATAATTTCCATTGGATCAGTAGTTATACCTCTTTAAATTTTGATATTGGTCATTTGTATCTCATTTCTGTTTTCTTACTCAGCTGGTCTAAAAGTTTATGAATTTCAACAGTATTTTCAAATAATTAACCTAGAGTTCTGTTTTTTTCCTCTTTAGTTAGCTTTTTAAAAATTAAATGATACATGTTCAAATTTATATTATTTTTTGATTCAGAAGAATATTTATCTTTCTCTAGTTTTATATGGTGGACACATAGATTAGTGGGTTTTTAAAAAAATATTTCTCAATATAAATTTTTCTTGATCAGTTTTATATATCAGAGCACATATATTTTTCTGATATATATATTTTTACATAAATATTTGCCCCTAGAATTGCTTTTCCTCTATCCCACAAATATTGATGACTTGTTATTATTTTTATATTTCTCATGAGATTCTTCTTTGACCCATATATCATTTACAAATATAAATATGTCTTATGTATGGTTACAGGTGTTTTGTCAACCTACAGGTATTTGGGGGGCTTCCACTTTGTTTTCTGTTACTGATTTATGGCTCAATTCCCTTGCAGTCTGATACTTTGTATAATTTCTATTACCTTTTAAATTTGATAAGTTACATTTTATGGCCCAGAATATGTTCTGTCTTGGTTGAGTGTTTCATGTAAACTTGAGAAAAAATTTTGTTCTGCTCTTGTTTGATGGACTCTTCTACAAGTGTCAAATAGATAAAGTTGATTGGTAGTACTGTTCAGGTCAAATCTATCCTTGTCAATTTTCTGCCTGCTTGATCTGAGGTACTGTTTATTTGTAATTTTAGAAGGACTATTTCACTGGATATAAAATTTAGGTTCTTGGTGGGTTTTTTCCCATCAATACTTATAATATTGTTTTTAATGAGAAGCCTACTGTAATTCTTATACTTCTTTTATAGGTAGGGGTTCCATTCCTGCTCTAGCTTCATTAAACATTTTCTAAATGTCTTTGGTTTTCTATATTTTGAGTATGATACACCTTATTATAGGTTTTTTGTTTGTTTGGTATTTATACTAAATTCTAACATAATCTTTTACTCTTTTGTATGGCTAACATAACTCTTTTATCTGGTCTCAGGACTGCATTCCTGACAGAGTATGGGACTCCTTCAGTGTTCAAATAAACACAACTCAAATGTACACAGGAGTTAGTGCCACATGGATTTAACTTTTGACAAATGAGTGACAAAGCCAGCTCAAATATTTTCTCTCTCCTTAACTTGGAGCAACTGTTCTAAAACACAGTGTTTAAATGCAGCCTCTCAAAAGGCGTTCCCTTGATACCTTGGCTCTTCCTCATTTTCTTTATTATTCTCCTTTATTTCTACCTTCCTGAATTGTAGTACTTTTCCTCCAGCTCTAGTTTCTACTCACTAACGCTAAAATGGAGTAATTACAATTGCAAGTATACAATAGACAGTTATACAATAGTTACCAGGTACTAGAAATTGTTTTAAGTGCTTTCTATGTAGCTACATGCATGCCTCTTTTATCTCCCACACACTAGTCCTATGGGATTCTATTTATTCTGCTGATTTTACAGATTAGAAAACTAAGTCTCAAGGAAGCTATACAATATGTTTGAGTCTATATATCTCACAACTAATAGGTACAGGATTCAAATCTAGTCCTCAAGGCCAGAATAAATGCTCTCAGTTCTTACTGCATACAGGCTTAAGCTAGAAGAACTATTTAGCTGCATTAAGGAATGTTAAGAGAGAGAAAACAAAGGAGACCAAAAGGAAGAACCAGGTTTACTGCTACTTTCAGTAATTGAACAGTCTAGAAATTCTTGATATCTTAGATTCTAGAAATGATTTACAAACTAATATTTAAAATGAAACAAATGTCTTCACATGGCAGACAGGACATGAAAGCTTTCGGCATCATTAGGGTCATAGACATGACCTAAATTTGCATTTCATCTATCCGTGCCTAATATGCTAGAAAACTGAAATATTGATAGAGAAAAATTCGGCCAGATCAATCTTCATGTTATAAAATGATCACTTGGTTATAAATTTGTTACAATTAATGCTGATGATTCCTTTTGGATTCATCATGCAATAAGAGTCTACATGATTTTCTACATCTTCCATGAGTTTGAATAATTTAAGGACTGTAGAAGGTCATTCGATACTTAATTAAATATTTATGGAATATTAGTTGTTTACACAGAAGGATAAAAGCTTTTAAAGTTAATTCATAGGGGCACCTGGGTGGCTCAGTCAGTTAAGCATCCGACTTTGGCTCAGGTTATGATCTTGCGGTTCATGGGCTCAAGCCCAGGTCGGGTTCTGTGCTGAAAGCTCAGAGCCTGAAGCCTGTTTCAGAGTCTTTGTCTCCCTCTCTCTCTGTCCCTCCCCCATCTGTGCTCTGTCTCTCTGTCTAAAAAATAAGTAAACTATAACTTTTTTTAATTTACAAAAAGTTAATTCATAAAGTCCTTAAATTATTAACAAACTCAAGGAAAATAAGAGATTAAGAAAACAAAAACATTATGTCCATTATGAAGTACATAGATATTTATCATTAGCTAAATTTGTTTTTGTTCATAATCGTGTACAAAAGAGCTTATTGAAGGAGTGGGGCTTATATCTGGCATTTGAACTAACATATTTATTTAAAATATAATTAGCATTTATAGGCCATATATAGGTATATATGTAATATTGGACAAATATGAGAGAAAAACAAGATGTAAAATAAATCTCTTTCATCCAGGAGGATCTCGTTGTTAGTGACACACACACAAAAGCAAATACACAATGATTATTATGGTGAATTATGATTGAATTCTGAAAGAGATTACTAAGTGATTTAGAAACACTGATAAAGGAACACACAATAACCTGAGATCAAAGATATTCTGAGAGAAAATAGCAGAGAGTAGAAATATCCCTGCAAAAGTAGTGATTTTTTGTTATGTTGATTAATCTTTAGATATTTTAATATATTCAAAGAAGACATAAAGACAGTGGCTCCATTAATATAGTCAAAAAATAAAGAGAAATAGTCTTACTGAAACTACTTTTATCCCAAACTTTTTCATTTATTACTTATGCAAACTTGACAAGGCCCTTCAGTGTATCCATTCTATTTTTTTAATTTTTTTTTGTTTTTTATTTTATTTTTGAGAGACCACACAAACAGGGGAAGGTCAGAGAGAGAGGGAGATGCAGAATCTGAAGAAGGCTCCAGGCTCTGAACTAGCTGTCAGCACAGAGCCTGACATGGGGCTCGAACCCACAAACTGTGAGATCATGATCTGAGCAGAAGCCAGACGCTCAACCGACTGAGCCACCCAGGCGCCCCCCCAATTCAATTTTTGATGGAGGCTATTAAATGATATTTATATTTGTGATACTGGAAGTTGTTTTTTCATAATTTGTTATGAATGTACATATTTTAGTTTATAATACTAATATTTATGTTTTTTATGTGGTCTTCCATTAAAACAGTGTATTACCACTGTATTATCTGTACCCTGTGGGTGTTTAACATTTATTAAAACATCAAAATAATTTCGCAAAATGGGATTTCTCTCTGTCAGAACACTTTTGATTACAAATGAGAAACTCCAAAACTAGCTCAGGGTAAAAAGAGATGTATCACAAATTGAATCACATTATTGGGAAGTCTAATGACAGATTTGAGTATGTCTGGATAGAAGACCTGGAGTTGAACTATTGGGTTCAACACTTTTTGCTTCTTTTCTCTTGGCTCCAGTTCTTTCCTCTTTTCTCTCTTTGTCTTTCAGCTCCTCTCAATTTTTTAATTTTATTTTAGAGAGAGAATGAGAGAGCAGGGCAGAGGAGCAGAGGGAGAGAGAGAGAATCTTAAGCAGGTTCCTTACTCAGTGTGGAGCCCGCCACAGGGCTTGAACCTACAACCCTGGAAGCATGACCTAAGCAGAAATCCAGTCTGATGGTAAATGGACTGAGTCACTCAGGCTCATTACCTTTTCGCTATTTCATTGTCTTTATTTTCTGGTGGCCAGGCTCCCCGGGCAGAAAAAAAAAAAAAAAAAAAAAAAGAGGACCTCAAGAAATTTGATGTCAAGATAATCCTTAGAGCTGGGGAATTCCTTAGTAAGAACATAGTGTAGTGTCTCTTGTTAAATCCATCTTCTAATTCTTTGGATAGAGTTTGGACCAGAATCCTTAGGTGGTAGGTGGGCAAGGCAGAATAACAGACCGTCTTATCAGAACATGGGATGGCAAGAAGCTTCCCTAATGGAAAGATGAATGTGGAGGTCTTTAATCATTTACTTCTTTATGATTTACTTTTTACAATATTCACTATCTGAGAGATGTAATAAGGTCTGAGTATATAAATCTCTGTCATCACAGGAAAATTAATTACCCATCCCATTAACATGGGACAGGAAAAACTACGGAGTCTTGGGGAACAGCTAACTCCTGAGCATCTGCACACTCATCACCTAAGCCTGGGCTCTTCCAGATTTCAGCAAACATCTTAGGGATTATTTTTATTTATTTTTTGCCCTAACACATAAAATTATCCACAGACAGAGCTCCTAATTCTTCTTTAATGGTCTCCCCTGTGGAATATTAAACATTGGAGCTTTTAATATCTCGGGTGTAATACATCTTTTGAAGTGGAGCTGTGAATTTTATGAATTCCCAGACAATACAAACATGGTCAGGATTCCTGCATAGTCTGGGAGTCTGAATGAGCGTGAGTATGCCCCTGAAAACACCTCCAGACTATGTGGATTCCTGTGTACCATTATGAATTTAGTCAGGCACAGTCAGGCCATCAGCCAGCCAACCTCTGAACCAGCAGCCATGCAACTAGTTGGTTGCCCCTTTAATCAGACACTAAGCTAGTCAGCTGGCCATCCATATAGGTAGTGAACAGTCAGTTAGAAAGTTAACTAGTCAACCAGCCATTGAACCTCTGAGTCAGGGAATGATTGAGCAAGTCAGTAAGTCTCCCCCTTCAGCTTGGGAGCCAGATGTTCAAATCCTTTGCCAATCCATCAGCCATTCTGTCTGCCAGTCAGCCCTTAAATCTAGCCTTCAAGGGGGGGTTTCAAGTTTTCTAGTTTTGTTTGGCTTTTCAGATTTCTCTGGTTTACTGCTTATTCTCCCAACAATTTTAATCATCATGAGCCAACTAAATTATTCCATTATCGATTTTCCAACTAGAGAGGATATTTAAGGCAGCACAATGTTGCCATTTCTGAGAATCAGAAGAGACACTACTACAAAATGTTGCTAAGAGTCAGCAGGTTTGCAAAAACTCTGTCAACATATTTAAAAGAATATTCACGGTTAAGGAAGATATATTTACTGACAAAACAAAGGAGTAATAGTTCTAGAATTGCCATGTTTTAAATTCTATAATTAACAAGTGGTCCATTTATGTAGTATTTTGTAAGTAACTTCAATATTTAAAAAAAAAGATATACCTTTTGGGCATTATAAAGTTAAGGATTTCAGATATATCTTCCTCAATTATTTTAAATCAATCAGTTTGCAACTGTTGAAAAAGAAAAGTAGATTCACTGTTTAATCTTATATTTACTCGTTTTACAAATTCATTTGTGTACTATATAACATAGTATTTAAAAGTTCAAATTTTAAAGACAGAAAAGAAAAAACAACAACAGCCACTGCTTTGAAAGAATTCACGGACCCTGACATCAGTGAAAACACACACTTACCTCAGTAAGCGTTCTAATCCTGACAAAAGTACAGACTTAAGTGATCACCCAGGGGTGATTTCCTGAGAATGAAATGATGCTGAGGTGACTTTTGAGGAGAAAGAGTTTCTGCCTGTCCATTTGGGGCAGAGGCAGAAATAACAAGCCCCATGGGAAATGTACAGGGTCCTTTCAGAAAAGTGCCAAACATTCTGTTTTCATGGATCAATCTATGTGAGTATGGAAAATACCACTGAGGAAATGGGGCTGCAGAAGTAAGTGAGGTCATATCGTGCATTTCTTGTTCGTGGATGAACTTCATCCTGAAGGTGGCAGAGGAACCGTGGAAGGACTGTGTCTGAGAGCAAGGACTCTGTGCCCATCAAGCACTGACAGTTTCTACATGACTGCTCTTACATTCTTGGACAGGGCTCTTCACACTTTTTTGTTCATGAATTTCCAAAAGGATTATGAAAACCTCAACCTCTCTCAAATATGTAAATAAGCATATAGCATTTAACTTCAAGTGTATATAACTGTAAATGTTTTAATTCCTGGCACATTTTAAGTGCTGAAAATTTTAAAACAAGACAGGTAAGTCATTCTTCTAAATACATTCACTGGAGATCGAAGGCTTATAGCAAGTTGATCATCAGTCTTTTGGGTTCATGGAACCAATTTCAGTGCGTGGAGCGGGGTTTCCCACACCCCCAGCAAACAATTCTCAGACTTCAGTTGTGTCTCCTAAAATTCAAATCCATTCCTACAGACGAGATCACCCAGGTAAATTTCTCAGTGCCACATGACTACCTACTCTCCACCCTGTCCATCTCCTCTCCCACCTTAGATGCCAGTTGCAATGCCCAGTTACCACCTGTGCTTCTGACCGACTGGCTCTGCAGATCAGAGTTTCCCAGACCCCACTCCTCAGGTTCCATTAGTTTGCTAGAGGGGCTCACAGAACTCATAGCAACGTTTTTCTTACTAGATTACTGGTTCATTCTTAAAAGGATATCTAAGGAAAGCCGGATGGAAAAGATGCACAAGGCAAGAGAAGGGGAAAGGGTGTGAAACTTCCATGCCATCAGCTGGGACACCGCTTTTCCCACATAGGTGGTCACCACCCATGATTTTCCAGTCTGCTCTTTTGAAATTTTATGAGGGCTTCAGTACATAGGCATGGTCAATTAAATCATTCACCTCTAACCAGGGATTTTCCCTTGGTCACCAACACCTATCCTTAGGGTAGGTCTAAAAGTCACCTCATTAACATAACAAGACATTCTTACTCTAGTCACTTAGGAAATTACAAGTGCATTGGAAACTCTATGCCAGAAACAGCAAGAAAGACCAAATATGTACAGTAGTCCCTTCTTGTCCATGGGCTTTGCTTTCTACAGTTTCAGTTCCCCCAGGTCAGCCACTATCTGGAAGCTGATAATCCTCCTTCTGAGGAATCATCAGAAGGTCAATAGCAATCTAAATCTCAGTCACAGACCCTACCTCTCAGAGCCTGCTACCTTCACCTTGCTTCATTTCATCAGGCAGTTTATCATCTCGGGACTCTGGGAGGACAAGAAGGGTGAGTACAGGGTAGTAAGGTATTTTTAGAGACAGAGTGAGACCACATTCACATAACTTTTAATATATATATTGTTATAATTGTTACACATTATTGTTAGTTACTGTTTGTTTTTTACAATCCCTAATTTATTAAACTTTTCATCATAGACATAGATGTATGGGAAAAAACATAGTATATACAGATATGTATATCCAGTGCTATCCCTGCATTCACAGTGGAGTCTTGGAATATATATCAGGGGCAGTGCTATATTAATTATTATACATCATCATATTAGGCACATGGGAGGCTTAGTCAGTTTGGAATGAGACTCTTGATCTCAGCTCAGGTTGTGACCTTGCACGTGTTTTGTGAGTTTGAGCCCCACATTAGGCTCTGAGCTGACAGCATGGAGTCTGCTTAGGATTCTCTTTCCCTCTCCCACTGCCCCTCCCCCAAGTTGTGCCCATGCATAAATGCACATGCTTTTTCTCTCATAATAAATGAACTATAAAAAATCACAATATCATACCATTATCACTTTATAAGTTTGCAGGACAGTTTTTCCATAACAAATTAAAAAAATTTTACAGTTTATTGTCAAGTTGCTTTCCATATAACACCAAGTACTCATCCCAACAAGTGCTTTCCTCCATGCCCATCACCCATTTTCCCCTTTCCCCTACCCCAATCAACCCTCAATTTGTTCTCAGTATTTGAGTCTCTTGTGGTTTGCCTCCCTCCCTTTCCTTAACTGTTTTTTCCCTTTCCTTCCCCCATGGTCCACTATTAAGTTTCTCCTGTTCTACATAGGAGTCAAAACATATGGTATCTGTCCTTCTCTGCCTGACTTATTTCACTTAGCATAACACCCTCAAGGTCCATCCACGTTGCTACAAATGGCCAGATTGCATTCTTTCTCGTTGCCATGTAGTACTCCATTGTATATATAAACCACATCTTCTTGATCCACTCATAAGTTGATGAACATTTAGGCTCTTTCCATGATTTGGCTATTGTTGACAGTGCCGCTAAGAACATTGGGGGTACATGTGCTCCTATGCATCAGCACTTCTGTATCCCTTGGGTAAATCCCTAGAAATGCTATTGCTGGCTCATAGGGGAGTTCTGATGTTTTCTGAGGAACTTCCACACTGTTTTCCAGAGCAGCTGCACCAGTTTACACGTGCAGTGTAGGAGGGTGCCCATCTCTCCACACCCTCGCCAGCATCTTTAGTCTCTTGATTTGTTCATTTTAGCCATTCTGACTGGCGTGAGGTGGTATCTCAGTGTGGTTTTGATTTGTATTTCCTTGATGATGAGTGATGCTGAGCATCATTTCATGTGCCTGTTGGCCATCTGGATGTTCTCTTTGAAGAAGTGTCTATTCATGTCTTTTGTCCATTTCTTTGCTAGATTATTTGTGTTTTGAGTATGGAGTTTGATGAGTTTCTTATAGATTTTGGATATTAGCCCTTAATCTGATATGTCATTTGCAACTATCTTTTCCCATTCTGTCAGTTGCCTACTAGTTTTTTTTTTTTATTGTTTCCTTTGCTGTGTGGAAGCCTTTTATCTTGATTAGGTCCCAATAGTTCATTTTTTCCCCTTGATTCCCTTGCCTTTGGAGATGTGTCAAGTAAGAAATTGCTGCAGCTAAGGTCGAGGTTGTTGGTTTCTGCTTTCTCCTCGAGGGTTTTGATGGTTTCCTGTCTCACATTCAGGTCCTTTATCCATTTTGAGTTTATTTTTGTGTGTGGTGTAAGAGAGTGGTCTAATTTCATTCTTCTGCATGTTGCTGTCCAGTTCTCCCAGCATATAACAAATTTTATATCTATTTTTTTTTACCCATGCTCTTATTTCATTTCACTATCTTCAGAACATTTATCCTAATGTAATTGTCAATTGCTATAGGTATTTTTTTACTGTATCACCCAACTTTATAATAAAATGAATTTTAAAATATTCATAAATTGTGCATATAAAATACATTTTATGTTGTAGCATCTTGTAGCTGAAGTCTCTAAATATTTCAAATTAATTAGATTAGTGTGTTATAATTAATATTAGTATAATTTTCAGTCAATTTATTGGTCAAAACTTTTGCTGAATTGGATTCTTAATGTGAAAGGAATTTGGTTTTGATTAGATCATTTACTCACAGGATATTTTCTATTGCTAGAATAAGAAAGCAACAACAGCAGTTACACATTTTTACAAAAAATAAAACAGCTGCTGAGTACTCCCTATACACAGATAAGTAGAATAAAAAGGGTTTACATGAATAAAAAGAGTTTTGCCACATAAAATCACTCAGTGCTATAAACCCCTTCCAAGCTGCAATTCAAAAAATCGATAATTCCCTATCATCAAAATGTTTGCAGTGATCCCTCAGGAGACACCTCCATTATGTCACCTATAATTTTGCTGAAGAAAAGTATTGAAAATCATCTGATTTGTGAACAAACTTGTTTCTTGGTCAGAAAGAATTGCTACTTTCCTTAATGTCTGGGAACTACATCAAGAATATTTTACTATGCCTCATCAAGTTGTTATTAACTAACTCTGTTTTCCATCAACTTAGAGGTACCTTGTTTATCATCATATAATCTGAGAAAAGTTAAAGACATTTAATACCTTTAACTTAGAGCATCTTTGCCAGTATTACATGAATATCAATACACATATGCAGTCATTTTTGTTCTGAATTATGACTTACATGCATTAAAGTGCCCTAGCGTTTAGTTCATGGCTGAATGAGATTTTAAATGATCTAGAGTCATATGTTTCTGCACTATCTAGATAAAGTGAGTACCCTTCACTTCTGATCTCTTCTACATTCTTTGAAAATAACACTGAAGTTCAACAAGCAAAGCTGAATCAGTGGAAAATTGTATGAGAAAGAAAAATATTTTATTCTTGGAACACATCTTTGAGAGCACCTAGCCATTAGTTGACCTTAGAACAGGACTTGGGCCTTAGCAGGCTCCTTATCCCCTCCCCTGTTCTTGGAATGTATATTCTATCAACCATTTCCAGTGCAGGAGCTGGTTCAAGGACATGGTCTTGAGACCATCTGCACTGAATATGTGACCCAAACCTTGAGAGGGCCTGTGTACAAACTATTAAGATTCCAGCAGGGAGGTATGAAAATTGACTTGTCTTGTAGCCACCCAAAATAAACCTCCTGTGTAAGTTCCTTTGTTTATTAAACCCTCCACCTATGAATTTAGAGGGGTTTGTGTCTTTTTTCAGTCTCCCCTTGCCCTTCTTGTGGGAGTGCAGGGATGCAGATTGCAACAGCCAGACATTATAAACAAATACTAATTCCATATAGATAATAGAAGTAAATATGAAAGGGAGATTAATGAATCTTTTAGAGAAATCATAAGAGAATATCATTATTTCTTTGAAGAAGGCAAAGATATTTTTTAAAATGGACCATAAAAGTGCTAAACATTTAAGAAGTAAAAATATGTATACCAGGTTATATTAAAATTGAGAACTTCAGTTATCCAAAGGATCCATTAAGAGACCAGCCAAACAACTCAACAGAATGAGGGAAGATAATCATAGTTTGGGTCTTATAATCAGAATATATAAAAGAATAGTTACCAATCAATAAGGAAAATATGAGTGACTCAGTAGTACATTAATCATAACACCAGACAGACATTTCACACACATGAAGAATCAAAGGGGTAAGGAGCCTAGGAAAGTTACCAACCTCATCATTCATCAGGGAAATACGTATCAAAACCACAATGTGATAGCACCTCCCACCTACCAGAAAGGCTGGTAAACTAGGCAGACAGTACGAAGTGTTGGTGATAATGAGGGGCATTAATAAATATCACACAATCACTTTGTACAACTTGTTGGTGATTGCTTATAATGTTAAACATCTTGGATGACCCAGAAATTCCACACTTAGTTGTATACTCAGTGGCATTGTGGTATTACTTATTTGAAATACTTTCTTTCGCCTGTTGTATTACGTTCATCATTTTATTGTAAATCAAGTGAACCCCATTTGTGTACCTCAGCCAGGACGACACTTATGTTGTGGGTGTGGAGGGGGAGAGGGGGTGGGGATCTGCACAGGTATACCTTGGGAAAAGATGGGCTCCAGGACCTGCCGCATGGGCCTTTCATCTGCTAAGATACTTCCAAGAGCCAAGAGAAACCACAGGGACAAAAGCTGGCTGGTGTGCAGAACTGGTGCCACCACCACCACCACCCAGACTGTCTTAATTACCAAACCTCTAAAAAGATCTTAAAATCAGGTACATAAGCCCTTGACTTTTTCCTCTTCAAGATTGTTTTGGCTCTTCTCAGTGTTTGTGATTCCATGTAAAGTTGAGAACAACCTTTTTAGCTTCTACAAACCAAACAGCAAAAGCTTGTTAGTCTTTTAATTGGAACTGTTATGAATCTATAGATGAATGTGGGGGGAAATTGAAATCTTACCATTTTGGGTCTTCCAATGGAATATGTCCATATTAATTAAGGTTTTTTGTATTTTTAAAATCATACAGTCTTGAATGCTATTTATTACAACGTTGTTGATAACTCTGAATCATAGATTATTTATACATTCCTCCCAGTTGCCTGTGAAGTTTGTAGACACAAAGGTAACCAGTGATGATAGGAATCTGAAATGTAGTCTTATCATTTATTCATTCTCAATGTTTGTGCTTCTTTGCGTTTTTTTAATTTTGTTTTATTGTTGTTTCTCTTTAGTCTTTCATTCCCATTCAATTTTCCCATCTACAGTTGTTAATTGTTCTGATACTAATTTCATCCAAAGTGATAGTGGCCCAAGACTAGACATTAGCATTCTTTCCAGTGCTAAGAAACAACCCCTATTTGTGTTTACAGCAGAGAGTTATAAATTACATTGAAATATCATTCAGTTAGAGTCATTCTCCAAGATTGTAAAGAGATGGATGGTCTCCAGGGGAGGGTTGTCATAAAGAGGAAAATCAAACCAGCTGAATAATACAGTAAGTCTCTGTATAAAGCTAGCTCAGCCAAGCAGGGATATGAAAGGTGGCAGCCTTTGAGGAGATGGCTGACAGATTTCATTTGTTGAGGATCACATCTTGCCCTGGTGTCACATGTCACATTTTCCCACTACTGTTTTGGTGTTCTACAGGCACCCTCTCCACGTACTATCGAGGGAATAGGCAGTGGCTGCCAGCTAAGAGGGCAAGCATGTTTAAGTCAAGTGTATAAAAACAGCCATTTTCTCCTCTCCCTCCTGCTGTAAGGTTCAAACAGAACCTCTAGTTGATTTACTAATCATATAGAAAGAAAGTTTGGCTACCATAAATAAGTTTATCCCTCCCTCTCTTCCATTCCTTCTTCCCTCCTTCCTTCCCTTCTCCCTGTCTTTTCTCTTAACCTTTTGTCTTCACCCTCTCCACCATTCTTCTTCTTTTACCCCCATCTTCTCTTAATGCCTTTTTAGTCCCTCATTTATTTTTTTATTAACTTTCCCTCTCTGTCCTTACTTAACTGCTTCCTACTCTTTCCTTCCTCCTTATAAGGATGGTGTTTTATAATTCTTCTATGGTTATTATTTTCTGCCTATGATGTGTTTTCATTGTCAGAGGAATACACCCAAAGATTATTTAGGACTCATGCTTGCTTTATCATCTTCAAGAGCCTCTTTGACCTCTTCATTCATTCTTCTCTCACTTTCATCTTTCTTTTTTTATGCTCAATGTGTGTGTGTGTGTGTGTGTGTGTGTGTGTGTGTGTG
This sequence comes from Suricata suricatta, assembly GCF_006229205.1. Taxonomy (NCBI): domain Eukaryota; kingdom Metazoa; phylum Chordata; class Mammalia; order Carnivora; family Herpestidae; genus Suricata; species Suricata suricatta. Next base: position 21,367,775 of record NC_043715.1, read on the forward strand.
GTCGGTCCTTGTTGAGGCACTGTGCTACCTAGGTTCCAAGAACCAAAGGGTGAGCAAATATTAATCTCCGACCTCATGACCTAAAGAAATTCACCAACTTTATCCTTCAGTCATCACTTCACCTTGACAACTGAGAATTCCAATCAGTGTGTCAGGAAGGAAGGCAAGGGCTTCACAATAAAGGCGATACAGAGTTTAGTAATAAACTTGAAATAAGGTATTCAGGGCTTCACAGTTCATATGTGAACATATGCATAGGCACTTTAAGTTTTATGATTTTTTTTTGTCCCAGAGAACAGAACGTTTTGAGGTTGGGTTCAGTCTGAAATTCTGAGGCTAGATATCTGTATGAGCTCATGATTCTCAGCCAGCTTCAGTCGTGGCCCTGCCCTATTCTCCTTTCCAACCTCAACACAAACACTGACAATGCAATTAAAATTCCCAAAAGAATTTCAATAAACATGTTTGAGTCTAATAATCAAAATGTAACATACTAACACTATTAAAGGAAGCCAAGTATTCTAACAAATTAGCCTCATCACACCTAATATGCACTATGTACTGTGTGCAGCTGCTTATTCTGTACTACACACGCTTGTGTGCACATCTACACACAGAGAATACATACTGTATACAGTTATATGCTAGTAATACAGTAAGTTTGTAAATTTTCTTAATGTTTGTTTATTTTTAAGAGACAGGTAGACAGAGTGTGAGCAGGGAAGGGCAGAGAGAGAAGGAGACACAGAATCTGAAGCAGGCTCCAGGCTCTGAGCTAGCTGTCAGCACAGAGCCTGACGCGGGGCTCAAACTCACGGACTGTGAGATCATAACCTAAGCTAAAGTCGGATGCTTACCTAACTGAGCCACCCAAGCACCCCTAATAATACAGTACACTTAAAGAAGTGCTGTGGATGAGTGGCTGAATAAATAAGTCATCCTGAAATAATGTATTTGAGTGTACTATATTTTTAATGATATTTTGTTCATGAAAATGGACAATATCAAATCAGGAGTATTGGACCTAGGTTTTAAATAGTACACTGATTTGAAAAAATTATGGAAAACTTCTGAATAGTAGGCTTTCATTTATATTTTTAATAATAATATACTCTATACATGACTTAAAGTTTGATTAAAAGCATACTTTTAAAAAGTACTTTGTAAGTGACAAAGCTGTTATCATTTATATCGTTAACATTGATGTTACTTCATAAGTAGGTGGAAAATGTCATTAGCATAAAAATTTAAAATTTCACCATGATGAAATTTAATAAGAGATGAATAATAAAGGTGACATATGTATTTATGTGTGTGTGTCTGCACACCTATGAGTGTATATAATTAGTAGTCAGTCTGAAATATTTATACAAAATACAGAGCTTAAAGCATTTTTCTGAGGACTTGGATTTGATTATTCCATGCTTACAATCTAATAAATTAAGCCTGATACTTTTTCATACAGGCTGGCAGAAGACAAGAAATTCCTTAGTCAGAGACAAAGGACTCTCATTCCTGGCACAACAAGTAACACGATCATCCTCATGTTTATATCATTCTCTCTTGCCCCTCAAGTCCCACATGGAAAGCCTTAACAGATGCCCCACACACGGAGGATTGTATTCTAAAAGAAGAACACCGAATTTAAGAAACCTACACTTGATGGTAAACAGAAAATATGTAAACCTTCGTTCTTCAGGGAGGAATTACTCCTCAATTACTTGATATAAGTACAACCCAAGAGATGGCCCAGGTAATGGGCAGCCAAGGCACTGAGCTGTGGTTCTGAGGAGCACATGTAGGAACATGGGGAAATGTCTCCCAACATTTTTTTCTTATGTCCTTTTGTATTTTCTTATTAAGAAAAGTAATGTTGGGGTCTAAATAATATGGTCTTCACCATAATTCTGCACTTTGCTTTAGTGTTTTAAACCCAGACGTAATATAAAAATGACTTTTTTTCAGCCAAGTTAGACCGAGTCCGCTAACTTTTACTTAATGCCTACTATGCGTCTATCCATGAACCGAATGCTTTGTTACGTAAGACACCATTCAGTTCGTAAGAAAGCATTCCGATAAAAAGGCTTTCAGAAAAAGTATTTCAAACAGAACTGTCTGAGAAGAGGCAAGGCAAAAAGGAAGCTATTGTCTAGCAGTGATCAATTTCATACAGTTTCAGAATGCCTCTGGTGATATTATTCTCACTATCTCATAATGTTTTGCAAGTTGGTAGGAAGAGGACATTAAATCACTCGATCAGTAGAGCTGCTATCCTCCCTGTAACTCATGTAAATCCACAATGTACAAGAAATAATTGTCTGATTGCTCCTATGTCATTCTCATAGATAAAGCCCGGGCACTCTCTTTATGGCTATATTACCGTTCTTTTAGAATCTGTTTATTTGTACAGATCAAAAATATCAAGACTGTACAACTTCTAGTGGAAAGTTTATATATGTGCATGTACACATACACGCACGCGCACACACCGACTTATTTCTGTCTCTGTCATTCTTGTAACCATCATTCTCCCAGCAGAAGCTACTGACTGCAATAACCAACAAAGTTTTCTACAGTTTGCATTCTAGTTTACTCCATTCTATTACCGAGTATCAAAATCTTAGGCAAAGTGATCTTTCTTTTTTCATGTTTATTTACTTTTGAGAGAGAGAGAGGTAGAGCGCGAGTGGGGGAGGGGCAGAGAGAAATGGAGGCAGAATGTGAAGCAGGTTCCAGGCTCTGAGCTGTCAGCATAGAGACCAATGAGGGGCTCAAATTCACAAACTGTGAGATCATGACCTAAGCCAAGTGCTTAACTGACTGAGCCACCCAGGTACCCTGGCAGACTTATCTTTAAAATGTAAAATGGCTAAAATCATCCCATTGTTTCCCATTCCCATTGGGTTAATGTAAAAATTCCTTAACAATATCTATAGATCCCTTGATTTTTTAGATTAGGAGTCTGAAAACTATGGCCCATGAGTACATAAACTTACAATGTTATTTATAAATAAAACATTATTATAATAGAGACATAAATAGTCACTTATGTACTGTCTATGGCTGATTTGGCATGAAGATGACAGAGGTAAGTAGTTGTAACAGGACTTTAGCACCTACAAGATCCAAAAAAAAGTAAAAATTCTGTCTTGTCTGCATATATGTTTTTATTGATGTGTAACTAACTACTATAATGTTACCAGCTTAGAACAACAGAAATGTATTACCTGCCATTTCCACTCCCCAGACCAAAGCACACCTGTGAACATGTTGCACATTGCAAAATGGGAAGCTTAAACTCTAACAGAAAGTTTATTTAAATATTTGAAGCCAAGTGTTTGAGAGTCAAGGAAAGAGATATAGCCAATATCTCTTTCTGATTTGGTTTATTTTACTCCATTACCATAATCAAATAGGTATCAAATAGGTCCAATTTAAATTTTTTATTCTTAGAATAAAGACTGTTAATAAAGGGTAAAGATTCAAATATATATATACATATATATTCAAAGAATGTATACAGAAGCAAATATCAATAGGAAAAGTTAGAAGCAAATATCAACAGGAAAAGTTAGTCTAAATTAGTAGTAGTTGGGAAATTGACAATTAAAGCCATACTGAGCTATCACTCTATATCTTCTACTATAGCTATATCCAAAGAACAGGGGCTCTAGAATTTACTATTTACAAGGCAGGGGTTGCCTTGAGTGAGGACTCAATGGTGAGGACTGAGTACAAAGAGACAATAAGCAACTCTCAGAAGTAATGAAAATCTTCTAAATCTTGATTGTGGTGCTTATTTCAGGAAAACATTCATTGAAATCCATCCGAATGTACATTTCACTTGTAGATGTACATTGGGGGATTTTGTTGCATGGAATTTATAATTAAACAAACATGTTTATGGCTTACAATTGCCTCGATTTTACTATAGAACTTTTATTTGAAAAAGTTTATTATTTTTTCAAAGAATCCTTGAAGTACATACTGTATGCACACACGCATATACACATGTGTGCCCTGACACAGGTAGCTGTGGAAAACTAGGCTCACACAACTGGTAGCTTATGGACTTTCCTGTATCAGGGGAATCCAAGTCCACAGGCACGGTAAATCAAAAGGGGCAAGCAAACTGAAGTAAACAGAACATGCCACCTATAGGGAGATGAATTGAGCCAGCACCCAACCACTGAAAGACCTCTGCATGTGCGTGTTTATGTGTTAAACAGAGAGAATGGACGAGAAGGATACTACAGTGTATGATTTTGTACTTGAACCCTTAAATCAGACATTCTCTGTTTGAACGAACTTGTATGTATTTTTTTCTTACAAATAAATAGACTTGATTAAAATGTAATAAGATGGAGGAGACTTTGAATACTGAATTTTAACAGAAAAATCATACATTTGAATATGCATAGGTACACAAGAGTGTGATGTATTAGGAAAATGGATATAATTTGGGTAAGGCTTAAGTGTTCATTAAGCCGTAACTGAGGCACCTAGGGGGCTAACTTGGTTGAGTATCAGATTCAATTTCAGCTCATGTCATGATCCCAGAGTTGTGGAATCAAGCCCCATGTCGGCCTCCATGGGTGGAGCCTGCTTAAGAGTCTGTCTGTCTGTCTGTTTGTCTTTCTCTCTCTCTCATCATTTTTAAAAAACCATAACTATCCTTGTAGTTCTGGCGCGAGCTAGCACTGTTCTGAGTGGATTTTTAGATTCTTGTACAGTTAACGTTCACAGTGATATTCAGATGAAGCTGGTAGTGCTTCCAATGGGTTGTATGAAACTCCTCTCTGTCTTATATTTAGAAATAGTATTGGAATAAGACACAGGAAAACTGGAGATGGATATAAAAATCTCCCTTTAGCAAACCATAAGTTGATTGAAGAATGAGCAGAAGTTTTTATCAACTATTTATAAAACTCACCACCCTCTCAAGTTTGTATTTGAGGCAGCTCATTGGAGAGAAGTTCAGGGTTTATCAAGCAAATCTGTGTCCTGAGGTCCGTCTTGGCCTGCAGAAAACCAAGGAAAGGTAAAGGTTTTTTATAATTCCAGCAGTCTTTAGATTAACACACACACCCAAAAAACTAAGGTATGTACCACCCGCTATGAGATCATTCAATCTGACTCTCTGCTGCCATCTACACAATTAAATACTCAGAATTTCCCCTTTTAGCAGATGGGGAATCTGTGTATTGATGCAGATGGGATACAGAGAGTTACATAAGGTGTCCAAGATCTCACAATTGGGGGATGAGTATATTTGGATACTAGCTGATTTGTTTCAAGATTATACACATTATGCTATGGTATTTTGCAATTTTTCTTCTCACTGTATTTTATTTGAAGACTTTATTCTTAAAAGATAGGGACGATTATAAATATCCACAATGCCAAACAATTAGGTCTGCATACTGAAAGTAATGGGAAGTAAGAAATACTTTTTGTAAGAAAAATAACACATATATTTTCTAGAAGGAAGAAATTCATACTCAAAAATGTGTTTTCAAATCTACACTGGTTTTAATTCTTTTATTTATTTACTTTTAAATTTATTATTGATGTATGGTTGATACCCAGTGATTTCGGTTTGTTATATTTTCAGTGTTTCTTTCTGTGGTTATGCATTATATATTCTTTTTGCCTTGTGTGGGTGTATTTTTATTTTCTTACAGTATTTTTACCTTTTCTTCTCAAGCATATTTGGAAAGCAAAGTGATTAAGTGTGTAAATGGGAAAAGTGAATCTGTGAAGGGAAGTTCTTTACCGGTTATTTTCAATATCTTGTGAGATGTTTAGTCAGACGATATGTAAATGGACCGGATACTAAAGAGTTGATCACTGGTCTCTGAAATGATAAACAAGGCATGTGGCATCCTAGGAACTTGGGTGGTAGACAGAAGAGGCTGTGTGTGTGTGTGTGTGTGTGTGTGAGTGTATACATGAATACATAAATGCCTACACATACATATACATATATATTTACCCCCTTGGTCCCACAATACTGAATCCTTTTCCAATTCTGATTCTTAGCCAGGTTCCTCAACTCCTCTGTATATCTCACTGAAAAATAAATGTCATGCTGAATCCTTCTCTAACATTATTTCTGTAAAGGGATTAATTTAATATCAAGTACATCTTGATTGAGTGGATTTTCAATACCAGAAAAAGTGAGCACCATCTAGAAAAGCTTGGCAGTTAGCTAGACCAACTGCTTTATTATTCAGATACTGAAACTGAGTGCTCTTTTTTACTAGACCCTAACCTTGGATCCTGCCGTTGGCTTAGTCATTCCAGTTCTGCAAAAGTCCCCATCCTTCATGTGACTACCTGTCACCCTGACCTGTTCTCAGCAAAAACTCTGTTAGAGTAATTTCACCAAGAATAACCCTACCATATTCTATTCTGCCTCCTCTTGCTTGCCTACAAATTCCCATTTTTCCTTATAGTGTCCAGAATTGAACTCCTCTCTCTGCTCTACTACTAATCCCATTGTGCTGGCTCCCCTTCATTAAAAAGCTTCCTTACTATCTTTATCAAATGTCATAAATAACTTTTTAATGTAAGGCCTGAAGTCAAATCTCTTATGTCCCATTTAAGCCTTTTAGAAAATTCTTACTATCTTTTGACAAAAATTCTTGCTACCTATTGACAATAATTTTAAATTGTTTTATTGGCTATTATTTTTTATGATCAGATGTTGTCCTCACATTCTTTTCTACTTTTTTTTAATTCGGGAATCTTATACAGAAATTTTACAGACTTTGCCCCATAAAATCTATATCTTTTCTGGAGAATAGGGCTATGCATAAGCGATATTTGGTAAAGAAGGAATCTAAGGCTTGTGATCAGATAGTTCATATTGCAATTCAATTTTGCCTCCCCATAGCTTGGGGCAATTAGGCAAATTATGAAATATCTCTAAATCTCATTTTACTAGTTACTGTAAGGAAAATAATGCCAACCTCAAAGAGCTCTTGTGAGTGGTATATGAGGTGGCAGGTGTATGGTAAGACTGGAAGCACTAGTTACTTAACTGTCAGTTCAGATGTCTTTCTTCCTTTTCTGGGATACCTTCATGTCCTCTTTTTAAAAAAAAATTTTTTTGTAAATAGTTGCAATTTTTCCTCATAGTTACATACCAGCAGGCTACTATGCCATGAGTGATGTTCAGAGTGCTGGAGTGAGGGGGAAGGGAGGGGGAAGAGGAAACCTGGAGAATTATTTTAAATCCTCCAAAATAACTCACCAGTTGGATTTTGAAAGTCATTAGCTTAAAAGTATTAAGACTGCAGCTGACTCTTGATTTTGGCTCAAGTCATGATCTCACAGTCTGTGGGACTGACCTGGGCTCTGCACTGATGACATGAGGTGCGCCTGGAATTCTCTCTCCAGCCCCCCTGCCCTCCCCATTCTCAATCTTGCTCTTGCTCCCTCGCTCTCTCGCTCTAAAAAGCAAACAAAATAAACTTAAATTATTTTAAAAATCTTAAACCTGCGTAGTTTTGTCTGTATCATCCAGTACTGGGTGTTTGTTGTTGTTGTTGTTATTTTTTGTTTTTGTTTTTGCTTGCTTTCTTGAATAATTCCAATATTTCTCGGAGTGTGGCTTTAGAGAAGCACATTAAAATTCATGTCCCAGGGTCTCTCTTTATATCTGCTGAACCTGAACTTCTAGAGATTATTCATTTTCTTATGCTTTTTAACAAGAAAATATTGTGAGAAGTGTTTTAAAGAGAGAAAACAAAAGTTCATTACCAATTTAGTGAGGAACTTTTTTACCTCTTGAATCCACTTAAAAAGTAATCTATTCTGGAAATAGGAAAGGAAAAGAAAGCAGGAGAATATAAATAGAAAATGCATTCCAATGTTTGACACTGATATGTCAACTCCTGGAAACACTGAAAAACTATATACACTGAAGCCTGAGAGGCATAAAGATGGAGACCCTCCTTTGTTTGGCAGCGGATATCAAAGTCAATCAAAGTTTTCTTTTAGGAATTTCCACCACTTGCTAAAGGATATACAATTTTCTTCTCAAGAGTATTGGCAGGTCAGGGCACCTGAGTGGCTTAGTCAGTTAAGTGTATGACTCTAGCTCAGGTTGTGATCTTGAAGTTGGTGAGTTTG
>NC_043715.1:21376013-21377314 GCF_006229205.1 Suricata suricatta
CAAACACAAAATAAATAATTTGATTTCCTGGGTGTCATGACCTAGATTATGTTGACTACAGGAGCACTACATTTATTCCTCTTTACAGAGAGTCCCTTTTAATAAAACATTTACTTGAATAAGTTTCTGAATTTTCTTAAGAATCAGGTGAATTTCAAAAGAAACTTCATTTGTTCTTAAGGGTTTGAATTACCATTTGGGTGAGGAAACTCTTACCTATTTTATATTTTATATTATTGCCTTGATTAATTCTGGATGAAATGGAATTCAAAAGCATAAGGAAAGAACAGTACTTTCAGTGCCCTAAAATTCTGTTTCAGTGCCCTATGGCATTGGTTGGCAGTAATTCTGTCTGTTGAAACTTAAAAAAAAAGTTGAAGGAGCATGAACGGTATGCGTCAGGGCAGCTTGCTGTCCTGTGACCTGAAGAACAGTTTCTGTGTCTGCCAGTTTAGTGAACCACCTGGGAAGTATGTGCGGTGAGTGTGTTAGAATCGAGCAACCAAGGCCTCAGCCCCAGCAAATCAGATTCAGTAGATCTGATCATGGGTCCTCAAACCTCTGTTATAACACAGCATCTTAAATTACCCTGTTGCATATGTAGCATTGCTCTTCTATAACTTAATAATAATAATAACTATAATGCAATTAAAAGATAGATTAGGAAGGGAAAACAAAGTCCTCCGTGTTCACGGTGTTTTCTCTCAGCCCCTGTATCTGTGCTACTTAACGTCATTACAGTGCACAGTTGGTGAACACACAGCCATGTGTTTTCAGGCAGCAGGCCTTGTCCCCTGCGGTCTCCTTCAAAGTGTGCTGTGTTCTCTGCTCTTCTGAAACAGAACCTGGAGATCTCTGTTGCAGCATTTCATTCTGATCCTTCAAGAAGAAGCCGGGCTCCCAGGAATAGAAACCGTTAACCTGCAATGGGGTAGCTGGAGTTTAGTGTGCCTTCCTATTTGCATGGGTAATGCAATGCTTTCTCAACATCTGCTTTGCTTTCTCATCTCATTCTTGTATTACCAGACAACAAGGATGATCTTCAAAATATGTAAATAAATCGATCTTGTGTTAAGTTGGAAGGGTCCCAGCAATTAAGAATTTCTGGGGGCACTGGAGGTGGCTCAGCTGGTTGAACATCAGGCTCTTGATTTTGGCTCAGCTCCCTTTATCGTATGGTTTGTGAGTTGGAGCCCCACATTGGGCTCTATGCGGACATTGTGGAGGCTGCTTGGATTCTATGTCTCTCTTCCTGTCCCCGGCTCATGCTCACTCGCGCTCTCTCGCTCTCTCGCTCTCTC
>NC_043715.1:21377414-21379540 GCF_006229205.1 Suricata suricatta
CACATTTTTTTCTTAAAACACTTCATTTTTAATATTTCTGATTTCTCTTAAGAAAATTAATATTGATACAACTGCTAAATGTCTTCCAAATATGTGTTGACTAGTCTCATGAGCAAATATGTTCTTTCTCATTATTTTAGTAGTCAAGTGTTTTAATTAAAAAGAAAAAATGAGTTATCTCCTATCATTTTAGTAGATGTTTGGGTGATGAATGCATGATTTGAATAAAATATGTTAAGCCTCATTTTTTCTAAATTCTCTGATGATAAAATTCAATTGTACATGCATTAATGCATGGTAGGCTTACACTCTAAGTTAAATAAGAATGTTTTATTTGAGATAAACTTCATGCTGCATCTATAATTTCCAAATATTGAATTGCAGTCAAATAAAGGGTCATTTCTATTCAGAGATTTATAGTTTAGCAGATGCCCCAACTATTATATCTCTCTGGTTTCCACTCTGTATTAATTAAAAGTCTCATTTCTTCTGTCCTTGGCCATAGACCACTGATCTGAACAATTACTCCAGGCAGAATCTGTTGCTAGCTCCAGCTCAGGTGAATAATAAAATAGAAATATATTGCAGTTAATTTTGAAGTCTGCCAATGCCTTCTATAAAAAATACATAATATTTTTTATCTTCCTTGTTGATTGCAGAAAATAAACATTTTTCCATAGTCATCTCTGTGCTATAAAATATGCTAAGATATTTATGTGTTTCTTTTTTTGAATTTTATTTACTTTGAGAAAGAGAGTGCACACTGGTGGTGGAGGGGCAGAAGAAAGGGAGAGAAAATTCCACACGGGGCTCAATCTCATGAACCATGAGACCTGAGCCTAAATGAGGAGTTGGATGCTTATCCCACTGAGCCTCGCAGAGGTGCCAATATTTATATGTTTGTAATGTGACTATCACAACACTTCAAGGAAATCAGAATTACATCGAATTGGAGCTATTTGACAGATGAAGTAATTGAAGCTTGGAAGAGTTAATAACTTGATTGAACATACATGTAGTACCATTAATAATAGTTACAATATTCTAAATGTTTAACCTGAGCCAGTCATAATAATGCTTTTTGTTTATTAGCACATTTAATCTCCATAAAATTCCATAGTAATAGGTACTATTACACCCATTTAAGCAAATGAGAAAACTAGATATAGAAAAGTTTTTAAAAACAAAACAAAACATAGCCAATATCATGAAACTTAGTGGTAGAAGTGGGATTCCAGATGAGAGGAGTCTGAATCTAGAACACAGGCCTCTCCCACAACCTGTCATACAGCTTGTTACCTGTATATGCCTATTGACTATATGGAGATTTTTGACAATATCAATTAATATAATTTTGAATTTAAAGCAGCGATTAAAATCCTATGCATTGTCTTCGGATCCGATCCTGGTGTCTTGGATCTCTTCTCCTATTTGGGATAAATCCATTATCAAATTTAAGTCAAGGACACAGACTTTTGAAACAGCAAGTTACTATCTAGGATTTCATCTGGCAGAAGACACTTCAATAAGCATCTTCTTTTTTTTCCTCCAACTGTGCTTTACACCTTTAATATCATTCAAGAACATTCATTCAGTGTTGGCACCATTCAGAATTGTGCAAATGACATTATCAGGTTGTCAGGCAAATTGAAGCAATTATCTCATGAGTCTTAAGCAATGCACACATTGACATATATTTGCCTTTTGATAACAAGGAGTGATGTGTCAGCTGAAAGCAGGTCTATCGTTGAAATCCTTCTTAGATATTTATTTCATTTCCAGACGAATGCCAACTTTGGCAATAAACAGTGATATTCTTTCACTTAAGGTGAGTTTTAGGATTAGAGAGCTGAGTTAGTACTGGCAGCTTGGCATATATTAGCATATGAAAACACTCAGCATTTTGTCTCTTGGGAAGAGCAGTAATTAATCATTGACAAACAAATTGTAATTCTTATTATGCATAATAGTGAAGAAATAATATCTCAGCTTCACACAGACTGGATTTCAAAGTGGACTGAGGAGCTAAGAATTGCACAGAGGGAAACCCAGTAAGAGTATCTGAACATAAAGAGCACTCACCAAATGATAAGTTTCTTAAAAAGAGAGAACAGTGGAACAAACCA
>NC_043715.1:21379640-21383329 GCF_006229205.1 Suricata suricatta
AAACATATTAAGAAAAAAAGATACCTCAGCAGATTCTCTCAGCATCAAAAATGCAATAGTATTAGAAATGATAGTACTTTTGGGCCACCTGGGTGGTACAGTCAGTTAAGTGTCCGATTTTGGCTCAGGTCGTGGTCTTCGGTCCATGAGTTTGAGCCCCGTATCAGGCTCTGTGCTGACAGCTCAGATCCTGGATCCTTCTGATCCTGTGTCTCCCTCTCTCTCTGTCTCTAGCCTTCTCACACTCTGTCTCCCTCTCTCTCAAAAGCACTTTTACTCTACAATTGTGAAACCTATATATCTAGAATTATAGTTCCATCATAATTTTGTCTTTTTCTATAATAAAAGAGTAATACATAAATAACCAGAGTGCTAATTATATAACAAATAGATTATGAATATGGCTCATCTCATTGCTATTACATACTACAAACTTAACTTGTGGAGCTACTACCTTTCTCAAAAGACAAAGACAAACATGGGAAGAATTTAAGGGATAAACTTTAAAAGTAACATATTAAATGAGACAAATAGAATGTTAAATGCAATTTTCATAGCCTTAATTATACAAGTTATAGAAGCAAAAGTAAAATTTGTATTGAGTAACATATGTTAGTAAATCTACATTCAGCTCTCTCAAATCAAATGACACAGCCCACTTTTATAGCTCTAGAAGTACTTTATTCTATGGAATTCTGAACTAATGACCAGATATAAAGAATTTTCTGCTAGCTTTAACTTAGCTCTGAAAAGTCATACCAAATGCAATAAAATTATATTGCTTCTTGTATTATTGATATTTGTGTTACTTTCTCTCTTTGAGTCATTTCTTTTTTTATATTCTCACTAAGATGGGATATGAAAAAATAATATCAGGCAACCCTCAGTGGCAAATACATCTAATGAGAATGAGTGAATGGATGAATGAGAAAGGAAACACTGTCTTATATTCCTTTGACAAAGTTTCCAAGAGTGACAGGTACCTAGGTTAGTCCAACTACATTATTTTATAAAGCTGTAAACTTAGACCCAAGGAGTGGGAGTGTCTTCTCCAAAATCATATGTTTAGTTAAGGAAGATACTAAGACTATCATTCAAGTCATCCAGTGAACTTTTTTACTGTACTGTGACGGTGTGTCCCAGTTCCTGGGACATGGTCAAGCTATGAGATTGTTCTAATACTTTTCCTGTGTTTAATGGGCATTTATTCTTTTTTTAAAAAGTTTATTTATTTAAGTAATCTTTACAGCCAATGTGGGGCTTGAACTCGTTCCCCCAAGATCAACAGTCACATGCTCTTCTGAGCCAGAAAGGTACCCCTTTAGGGGAATTTATTTAAGGAAAGGAAGCAAACTAAGCAGAAGTCTCACTTGTTCACAATTCAGCATTCACCTCCAACCCAAGAGACTGGCAAATTTCAGATTTCAGGGAAATTAAAAAGCAAGCAAACAAACCTCTCCATCAGGAAAAAGTTTTGATTCTTCAATTATTACAAGCAATATATACAAATGATTTCCCCATCCTCTATGGAAGATGGTATAATCAATCATTCATCATTTAGTTTTCATTCACTCAATATTTATTGAAAATATACTGTAAGGCATTTTGTTAAGCCATTCACAGATGAAAATTTAAATCAAGGACAAATGTTTTTGGCAAAGGAGAATGCAAACTGAATGCTAAGAAATTTAGTAAATGATAACTTTGTGTAATTTTCACTTATTGATATGAAATTTTCAACTATGAAATTTTTTTTTTACTAAGGTACACTTAGATAGCAAAGACACATCTATTAACGTCCAAGAAAATTTTGATTTAGGTTTGCTTTCTTGCTATGAGCAACTAGAAAACTCAACAAAATATATTGAATGCAAATAGTTAGACTCTAAACAAGTTGTAGAAATACTACAAGTCTAAACAAAGGTGTACAATTTAGCTAAGCCTCTGACTGCCTCAATTTATGGCCTGGAATATTCAGGCCAAAGAGAAAGGGAGGGTGCAAACAGAGTTTGGTGCACTTACCGAGTGGAGGATGCAGAGATTAGAGTCTGGGGAAACTGAAGTAACTAGAATTTTCCAGTGGCCTCCTCCAAAAAAATAAATAAATAAAAAGCAATGCATAGGTAGAACACTCTTAACATTTGAAACTCTCTGGATACTGATCTCCACAGCTGTATAAAAAGAAATTACCCAAGGCCAGGAAAAAAAAATCACTGAAAGGCAATAGACCATGCATCATCCAAACTCACAGGAATTTGGCAAAAGTACGTGATCCCAGAAGCCAAAGTGGAAAGGCCTCTTAGAAAATGAGGCATCTCTTAGATTCTATGAAATGGTATTACCTTAGTAGTGGTGATAAAGAAATCGAAAATGAAGGCTCTCTGGAACTGCCATAACAGAGCCTAAAACAAAACTTTAAAGCCATAGGTTGATATAAAGTTGATTATATCCAAGGGATAAAAGCCAGTAACCATTAAAAGAATGCAAAAAAACATTCTGTAACCAATAACATAAGATTTAAAATATTTGGTAACTAAAAAAAGTTACCATGCATAGAAGTTAGGAGGAAAATATGGCTACACTAGGTGTATTGATCAATAAAAATACCCATTCATAATTAAATTTCTCTGCAAACTAGAAACTACAACACTACTTATTCATCCTACTAAAATACATCAATGAAAAATCAGTATCATTGGTTAATGTTGAATGAAATTCCAATCAAAATCCCAGCAAGTTATTTTATGGATAGTGACAAACTAATTCTAAGGTTTATATATAGAGGCAATAGATCCATAAGAGTCAACACAATATTGAAGGAGAACAATCTGAGGTCTGAGGTTATATGACTTCAAAATTCACTCTAAAGCTATAGTAACTAAGGCAGTATGGTGTTGGCCAAAGACTAGGCAGATAGATCAATGGAACATAACACAGAGCCAAGAAAAAGATGCTCATAACTACAGTCAACTGATCTTTGATAGAGGAGCAAAGGGAGTACAATGCAACAAAGGTTGTCTCTTCAACAGATGGTGCTTGAACAAGTGATGTCCAGAGACAAATAAATACATAAATAAATATTTGAGTCAAAGAGTTACTCCCTCAAAACAAACTATAGCTCACAATGGATAATAGACTTAGCAAAATGAAAAGTTATAAAACTCTTAGAAGATAAAAGGGGAAAACCGAGATGACCTTGCATATAGTACTTCTTTTTTAGATAAGACATCAAAGACATGATATATAAAATAATGGGTAAAGTAGCCTTCATTACAAGTATAAATATGTTCTACAAAAACAATGTCAAGAGAATTAGAAGGCATGCTATACACTGGGAGAAAAATATCTGCAAATACACTGATGATAAAGAACTGTAATGTAAAATATGGATATAACTCTTGACATTCAACCATGAGAAAACAAAAATCCAACTAATAACTGCTCCAAAGACTGTAATGGACACCTCATCAAAGAATATATACAGAGGACAAGCTTACGAAAAGAACTTCACATCATACGTCAGTAGGGAAATACAAATAAGTCAAAAACAAGGAGATACCACTAAATATTTATTAGGATGGCCTAAATATAGAACACTGACAATGCTAAGTGCTAGACAAAATGTGGAACAACAGGCATTCTCATACGTTACTGGTGGGAATATAAAAGAGCACAGCCACTTTGAAAGA
>NC_043715.1:21383429-21389050 GCF_006229205.1 Suricata suricatta
TTTTTTTTTTTACATAAGGACATTCAATTATTCCACCAATATTTGCAGATAATACTATGCTTTCTCTACTGAACTGCATTTCCATCTTTTTCAAAACTCAATAGACCAGGTCTGTTTCTCTTTCAGCACAATTTGTTCCAATGTTCTATGCATTTGTCCTTTCACCAATACCACACACCCTTCCTTGATTAGGAAAGCTTTTTGTCTAACTCTTAAAATCAAGAAAAGTGAGTTCTTTTAAATTTGTTTTTGTTTCTCAATATTGTTTTGGCTCTATAATACACTTCTCTTTCCAAATAAATTTCAGAATCATGTTGTTTATATTTACCAAACACCTTCTGAGTTTTGATGAAGATTTCATTAAATCTAAAGATTGGTTTGGGAAGAATTGGCATCTTAACTATATTGAGTCTTCATATCCAAAAACAGTTTTTAGACTAGGCAATACAATTAAAAAAGGGTTCAAACCCTTACAACCAGAGGAATCCCCACCTTATCTTGTAGTTGTGATGTGTATTACATCTACATACTTTGGAGGAAAAACACATTAGACAATGTAATAATTTTTGCCTTCAAAAGTCATAGATATTTTTAAAATAGTAAGAGGCAAAATGTAGTCTATTATATTTACCCAGATACTTGGCATTTTTGTGGTGGTTAATTCATCCTTGAGGGTCCAGATGTCCCCTTATTAGAATGTCTCTTCCATATCAATAAGCTCCTTTTGTTATCTTTTAAAGCATATCTGTAGATGACAAATTGTCTAAAATTTCTTTCATCTGAAAATATATTCACTTTCATTCCTGAAAGATAGTTTTGCTGAATACAGAATTCTAGGTTGACATTTGTTTTTCCTCTCAGCATTTTGAGAAACGCAGTTCAACTCTCTTGTGGCCTTTGCTGATCTGATTAGAAAGCTGGAGCTATGTGAATCATTTTCTTCTACATGCAATGTGTTGTTTTTTCCTCTGTCTGCATTTAATAGTTTTTATTTAACTTTGGTTTTCATGAGTTTGAGTATAATGTCTTTGGGCATGGTATACTTCAAGTTCATCTTGCGCAGAGTTTGCAGAGTTTCCTGGGTCTATAAATTTATTGGCTTCACCAATTTTGGAAGTTTACAGTCATCGTTAATTCAAATATTTTGCCCATATCTACCTGTCTTCTTCATACTGAGTTTGCAATGACACAAATGCAAAACCTCAGGATACTACTGTACACGTCCTTGAAATTCTGTTTATTTTGTTTAGTCTTTTTTCCCCTCTGTTGTTTATCTATTTTTTACTCATTTTTAATACTGCTAACTCTTCCTATTTCATTTCCACTCTATTTTTGTGTCATTTTGATGGTTTTTTTTTTTAAGTTTTTAATGTTTATTTATTTTTGAGAGAGATATAGGGAGTGAGTGGGGTAGGGGTAGAGGGAGAGGGAGACACCGAATCTGAAACAAGATCCAGGCTCTGAGCTGTCAGAAGCACCCAATACGGTGCTTAAACTCCTTAACCACAAGATCATGATCTGATGCTGAAGTTAGATGCTTAACCTACTGAGCCACCCAAATACCCCTTTGATGGTGTTCTTTTAAATTTTATTATTGTGCTCAGCTCTAAAAGTTTAATTTTTAAAAATTCTATTTCACTGACAAATCTTCTATATTTCCATTCATTTGAGGACTGTGGTCACTTTATGGTACATGATTATGACAGATGCTCTTATAAGATTTTGGGTTCTATTAAAATCTCTTAGAGAACTTTTATAAAGCAATCAAGTAAATTGATTTCATTCAAACCACAAGTCCTGACTCACTTTTTTTGAAGTGTGGCTTCAATGACAGTTTAGTTTCCAAAGACTTTGCTATGTAATTCTGGTATATCCAGTATGTGAAACATACAAGGTTTTACTCTGGAGCCTGGTAACAATCCACACATTTATTCAGTCTTCAACATCTTTGTGTTGGTGATTTGAATCACTTGCACACATGGGTAGGTCAGAGAAGAGGCCAAGACCTCATACATAGTTTCTTTTGCCCTCTTCTCTGTAATATTTTCCATACTCTTGAGTTAAGGGTGGCCCCTTTTGCACCGTTCTGGAAAAACTGTGAGGATTTAGTATCCCCATTTTATTCCACATGGCCCATGACTGGGTCAAAGTTGGTGTAAAACAGCAAGAGGAAGAAGGTGGAGCTGCCCCTGCTGTTACCACCATCTCCCACCCCTGCTGCCTTTATTGTCATAACCTTAAGGATTCAACTTTCTACTGAAGTTTGCCTAGCATCATTCTAGAAGAGTCCAAGTGTCATTCTGCTACCTTCTGTATGACCCTCTCTTTCTCCTGTCAATAGAAAGCAATTTTTCTTAGAACTTATTTTCAGCATTCTGGGAAAGGATATTCTTCTGTTCCTGGTTAGAGTAACTAGAGTTTGGTTACTAGAACAAAGATGAAAAGTCATTTCCTTAGAGATGGCATTTGAAATTTCCATGGCAGTGAAGGTTACAAAGTGCACTAAATGAAAAGGAGAGAAAAAGGGAAGGAGGGAAGGAAGGAAGGAGAGAGGGAGAGGTGAGGAGGTACTTAAAGAATGAGAAAATTATTCTTTTTAGAGGTATGAGGAGTTAGAATTATTCTATATGAGGTGTGATGAGGTAATGAAAGATATTTATGACATTTTTTTCTTTAGGTGTTATTTCCCTTGGCATCATCATATCAAAGCAAATATTTTAAAAATTTGGTTTAGATCAGTAACCAGGGAATACCAGGAAAAGAATGCAATATAAAAACCCGATAGCTGGTCAAAGAAATTTTGAGTGTTAGGCTACATATAAAATCATAATTAACAGCTTCAGGGGCTTGTTTAAGCAGCTGTAGACTCAGAAGATGGCGGATAATCTGAGATGAAGGTTAGAAAGTATTGTCACAGATAAATCAAGGGGAAGCAATGTCAGTGCCAGTCTTGTCAGGGAGAAAGTTACTGTCCTGTTCACTATACATGCAAGCCTCTAAGAGTCACAATGTCCCAGGATCTCATTCTCAGGAATATTAGAGGGCAGGTGACCAGAGATAAATGTAGGTATATGAATTCTAAATGCAAGAGCTAAGCCCAAGGAAGGAGAGGCCATTCAAATGATGCTTTTATTTCCATTGCAGGTTCAACAGTTTGAAAAAGGTGTGAAGATCAATCCAATTGAAAATATCAATATTGAAAGGAACATAGGCATCCCAGATGCATGGCTACAAGCTTGTATTGATGTGGAGGAACTATTATCTTTTGTGGTTCATATTGTTATGAAAGTTGGGCCAAGTTTTGATAGATGATTATTTATCCTTAGGATGGAGAGGATATTGCTCTTCACTGTACACACATCACTGGCATGATAATGGAGAGGAAGAAATTAATGGCGAATTTCAGATTTCCAGTTTGAAAAACTAGCATATGTTCAAAGACATAAGAGTCAACATCATTCCAAAAGAAAGAGTAGGCAATCAAAAAACCCAAAGGGTAAGAGAAAGAGAATTGTAGAGTCAAAGAAGGGGAAGATTATGATTTTATTTATGAAAAATTTGAGGTATTTGTGAGCCATAAAATTGGTGATGCCCAGTAGGCAGCTGGAATTCTAGGATAAGATTTCCTACTATGGAATCTGGGAGTCAGGTCTAGAATCAGGAGTTTATAGAAAGTCCCATTCTAGAAAGATGAGTTACAGGAACAACGAAAAGGGTAGGCAATTGTTAACCTCAAAAAGGGTGGCCACACAATTCCTCACTAACCTGGCAGTTTTGAGATGCCAGGATTAAATGATCCTGGGGATGTTTTATTTGTAGGTGCTGGGAGAGGCAGAGAGAAAATAGTGAGTCTCATTGTGGTGTTATTGATTATAATGACTTAGCTAATTTTGTTCATACTGCATGGAACGTAGATCTTTCCCATAAAGCAGAAGCACTCTAAACCATTTAGAATTATTTCTGGTGAACTATTGTCAATTCAGCTTTTATTATCTACAACTAAGGTAGCAAATAGAATGATTTTGACAAGTTTTTCTTTTGGAAAAAAAAATTTTCAAATAACTTGAGTTTTTTCAAAGAGAGAAAAATGAGAAAAAAAACACTTGCCTTTAACCTTTCATCTGTTTTACTTTCAACAGCTTTAATGACAGTTTCTATCATTTCCCTGGTTACTGATCTAAACCAAAATTTTTTTTAAAAAATCTGATTTTGATCTCTTATCTGAGAAATGACATGTATCACTAAAATTTGAACAATGAAAGCACACTGCCTTAATTCACCCAAAGATCATGCAGCTACTGAATTATTTTTAAATTTAATATAACAAGTAAACCAACTCCCATTTAAATATAATATGGATTTTAAGCAAAGTCACTTTTTATTACCAAATCAGCATTATGTTTCACCATCTTGAAAATGAAGACTGGATGGAAAATCGAAAATTGTCTACGAATGAATCTATCCTTGACAAACATCTAATAAAAAGACATATAAGAAGTCTTTTTTTAATACTTGAACTCAATCTCATATATGAATTTCAAGTCAATTATTGGTGCTAGAGGATTTTGTCAACAAAATAGTTTAGTACAAAGCAATATGACAATTACACTACAGCCTGGGGGAATGAGGAGTAATTTAAGATGCAAAATTGTTTCATAATTTCAGAATCCTCATGACTTTGGACTTCTTGGATGGAAATAAAAAGCCATTTTTGTATGGATAAACTTGCAAGTGATTCTTTTAGTCAGAAAAAGAAATTGACTATAGTATTTTATTTTTTATTATGTTTTTTTCTCTTTAGAGAAAAATTCAAAGTTACTATATATATATGTATTCATCAATAATATGTAGATATATTTTATGTTGGAATTATGTCTACTTTGGATGCATATGAAATCAACAGGATATTACAGAATTACGAAGACACACACACACAAATATCCTCACTCCCTCCTATATATAGGGAGAATATAGGGAGAAATCATGCTTTAGAATTCAAGAGACTTGGATTTGAATAACAAATCTGCTGGTGAGTTTGGACAATACACTGCTGTTCTTGAGTTAGTTTCCTCGTTTGGAAAAAAAGACTATGACAGTCCCTTTCAGAAGGAATTGGTGTGAAGATCATATAAAGAGATATTTGAAGTATTCACTAGAATTCCAGACACAGTCTTCATCAATAAATAGTTGCTGTTGCCATTACTCTGTTGTCTGTATTGTTATCTAAGTATGTGTATTAATGTCAGTGCTCTGCTTTATGATGGATGTGAGAACTTAAAAGGTATGAAGGATGCATCCCAACTAATTGAATCCAATGAAAGGCATGTGTTTGACATTCAAGCTGGCATAGTGACGTATGGCAGACTTACACTGTAACCAGGTCATGGTAAGGGTAGTGATCAGTGGAATACAAAAGTTATTCAGTGTTTTCATCTGGTGCAAGACTAGATCAATGGAACAGGTGGGCACTCTGTCTTCCCTTAGCTCCCTCTATGCTTCCTCCTCCAAAAATGAAAAGTATGGGTTAGAAAGGGTGCTAACTCATGAGTGGTTGTGTCAATGACTGACATGTTAAAAATGTCATTCTAGATGTTAGCTTGAAAAAGATTTATAAGGTGAAA
>NC_043715.1:21389150-21401316 GCF_006229205.1 Suricata suricatta
AAAAAAAAAACAGGGCATGAAATCTGGCCATTTGTAGCAAGGTGGATGAATCTCGAGGGTGTCATGCTAAGCAAAATAATTCAGGCAGAGAGGGACAGATACCATATGTTTTCACTCATAGGTCTCTCAGGAGAAACCTAACAAGGGACCATTAGAAGGGAAAGGGGAAAAAAAGAAAGTTAGGAAGAGGGAGGGAGGCAAATCATGAGAGACTCTTGAATACTGAAAAGAAACTGAGGGCTGAAGAGGGAGGAGAAAAGGGGAAGGGGTGATGGGCATGGAGGAGGGCACTTATGGGGAAGAGCACTAGGTGTTATATGGAAACCAACTTGGCAACAAACTATTAATAAAATAAACCAGGGCATATTCCACTGGAAAAGTGGTGAGCAAATGTTGAGATGAATTGGGATTCTCGGCCATGCTTGTCATACACTATTTTTGTCCCTGTTTTTCTTTTAAAAACAGTCATTTATTTTGAAGAAGTAGGATTACTTGACTTATTATTTGGATAATCATCATCTATTTTGATATTTTAGTTATAATTGTTTGAAATTGATGGTATTTAATGACCACAGGTTATTTTGTAGGTAAAGAGACCTTTTCTAAAAATGGAGTTGAGAAATATTTAATCATAAGCTTTTATTTTCTCTTCTATTCACTCAAACACAAATACACATAAATCTTGTATCTTTTTTATGGAAATTTATACCAATAATATGATGCAATAATAAAATATTCCTACAGATACAAAGTGGTGGATTCAGCATGGTATCATTGCAAGTTCAAAGAATAAGAAATACTGTATTTCAGGAAAACATAGAGATAGTCTTCTTCACTTCATATATTTGTTAAGAGAAATACCTTTTATTTTCAAATTAACTTCACTGCTCAGAAAATGAAAACATCCAAAATGAGTGATGGGATTCAACTTAGTAGTCTGAAAGGTCAGATTTCCAAGGTTGATCATGCGTCAGAGTCACCATCTAGATGGAGAAGGACCCAGGTGCTCACAGCTACACATTCCCTACTTAGAGTGAGTGTTAATTCAAGGGGCAGTAATAAAGTAGTTTCCAGGGAAAACCTTATGTCAAAAATGACATTGTGCCTGGAATATTTGGCTTAAAGTAAGAACTCTAGGGGCGCCTGGGTGGCTCAGTCAGTTAAGCCTCCGACTTCGGCTCAGGTCATGATCTCACGCTTTGTGGGTTCAAGCCCTGCATCAGGCTCTGTGCTGACAGCTAGCTCAGAGCCTGGAGCCTGCTTCCGATTCTGTATCTCCCTCTCTCTCTGACCCCTCCCTGCTTGCGCTGTCTCTCAAAAATAAAAAACATTAAAAAAATTTTTTTAAATAAAGTAAGAATTCTAAATATATTGGCTTCTCTTCAACTACTGAATTATAAACTGATTAGGTAAGGGGACTCTTAAACTTTGACTTTTCTATTGATGGTAATAAATATTCAGTCATTCGTAAATCCATTCTACAAATATTTATTGAGTGCCACTTATGTGTTGGGAAATGTGCTAGGCATTTTAAATGATTTTTTTTTAAAGAGAATGGTGAGAATTCATGAATATTCTAATGAGAATGATAACATTTAGGTTTTAGTTATGACTAGGTCATGTCTTAACTCTGTGATTTCAAAATACAAGCTTCACTTCTCTTTTTATCTATCCTGCTCCTGCAGTCAAAGAGCCCCCAGAAGGACCTATTAAGTCCATTTTAATGCTAAAATTCTATTAGGGTAACATTTATTATATAATTATATTATCATAGACTTCTTGGGCCATTTCTTTAATTTGTTCATTTCTTCCTAAATTATGCAAATTTCACTAAGACTGGTGCAGCCTGGAGGTGATTATCCTTTTGGAAGCATATGTTCACTTATCTCACACATTTTTTCGCAAGAAATCAGAGCACATGCATCTTCCCTCCATAATTTCAAGGTGATTCAGTATGAGAGAATAATATCCTCCCAAACCTTCTGCTACTTTGTCCTATGATGGCCAAATATTTGATACCAAAAAGAATTTCCTCCTGAGGCTGTATTATTTATGCTTTCACTCATTTATATAGGAAGCAATAATCCTCACTGTGAATCTAAGTCTCCTGTCATCACTAGGGCTCTCCTGATAATCACCTCAATGTACTTTGAAACTATGCAAAGTGGTCTGCTAATAAATTACATGGACACCTACATTTTTCATTTTCTTGGGACAGTTAATTTATGTTGACTATAAATGTAAATCTTTCACAGATATAACTACCTTTAGCCCAAGGCTGTATGGAATATTTACTGCCCCAGTAAAGCCCTGTTTGTTTTTTCTTCTGGCATGGGGACCGAGCAGGCAGGGCGATGGCCATGCTGTCCAGTCAGCATGCGGTTTGGTCTCTGCAATAAGATTCATCAAGCAAGAAGGCCGTTCCAGCGTATTCATGTTCCAGGAGAGAGGAGAATCATGTCTCTTCTAGCATCTCATCAGATTATGTCAAGGAAGGCAAAAGTTTTCCTAAAGGCTACCTGGGGAAAAGTGCTGTCAAAATGTGAAAGAGTCTCTACTATCTTCCTAACGTCAGACTGCCATCTGAGACGTGCTGTGGTTGAGAACATAAACACCAGACATCAGACATTAGAGAAAGTTAATACTGAAAGGAAAACGAATATGATACAAGCTGAACATGACAGTCCAAGATATATCTTGATAAGCCAAAGTTATAATTAGGAGCTTACAGGCATCAGAACTCAGAAACTGATTTTAAGAGGAAAATTAATGCCAACAGTCAACAAGTGCTCTTTGGATGTCCAGAACCCAAGTGGGCTCCAGTCAAAGCTCTCAGAGACCTGCACAAACAAGGAAGTTACAGAATGACCAGAAAGTAAGACAAATCAATCATTAGACTCATGAGGAGGAGGAGTTGCCATAGTATTGTTTTTCCATTTTTTAAAGAGGTTTAGGACAAGATCCCTGACCTAGAAAAGGATTAGGAATATCTGCTAAGTTTTTGATTGCTTTCCAGGATCTTATTTTAGTAAGTCCTTTCCCCTGCCACCCTCCATTCTTATAGCTTAGCCAGACTTCCAGAGATCCAACTCTGCCTCCTCAGTGAATTGGACTAGAATTAGGAACATAATCCATGCTGGCACAGTTAGAATTCTTTCATCACTAATTTGGCATTTGGAACTGGGAAAATTTTTTTCTCCTTTCATGTGGCTTCATATTTAATATGGAAACTAGCGACTGTGGGTGGCCATAAATTGTGCAGTATGAAACAAGGGAGCAAATAATTGAGTCAGAGCAGGAAAGAACAAAACAGTCATGCAAGGTGAAAGGAATGACAGAAAGGGGTTCCTTATGACACTGAAATCCCTGACTTCTGGTTTACTTTTTATATAAAAATATGGGTTACCATGGAGTATCCTGGTATATAATATATTAACTTAAGGAAAATCTTTTGGTTGTAGAAAATGAGTCCGATATGATGAGAGAGTGAGAGAGAGGGGGGCGGGGCAGGCAGGCAGGCGGGCTGGAAGAGTAGGATCCATCTTGATGGATCAGTTTCGTCATTTGGAGTTTAATTTGGGCTTGGAATATAACCAAGGCAATAACAGGGCATATCTAAGATCTACAGCTGCTGGGAAAGGATACTGGCTCAAGACACATGTGTTCATGGAACACCTAATTCTGGATCAGGGGCTTAATTTAAAAACTTGAGTGTCTAAAGATTTTTCCCTTTGTATCTTCAGAACTAAGATAGAAACTAAGGCTCCCTGAAAGGGCACCATTTAAGAAGTCAATGAGAAAGGGATGTTTATAAAACTATCTATTAGAAGGGAATAGTATGCAGCTTGTATACATCTCTGAAATTTTTTGAATTATTCTGTACATTAAATTAGAGCAACCTAGCACTTGATGACTTTATAGAATTTGTTAAGTTCATAGAGCTTAACAGATAAAGGGCTCGTGTGTTTAATAATGATGTTTTCCATTATTAACCTACTTATCCAGATGAAACCAGAGCTCAAGATAGTGAATTATCTTTGCATGATCATAATATTCAAGATTTGGTACTCCGCTGTGTTATATATGTACTTTCCATATATAACCTCTTCCCTTTACTTTGGCACTTGCCATTTACTAGCTGCTCTTCATTGAATGTCTTCTTTATATCAGCAGTATAGGAAATACTTTGCATATAATATCTAGTCTTTGTAATCATCCTAAGTCCAAGGTGATTTATGTTGAATATGAGAGCCAGATCTTAGGTTCCAAAGTGTTTGGCTCTGAAGCCTACCATATTAGGCTACTTTGATTTTTTAAAACTAAGTACATTTGCCTATTTGGCTCTTCCCTCGTTACCAGAGGAGAAAACTTATTTTCAAGAAGCTTAACATTTTTTCAGGGACACCAGATACTAGAGGACCAACTATAATACAATTACAATATTTAAAATTAGGAGCTTTAAAGTTCGCTATAGAATATATATCAGTACCTTCAGAATGCAGTGGAATAAAATAGTTTTTTAACAAGTTTAAGCTTCTTGAAGAGACTTGTCTTGTTGACTTTAAAATGGAAAGGAAGATTAGGATATTTTAGGTATTTTTATTGTCAGTTTCTTTTGCAGTTACTCAGGGGTGGAGATTCTGGGCAGGTATTAATTTCCTAGGGCTTCTTTAACAAAGAACAACAGAAATTTGTTTCTTCACAATTCTGAAGGCTAGACATCTAAGATCCAAGTGTTGGCAGGATTCATTCCTTCTGAGGGCTCTGCCTTTTGCCTAACTTCTAGTGGCTTGCTGGCACCTTTGGCCTACAAACATCACTGCATTCTCTGCCTTAATCTTCAGATGGCATTTTTTTCCTATGTGTGTCTGTGTACATCTTTAACATTTTTATACGGATGCCATGTGTACATTTTTTTCATAAGGACATCTTTTTGTAAGGATGTTTTTTGTTAGAGTCTGCTTAATGACCTCATCTTAGTATATAGAACTAGTTATCTGCAATAACCCTGTTTCCACATAAAATTGCAGTCTGAGGTGCTGGGGGTTAGGAATCTGGAGAAGGGGGACACAAATCAACCTGTAATAGGGTGTTTTGTAGATTGATAGTCTCTAACCCCAACTCTACTTGCAACTTAATTCTTATCTGAAGTTTCTTTTTGAGCTTATAGAGACTGACTTTGAAGGTAGTTTCCCTTCTTCCATCAGTCTTCTGTTTTCTTTCCCCTTGCTTGCCTCCCAAGTTTCTGCTATCTCTTAACAAAATGTCTCTGTAGTGAGTTAGCTTGTCCATTTATACTCAGGAAGGAGGTTTTGCTGACTACATCGCTTCCATCTGTTCTGGATGATTAAATTTTTCTTATATTCTGACCAGACCATAAATCCAGCATTATTTTCAGGCAATTGCAAAATTGTTCTGTTCACATCTTTTGTTGAAGAATAAACCAATCAGTAAATTTTACTGGGAAGAGAGTCTGTCTCATAAATTTCTTTTACAAACATCATAAACAGTCATGCTAGGAAAGAGCCCGTTTTAATTTATTATTTTTATTCTATGTCATTCTTTTTGAAAAAGATATTTAAACCTCTGTTCTGGCTGACTTCCACATTTAATATAAAGTGTTTGGAATTGCTGACTCAACCCAGAGCCTGTTAACACCTTCTTTGTTTCTTTCCTTTACAAATATCATTAATCCTGAAACATTTAGGTATGTCTTTCCCAAGAGCTGGAAGGCCTAAACCCTTTGCCATATACATGAAACTAAACAGGTAGTAGAAATTGGTAAAGATCCAGGAAAATCATTTCAGTTTAGGGACAAAGTAAAGCTCCCCTTTCTGTCCTATTTTCCAAACGCCTTTCTTTTTCCAGCCTCTGGCTTCTGGATTTGCCTAACACTTTGGGTTCTTCGCAATTCTTTGTGATCTACAGATCAGTAGCACTTATTTATCTTTGAACTTTTGACCACACCATTAACTAAAGGCATGCCCACTTACCACTAGCACCTATAACTCTCCAGTTAGACCTCCCATAATTCATACTTGTTTATTGATCAGGCAAGTGGAACATAAGTCTTATAAAGAAGACAATTGCATACATTAAGGATTATAAAAAGGATGATAAAAAGTGAAGGTTATTCAGAAATAATAGAAAATTCTCTTCCCAGCCATATGTGATAATTAAGAATACATTAGTTCAGTAGCTCTATTATTGCTTAAATGGAGCAAATATATTTCATTTTTATAACTCCATAGAAAATTTAATGGGCATTTTATCTGTTAAGTTTTAGTTGCTAGGAGGGAAATGTTCTTAATCTTCTTTCTCTACTATATAACAAATGATATCTTAGTTTATTTTGGTCATCCGAGAGGTAAAAATAATTTAAACTTCAACTCCATTTATAGCTTTTTAGTAAATGTTCAAAATTGAATCTGTGCATATATTTCAAATCCCTTCACATTGTCATTGTGGGTGTTCATTATTATTTGGATCAGCCTGTGGCAAGAGGATGGAAGAGAGGAAATACCCTGTTTACTCAGAAATGGCCTTTGTGAGTTATTGAATTTGCTAGAAATATTTGTAGACAATCAGGCTTCATGTTGCCCTATATTTCTGAGTCAAAATTGAAATGAGTTTCACAGGAAGAATCGAGGTCACTAAGTGTCATGACCCACAGACTTTATATCATTGATGTTATTGACAACATGTACAAATTTTAAAATATGTATTTTCACAGTGAAAACTTTTGAGGCAAATTTAATGAAAAGGTCTTATTTTTAATATCAGAAATAATTTACTTTAAACTAAGAAAATCATACCTTATAAAAATCATAATGTTTGTTTTAGGGGGAAAAAAGAGTAGGTGATAGGGATCAAAACTCCTGGTTTTCATGCACTTCTGTTTTATACATAAGAAAATTTAAGTTCACAGAAACCGAACTAAATTCCTAAGGCAGCAAAGGAAGTTGATGACAGGACAATTACCAAAATTCGAGGTTTTTGTGACCTGGTCAATTTCTTATCCAATATGGCCATAGATGTATTTGATTAAGTTTCAGGGAAAAAAACAAAAAATGAAGATTATTTTATGGGACAAAAATAAATCAGTTGTTAGGTCAAGGCAGCCACTCAAACTGAACAGATTCATAAAATGTTGTGAGAGTCTGTGTTGTGCAAATGAGGAAGCTGAAGGCTACAGCTGCACTTCAGCCATCGGAACTGTAGGAAGATAATGACTCAGCTAGAGATAGAGACAGGTTCTTGTGCTTTCTGACCCGCTACCTCTCCTAAGAAGCTGGATGGCATCCGTTTTATGAACAAAAACAAAAGATACTATAGATTTTAATAAATCAGTTTTTAAATTATGTTTTAATGTTCATTTATGTTTTAAAGTGAGACACAGCACGAACAGGGGAGGGGCAGAGAAAGAGGGAGACACAGAATGGGAAGCAGGCTCCAGGCTCTGAGCTGTCAGCCCAGAGCCAAATGTGGGGCTTGAACTCATGAACTGTGAGACCATGACCTGAGCCAGAGTTGGACGCTTAACCGACTGAGCCACCCAAGTGCCCCAATATTAAGAAAATCTCTAATGGTCTGGAACCTTGTGTTTGTTTTATGTGTGTTTATTTTTCTGTTTTTGCCATTTTCTTAGCTTATGCTTATTTAAAATTTATATTAAAATATGAAACAAAGGAAAGGAGGTTAGGTTAATAAATTAATACTTATTAAGTACCTTCCATATGATATGAATTATACTTGCCATTTTCTCCTATCATTTTCATTGATTCCTCACAGAAACACTGAATTGAGTTGCATTGGTCACAATTAAGAACAACTATTGAAGCTAGGACCAGGATGGGCTGATTCAGAGAAGTTGTATTTCCAAAAAAATACATAATCTGATGATTGAAAAGTGATTTTAGAAAAATCAAGAATTCTTACTTACATTTTTAAGAATTTGGGAAATCTTCCTTTATGTATTTTCCTGGGTAGACACCTTGATAAATGCATTGTAATTCTTTGGCTTAGTTCTATTTAAACTTCAGAATAAGTTTTGAAGGGTTCTTATATTGCTAAATTGTGACAAGCTATAAATATTAAAGGAATCAGTTCCAAATACAGTTTCACAAATATCACATTTAGGGAAAAAAATCTATAAATATTTAAACTCAAAAGATTTCTTTCCCCTCATAATGGAAGTTATATGAGGTTTTACCTACTCCACAGCTGAAAGGTCATGTTGGCAGATGTTAGATAAGCCCTATTAGGGGCACAGTCACTTTAATCATTTCATTTCTCAGTAAGGCTCCAGATATTTGACTATTACTATAGTCACGTTCTCTAAAATGTATCTTATCTCTCTAAAAATAAAATAGATTAAAGGAAATGATACCTTTGATACTATATTAAGTTGAGTTACTGTACATGTTGATCTTTCTTGACAAAGGAATTGGGGGTGTTGAATTCATTCAGACTTTTCACAAGTTTCATAAGTGTAGTGTGCGCCCACCCTATGATAACCAATACTGATAAAAGGATGAATAAAGCATAGAAATTTCCTTTAGGGAAGTGGCAAATATTGAGATTAGGTATACTTTGAGGATGTGATTTATGCCACATTGAAATAAGAGATAAGTACAACTATATAATACTGGAGGAAGACATAATGTTTGTAAGAGTGGTCATAGCAATACAATGTATTGTAACATTGATTGAGCTTATACAGTATGTCCATGTTTTAAATGCTTTGTATGTCTTAACTCACTTATTCCAAATTAAATTCCCATAATGGGTACTTTACATAAATGTTTTAATCCACAATAATTTACCACACTGTGTAATAATTAACCACTTTTTACATATGAAGGCAGCAAGGCTTGAATGGGGTTTGGTTGTCTAAACCCCAGTGGGGTGTGCTGTACCACTGAGTTACCTGGAGAAGGGGATAAGGGATTTTTACCACCTGTTTATATAAAGGGGCATGGAAGGAAGGAGTTAAAGGAACCTATAAATGTAGCTGAATAGAGAGAATCCACTTTGTAGGAACTGTGGCCTTTGGTAGAGGATCACTGCTTAACCATAAAACCCAGGAGGAAAGAAGACAGGCAAATAAATATCTCTTTTTAAAATTATTTTTAATATTTTATTTATTTTTGAGAGAGAGAGAGTGTGTGTGTGCAAGCAGGAAGAGGCAGAGAGAGAAGGAGACAAAGAATGTGAAGCAATCCCTAGGCTTTGAGCTGTCAGCACAGAGCCCAACATGGGGCTCGAGCTCACAGACCGCGAGATCATGACCTGAGCCGAAGTCAGCCACTTAACTGACTGAGCCACCCAGGGGCCCTGTAAATAAGTATCTCAGCATCTGTTTTCCCTTGCCTAAGATCTGCTGGTGTTTCCACTGACCTAAACCACAAGAAGCCAGAGGTCAAAGAACAAGCATGCCGTCCAAGGGAGGACAGAGACTGGTTGAGAGTAAATGTGGGGCATGGTAGTTCCTATCCACCATCAGAGTGGACTAGAGCACACATACAGAGAAAGGTGAGGTGTTTGGTGTGACTGAGGGGGCAGCTAAGCTGCAGACATGGTGCTGAGACCGAACCCTATCCATTACTCTTTGATACTCCTTTCTAGAACCTTCCTAGTCATCTTATATCTTACTAAAATGGGTTTTTTCCCCCAAAGAAAGGTATATGAACATTTTATGGAACAGATATGATGAAATGTGAGTACAAAAAGTTGATTTGGAGGAATATTAGGACGTTTCTGTCAGATAACCACACCACCTCCATGGACATATATTGAATATCCACTGTCTGTCTGGCATTGCCCTAGGCACTAATAGGAACAAAAGACAGTTTCTTTTTTCAAAGAGCTCTGAGTGCAGATGAAAAGGACAAGTAAATGAATGATTATAATACATATGAGAAATGTCTTTAAAAAGTATAAGATTCTATGGCAAGAAGAGAAGGACTTCATATTTTATAAATATTATTCCATTAAATCCTCACCACTGTCCTGTGAAAGTGCATTTTTATTGACATTAACTAATGACTTAAATGAGACACAGAGAAGTTATGTAACTTACCCAAAAGCTGACAGCAAGTAAGGGTCCCAGTCTTCTCTGACTCCACATTCCATGTCCAAATTTCTGATATAAAATATTTCCCTTTGTGTTAGGCAACAAAGGTAAGTAATCTGGCAATACTCAGAAAGCTGATGTAAATTTTGGTTGTGGATAGAGAAAACATCTTGATTTTTAAACAAATTATGTTTTCTTCATGATGTGTTTGACTATATTCTAATCCTGTGGTTACTTACTGCTATTTTCTGGAAAAGGAGAAAAGAAAGAGTATCATATTCAATCTAATTAAAATTTCACTAAAGACATATGTGTAAATGCTTCATTCTGCTCATATAGTTTCCAAGTCCACTGCCTTTCTGCTACACTCAGTCCTCATATTAGGAGTTACTTATGTTCCTAGAATATCATATATTTTACACTATGACCATATAAACATACATCCTCCTCCTCTCTTGGCTCTGTAAACTTTGATCTTTCATCTACTATCCTTTCCTTCCAGAAAACAAAATAATATAGTAACTGTAATGCTTCTTAAGGATGACTTTCTGCCATGAAATATGAGTATTCCATTGCTATTATTATGGAAAATATTAAATCTACATAGAGTAAATAGGGGTTAGAAAATTTTCAGTCCATGTTGTGTCTCTCCACTTCATCATGAGATCATATTCATGTCATTTAGTCTTTGAAACATTAAAAAATATAACAAAGGAAGCTGCTATCATGTGATTAAGAAAGACTCTGATAGAAAATATTTGTTTTAATGCTACTTGGCTTCTGTTTTTAATCTTACAAAGTGTAAGAAACTGCAGTAGAAAAATACTAGATATCAGAAGTATTAAAGAAATAAAGTAGACTGAGAAGAGGAAGATGGTGGCAGAGCAGGAGGACCCTAAACTCATTTCATCCTAGGAACGTGACAGGATAACTATCAATTCATCCTAAATACCCCAGAGATTGATCTGAAGACTGGAAAAAAAAAGTCCACAACAAAAGGGAGAGAAGAGGCTACAATGAAGAAGATAGGAAGTATGGAGACATGATTTAAGGGAGAAAAGGTCATTGGTACTCTGGAGGGGAGGGAGCTGTGATCCCAGAGAAGGGTGAGAGAGAGAGAGGGAGGAGCCCACAGGAGAACACACAAGAAGAATATTACCCCAAAGTCCTTGGTTTGGTAAAGGAGAGAGGTTGACTTTTGTGAGTTCTTGCAACCAGCAGGGTTCAAGCCTGGACTTTTAAAGGTCGGCAGGCTCTAGAAAAGAGCCAGAGGGCACTGCCTTGCCCCTGAAGAGAAGGCATGGAAGTAACTCAGGGACAGACTGCATGGAAATAGCAATCTGAAGAATGCCGGGGGCACACAGTGGGGAAATTATTTGCTCTTCTCAGAGTGAGTCCCTGAGAGGCCATATTCATGGGGAGAACCTCTGTTGGAACAAAGGAGCAGTCTGTCACCATTTCCCTCCCTTGCCCCTCAGCATAAACACAGAGCTACCTGAGGGAAGCAGCTCAGGGTGGACACCTACTGCCTAACTTGCTTAGACCAAGCTGCACCCCCTGTGCTCTAGCAGGACTGCCATCTTTGTCAGGCTTGCTTCAGTCCAAGCACAGCAGGTCACTCTCCCAGAAGACCAGCACAAGCCCCTGCCCACACCTTACTCCTGACCAGAGAGCTTGGCCGGGCCTCAGTTCTCATTTCACAAACAAACCAGAGAACACATCATTAAAACTTAACCACATTCAGACCAGTGACCAGACACTGCCCACAGTAGGTAAGGAGAGTCTCTTCCAACAACTGGCTTGAAGGATAGAGTAGGCAAAACACAACAGCAAAGCACACACAGCAAACACTTGGAGACGCACCCTGAAGCCCCAGGACCTGGGCACTAC
This sequence comes from Suricata suricatta, assembly GCF_006229205.1. Lineage (NCBI taxonomy): Eukaryota > Metazoa > Chordata > Mammalia > Carnivora > Herpestidae > Suricata > Suricata suricatta. The sequence goes on from NC_043715.1 coordinate 21,401,116, forward strand.
ATGACCTCATCATAAAGTCATTGCCCTCCAAAGCAGGAGACAAACTAGCTTTTATAACACTCAGAAGATGACAGAACCTTAGCCAAAATGCCAAAATGGAAGAATTTATCCCGAATGAAAGAATAAGGCCACAGCCAGAGACCTAAGCAAAATAGATATAAGTAACATGACTTATGGAGAATTTAAAGCAACAATCATAAA
>NC_043715.1:21401416-21447495 GCF_006229205.1 Suricata suricatta
CATAATTCTTTTTCTTAGAATATCCATCTCTTTTTAATGTAGAATGTATCATAACTCATAGCTATGCTCTTATTTACAACTTTGAGATTTCCCCAAGCTCATAGTAGTCTGAATACCTTCTTTTCTATATTAGATATTCTGTGTGAGATTCTTTCACCAAATATTACTGATAGTTTTTAGAAGTATTTTCATTTTTATTTCAAGCCTCTAACACTTTCACCGGTTGGCTTTTTTCCTTCGGTTTATATTTTATTTAAAGTGGGATGTTTATTCTTTACTGGAATTTGAACTCTGTGCTTCTGATGTTACCAATGGATGATTATAATAAAAATACTGACTAAATCTACAAGCTCAGTAATTAATCCCACCCAAGTTTTTTAAATATTAAGTTCCATAGAGGATATCTGTCAAATTAACTTGGTGGTTTCATTGCCATTACCATTAATTAAAGTTCTGTGAAGAATGATGAGTTACTGACTTCTGAGTTCCATTGAACAGTATAATGTATGTGGATATGTGGATGAATAAAATCATAGAAAGCTTTATAGAAAAGCATTAGTGGAAAGAAGCCAAAACATGAAGGAAAATACCATTCAAGAAACACTTATTAAACAACTGCCAATTGTGAATTATTGTATAGATACTGCTAAGCTTGGTCAATGCATTAGAAGTTAATTCACATTCTGAGTGAATTAATAACTTTTCTAGTCAATGGTTTCCTTTCTATAAATGCTTATGTTTTGTGAAGAAATTGGAAAACAGAATTCCCTGGGAAAGGGTCAAGAATCTGAAGAAGTTGCACTATTTTAATGAAAAAAAATCTAAAAGTAATTAATTACAACACCAACAAAAATAAAGAACTAAGGCTATGTTACATACATATATTTATTGAGAAGTCCCTATAATAGCTAGTTTTTATTGTCTACTTCATTGAACCCATATTTCTACTAGAGATCCAAAATAATTGTAACTTTCAGGTCATGCCCTCAGATAATTAGTTTCTTTACCCAGAGGTTAGAGCTTAAACAAAAGCTAAGTGAATTAAAGATCTGCAAGATAATATGACCACCATCAAATGTCATAGAGTTCAAAGTAGCAAGAGTATTATGAACTGACATGGTTATAGAGAAATCTCCAGGGGCATTGGTATTCTAAGGATGTGCAGGGTTTATTAACTATTCTAACAATGACTATAGATATTCATTTTGAATTACTTTATGTTCTAGGCATGATTTATTGTGCCCATTTTATAGATGAGGCTACTGAGACAAGGAGAAGTAAAGTAACTGGCTTACAAAGACATGAGATAAAAATCATTTTGCTTGGAGCATAAACAATTAAAACTATCTATACCTAGTGTATTTGTGATCTTCTTAGTGTGTGTCATGTTTGCATAGTTATTCCCCACCATCAATAGTATGTTAAGAGTAGTGGAACCTAAATTTAGAGACATACATGAAGACTTTGAAAGACAGGAATTAAGATTTAATCTGGAATGAATAGTTTAGAACAATTAATTCAGCCATGTGAGTTAGAAGAGTTTGAGTTTCCTTTAGTAAGTAGATTCTGTGAAGCATCTACTTTTAAATTGTGACACTGAGGACTGAGAGGAAATCATAGTCGTGACAGACAGGAAGACAATTTGGGGAGGAATGTACAAATGGAAAATGCAAATAGAAGAATAAAAATATATGCCAAAAACTGACTTTGAGACAAGAGTGGGAAGAGGAACATTGGCTGAACATCTATTATGAACCAAGAACTGTAATTGTTAATTAAATCATAACTTTCCTAATTTACCCTTCTTACAAAGAGGCTCCGTGAAAGCTATTAGTATTGCCAATCAGAAATAATATGACTCGGAAAATAACCTGCATGAGTTTGCCCAGATGTGAGAGAGTTGCATTTCATTGAGTTCAATCCTTTCTTCCTCAAATTTTTTTTTCCATTTCCTTAGGAATCCTGCCTGAGGAAATGTAAGATATTGGAAAATTAAAATCTTAGGGATATTCTCAAACTGTCATGAGTAAGGAAATGCTTTTTTTTTTTTAATGTACCCTCAGTTAAATAGAAAGTTTACTTTGTAAGAGCATAGAATATTCTCCACATTTTCTGCAACATAGGTTTCATCACATCCACCTGAGTTACAATATAAAGTGTAATCATTGATTAATTTTGATTATGTATAATATATATATATATATATACATATAATATATATTTTGCTCTTATGCCATCTTGTTCTTATTTCCATAATGTTGTCTGAGTAGTTTCCAGATAAGACCTGAAAACATTCAATGTAGGAAGTTATGGCTAGAACATCCATCCTAACATTTCTTCTCCTTATGGAAATGCAGATTCTCTCTTATGCAGCAAACTAATTAAAGTCCCTTCCCAACACAATATACAAACAGCACATAAATATTTAATGGCCTGGTTTAGCATTTTTATTAGATTCTATGATACATCAAAGCATACACTGTTTAAAAGCAGAATCTAAATGATATAGTGCTTTCTAAAACCCCATCATGCATGATATATTTTACCAATAAAATTTAAAGAAAACATTTAGGCTGTACTGAGAATAAACTATTATTCTTTACTAATTCTATGACTTGAACTTGAGCATTCACTAATAACTCATTGTGCTTTTATTAGTAGTAAGTAGTACTGGATGAGTTATATAGGATGTAAAATTACCTAGGGATTTTCCTTTACAATGTGATCAGCTCTGCCCCTTAAGGATTCCTGTAGACAAACCTAGAAAAGTCTTCAATATTTTTAAAAATAGTTTATTGTCAAATTGGTTTCCATATAACACGCAGTGCTCTTCCCCACAAGTGCCCTCCTCCATTACCACTACCTCTTTTCTCCTCCCCCTCCGCCTTCAACCCTCAGGGTTCGTTTTCAGTATTCAATGGTCTCTCAGGTTTTGAGTCCCTCTCTCTCCCCAATTCTGTTTCCCCCTTCCCCTCCCTATGGTCCTCTATTAGGTTTCTCCATTTCTCCTGTTAGACCTATGAGTGCAAACATATGGTATCTTTCCTTCTCCGCCTGACTTATTTCGCTTAGCATGACACCCTCAAGGTCCTTATAGCCATTTGTCTTCAATATTTTTTACATTATCTCTTATAAGTTGCATTTCATAATTTCATTTAGCTCTCTTTGTCGGCCTTCCCATTGCCCTGTCTCCCTTATTCTTCAATTGTGCCTACATCTAATTCTGTCCCTTTGAGGCTTCAAGTTTTTCAGGTTTGTTTTCAGGATTTTCACATACTCTTTGCTATCATAGACAATTGGGGCAATAGCTTCTCATCAGAGTGTCACTACCACCCTAAGCACCAAATCTTTGCCATTAGCTTGGGTCCTCCATGCCACTGCTTCTGCTCTTTCAGACAAACCATATTGAGGAACACTAGCTCTGTGAGCAGTCTTCCAACTGCCTGTATGGTTGAAACCTTTGGCATGTAGTTTATATGTAGCCCTAGACATAATTTGTGTGAAATGTTAATGATGAGGTTAAACCAAAATAAGTAAATGAGATACTTTTCCTTTTGGTTTTACCTTTAAGCTTGTAGGAGCTCAACCTTCAGTCCTACCTGCAGACCTAACATAGTTGAGTTGATAACTACTTGGTAATTAGTAAAGTGATTCTAATTGAGCTATAGAAAGGACCAGTATTTTCAAAATTTTTTGTTTTTGACAAAGTTGACACTACACTCCATGCTAATAACAGGTGGAGAAAAACTTAAAAGGTGCTAAAAGGGCAGTGATCCCTGGAGTACTGTTTTCTAAGAGGACAAAAAATGCCTTGTTCTAGCATTAGCCCTCCAAATGTCTCTGTTCTACCTACATCTGTGTTCCTGGTTGGAAAGATGTCAGAGTACAACCATGAGAAGAGGTGTGTTTTCAGCTCTTAAGTGTTGTACAAGAAAAACTCATTAAATCCTTGCAAATACAGGAAAAAGTCATTGAATCCTTGCAAAGCTAAATGACAAAACTTAAGGGCACTTGGGTGAGTCATTTGGTTAAGTGATGACTTCCGCTCAGGTCCTGATCTTGTGGTCAGTGGGCTTAAGCCCTGCCTCTTTTACTTTGCTATTAGTGCTGTGCCTGTTTCAGATCCTCTCTCCCCCTCTGCCCCTGCCCCTACCCCACTCATGCTCTCTCACTCTCAAAAATAAACAATAAAAATTTTTAAATAAATGGCAAAACTTAGATGAGTGGAAATGAAGGAGACTAATTTTGTGATGTTAGCAGAATTGTTGACTTTCGTTTATGAAAAGGAGATTTTTCTTCCACTAAATCCGGCAAAACATTAAATGGGAGTGATGCAAAATATAAGCATCATCTTTGTATAATTAAACCCTTTGGGCAATTTTTAATTTATACCTTATCTTCTAAAGCTAAGTATTTGATTCTATGTCATAATCAACTCTTAATGAGTTTCACTCTTAGAATTCCTTTGGAACTAGAGAAGAGATAAATTTTAAAAATTATGACTGCTAATCTTCACATCTTATGCAAACACCTAAGTATCAACAGCAAGTATAGTGTTAAAAACATGTCAAGCATTTTTGATTTACTATGATCTCCAAATACACTGTTAGGATTCCTTTTATGAAAGTCTCAAAGTTCAGATATAGCCAATTTACCATATGATATAAACATACTCTCCTAACATTAAAATTAAAATATCTATATATTTGGATAGAAAATGAAGCTTCTTTAAAATGACATTGTCTTGGGGTTCCTGAGTGGCTCAGTCTATTGAGCATCTGACCTCTGCTCAGGTCATGAACTGAAAGTTCATGTGTTTGAACCCCATGTTGGGCTCTGTGCTGATAGCTCAGAGCTTAGAGCCTGCTTCAGATTCTGTGTCTCTGTCTCTCTCTGTTCCTGCCCTATTTGCACTTTGTCTCTCTCTGTCGCTCTCAAAAATACATAAAAATTAAAAAAAAATTTAAGTGATATTTTCTTAAACTCATGATAAATACTTACAAAATAATGATATATAGTTTCTCATTTATTAAGGGACAAAATTAAACCACTGACAGATGACATACTTTATGCAAAAAAAAAAAAAGATGTCTTGTGAAAAGGTAGATTTGGTGTCATTACAGAATATTTAAGTGCTATCAAAAGAATTGAATGCAGGCATGCTACCTCAGTGTTCACAATAATATGGAACATATCAATATCTTAAAGCGTCCTGAAAATCAATGTTATTTTTTTGTTATGTTGTAGTGGAGAAGTTCTTACATCAGTACTGAACTTTATAAGTGAAAATCAATTATTTCCTTTCTCAAAATCCAGACACCCATATCATCAGGACTTTGTGGTTCTATTATTAGATAAAAACCCACAAAACCTTTGTATAGTGTTAGATTCTATTTACCATTTCTAATTATTATTTAGTGTAATATGCTTTAATGGCTTTGTAGTCAGACATCTTCTAGTACCAAGCACCATCTCTTTCATTTCCTGATGATACATTTTGGCATGTTTCAGCTTTCTTAGGAACAAAGTCAGATTCACTCTACCTTTTGATTAAGGTTGCTTTGAGGATAGACTGTAAGAGTGTGTTTTAAAACTACTTAACACTGCTTGTTTATTCAGTCAAACATGACAGTGTGAAGGTAGTTTTCTCTGCTTTATAATGCATCTCAACCAAGAACAACTATCATCAGAATATACAGAAAAAATAATGAGACAGAATAGAAAATAATGCTTTTTAATCAGTGAAAATAGGGAAAGAGGAATGCATAGCTATCAGCCATAAATAAAAAAAAGTCTTTGAAAAACAAAGAATTTTGGACCACAAGAAAGATGGAGGGAGCTTGAATGTTGATCTAGAATTCCTTGGCTCAGAAGCAAGATGCAGATCCTCCAAAATGTGTCAAGCAATAGCGAGAGAAGACTTCCAACATGAACATCGGATGCCAAACCAAAGGTCTAGAAAGCTCTGAGTGCTTAACAATACATAGAGAAAAACTGGCAGAGCTAAATGGTTCAATAGATAAATCCATAATCAGATATGGCAATGTTAACATCCCTTTCTCAGTAATTGATTGGGCAACTACCCAAGAAAATCAGTAAAAATGAACATCAACCATAACTGACATCTCACCGTGATAATGAAGAATGTGCATCCTTTTCAAATGCAATGGAATGAAAACCAGATAGTGTTGATGGTAGGCCATATTGATACGTCTCAGTAAATGTCAAGATATTGTAAGCTTACAGCATGTTGTCTGACAAAAATTGAATTAAACTAGAAATCTATACTAATGCGATAAACAGAAAAGCCAAACCACTTGGAAAGTGAAGAACATCCTAGTAAAAAAATTATGGTACAAAAAAGAAATATGAAATAAATTAGGGACTATTTTGAGTTGAATAATAATGAAAGTAGAATGTATTGACAACTTGTGGAATATGGCTAAGTAGTGAGTGCTTAGAGGGAAATTTAGAGCTTTAAATTACTCACAGTAGAAAAGAAGAAATGTTTAAAATCAATGATCTAAGTTTCTACTTTATGAAGCTATAAAAAGGAGCAAATTAAATCTGAAGTAAGTAGAAGGAAGAAAATTAATGACAAGAACTGAAATTAATAGACAACAAATGATAGAGAAAATTAACAAAGCTAAAAGTTGGATGGTAAAATGGTAAAATTGATTAAACCAGTAGGAATAGTGATAATAAAGTAAAAATAAAACCAAATAGCCAGTATGTAAGGAACTTGAAAGTTGTTACTGCATCCTAACAAGTAAAATGATGAACTAACTGAAAAGAAACTCTTTTTTGAAACTATTTCTAGGTCTGTCAGAGAAGTGAAATCACAAACCACACTGCTGTCCCCAGAAATGGAGAAATGGACAGGAAGATGTAGATAATCACCATTTGCCAGAGCAGAAACTTCCACAGAAAGCAGTGTTAGGTCTCTCATATCTGGATTTACACACACACACACACACACACACACACACACACACACACACTGAAATAAAAACTATAAGACATTCTAAAGAACAAACAACAAAACACAGTTTGCAACATGAAGCACCTAACAAGCATCAAAACCGCAGTAAGATACGACAGGTATGTTGAGGTTACCAAACCAAGATTTTTTTTTAGTTTCTCTTTTTTTATGTTTGTTTATTATTAAGAAACACAAAGCATGAGCATGGGAGGGACAAAGAGAGGGGGAGATGCAGAATCTGGAGCAGGCTCCAGGCTCTGACCTGTCAGCACAGAGCCCGACACAGGACTTAAACCCACAAACTGTGAGATCATGACCTGAGCCAAAGGTGGACGCTTAACCGACTGAGCCACCCAAGCACCCCAAGATTTATTTTAAACTAGACCAATATGCTAAAGACTCTAATGGAAAAAACACACAACATCAAGAGTAGATGGGTAATATAAACAGACAATTTTTAAGAGCGAACCAGAATAAAATGCTAGAGTTCAAAAAGACCCACTGTAATGGGAGTGTATGTATTTTTTAAAAAGAAAGTTTATTCCTTTATTTTGATGGGGCTGGTGCAGCAGTGAGACAGGAAGAGAGAGAATCGTAAGTATGTTCCAGGCTGTCAGTGCAGAGCCTGACACATGGGGCTCGATCCCAGAAACCATGAAATTATGACCTGAGTTGAAATCAAGAGATGCTCAACCAAGTGAGCATCTTAGCCCCAAGAATGCCTTTGATAGGCTTATCATAGATCAGACATGGCATAGAAAAAGATTTTTAAGCTTGATGTTATATATGGCAGTAAAAACTCCTAAAACAAAAAAAGCAAAGAGAAACAAAGATATCTACCACAAGATATCCAACCACTGTGGGCAACTATAAAAGGTATAACATATGGGAATACCAGAAGAAAAGAGAAAGGAATAGAAGCAATATTTCAAACAATAATCATAGAGAATTCCCCACATTAGTATCAGACACCAAACCAAAGATCCAGGAAGCTCAGGAAATACCAGGTAGGATAAATGGCCAAAAAAGCTACATGTAAGTATGTCCTATTCAAACATCAGAAAATCAAATGTAAAGAAGACATCTTGAAAGAAGCCAGGGGCCAGGGGAGAGGAAGCAACTTATTTATAGAGAAGTAGAGATAAGAGTTATCTCTGACTTCTCCTCAGAAATCATTCAAGGCAGAAGAGAGTAGAGTGAAACACTAAAAGCATTCAGAGACAACAAACAAAACACCACACTAGAATTCTTTATCCCAGCAAATTATTTTTTGAAAATGAAGGAAACATCAAGACTGTGAGACAAACAAAAATTGAGGGAATTTGTTGCCAGTAAACCTACCTTGAAAGAAATGTTAAAAGAAATTCTTTAGACAGAAGGATAACATGGGTCAGAAGCTCAGATCTGCATGAAAAAGGAAGAGCATTGAAAGAGGAACAAATAAAGGCAAAGTAAAACATTGTTTTCTTATTAATTGATTTAACCAATAAGTTTGTTCAAAAATAACAGCAAAAAATAGTAGCCAGTATATTCAATTATGTATCCCTGTGTATCTATTTATATATGTATCCTTATGTGTAAGTGAAAGGAATGACAACAATGAAGAGAGAAGGTAGGAAGCAGGTAGGATTGTTTTGTTATTATTAAGGTACTTGCACTACCCTTGACATGATGTTACTTGAAAGTGGACTTGGGTTAGTTTTCATTAGCTGTGAGTGTGTATTACAAACACTAGAGACATTTGTAAAAAAATGTAAGGAAAAAAAAAGAAATGAGAGCATAACCACTATACTAATAACAGAGAGAAAATGGAATCACATAAAATGCTCAATGAAAATTTTAAAAAGGCAGCTAAAAAGTGGAAGACCAAGATAGGAATAAGGAACAAGGTCAGTAAACAGAGAACATTAGTAAATATGGTAGATATTAATCCAACTATATCAATAATTACTTTGAATGTCAATGCACCAATCAAGAGACAGAATGTGTAAGACTGCATATTAAAAAAAACCACACACAATCCCACTATGTCAAGAAACCCACTTTAAATATAAAGCGACATATATATTAAAAGTAAATGGCCAAAGAAAAATCTACCATGCTAACAGTAATCAAAAGAAAGTCAGAGTTAGCTATGTTAATTTCAGACTGAACAGAATTCAAAATAAAAATATAATAATATTCTTTTCATTAATGCAGTTTTTCATTTCATATAGCATCCTATTATGTAAGGATGTTCTTTAATTGCCTTGTTCTATGAAGTGATGAAACTTTTTATCTCGTACAACTTTTCTGAAAGATTCTGGTGTCTATCACTTGATGCACGTTTTCTCCTGACTCACGTCTGCAGTAGCTATCCTGTATTACCAAACAATCACTTTCATCAGTCAAACATTGAGAATACAAAGCATGCATGTGCATGAATACACACACATGCACACGCACACACATATGCACGCGCGCATCAGCAACAACTGAGAGAGAAAACATGTTCTCTCCAAGGGTCCCATATAGTGCCATTTTGAAGGAAGGAAGATACTTGCTAGTTACATGCTAAAGAAAAAGAAAGGGGCAACCATTTATTTGATCAAAAGCTGCCGTCACCTATTTTGTTATGTCTTCTGTCTCAAAAAGACATCTCTTCTCTGCTGTGGGTCTTGAAGTCAATGAGTCTTGAAGCTCTGGCTTAAGGGGTGGAATGGTCTGGTGATCTCTGCTCTCCACTTTTTCCTCATTTCATTTCACAATGTACCCTCTTATTTCAAAACTATGGCTAGGTTGCAGAAGAACTTCATGGTTGATCTGCAGTGTCTTATCTCAGCCTCAATGGCTATCTCTGTGTTATTCTGTGGTATTGATCTATTTCATACCATGTATCTGGATATTACTAGATTTCATTTTTGTAAGCAATTCTAGATCTTGATGCATTTCAGGGAAATAAATACCTTGCTTCTTAGTTTAGGAATTCTAGATCAACTTTTAGGGTCCTCCCATCCTTTTTTTGGTCCACATTTCTGTTTTTCTATATATAACTTCCCATTTCTATAGTTTGTCACCATAAATGTTATATGAAATAGTAAAAATGTTATGTGAAAGAAAGTAAACCGTATGCGGCTTTTGGAGTTGGCATTTTTCTTTTCAATACAGTGTTCTTAGGATCCATCCAGTTTGCTACATACTAATAGTTTGAACCTTTTTATTGTTGACTAGTACTCCCCTGTATGGTCTACCAGAGCTTCTTTAAACATGCACCTGTTGAAGGACAGTTGAATTATTTCCAGTTAGGTCTAATAATATGAAGCTTCTGTGAATAATCATGTTCAGATTTTTTTTCTCTCTAGAGTCCTGAACTAGGTAGGAGTAGAATTGCTGAGACATACATAGAATGTTCATTTAAAGAAATTGCAAACCAGACATCCAGAGACATTGTACCATTTTACATTCACCCCAGCAATATATGAAAGATGTACCAGCTTTGTCTCCTCACTGCCATTTAGTATTAGCCATTGTATTTTTGTTTTCATTTTTGAGTAAGTCTGTAGTGATACATTGTTGTGTTTTTAATTTGAATTGTCCTAGTGGCTAAAAAGGTTAAGCATATTTTTCATGTGTTTATTTGCTATTTTCATATATTCTTTGGTGAGTCTTTAACAAGTCACTAGCCCATTTTCTAAATGATTTTCTTCAGTATCCGTTTGCTTTCTCACTGTTGAGTGTAGAGTTTTTGGGTTTGTTTTTCATAGTTTGAAAACATGTCTTTTGTTAGCAACATGTTTTGCAAATATTTATTTCAGGGTTAGCAGCTTGATTCTACATCTTTTTTTTTAATGTTTTATTTATTTTTGATACAGAGAGAGACAGAGCATGAGAGGGGGAGAGGCAGAGAGAGAAGGAGACAGAACTGGAAGCAGGCTCCAGGCTCTGAGCTAGCTGTCAGCACAGAGCCTGACGCAGGGCTCGAACCCACGAACGTGAGATCTGACCTGAGCCAAAGTCAGAGGACTAACTGACTGAGCCACCCAGGCGCCCCTTGATTCTACATCTTAAGAGCCTTTCATATAGTGAAGACTTTTAATTATTAGGAACTTAACAATTTTTATGAGTCATGCTTTTGTGTTATACCTAAGAAGTCTTAGCCTAGGCCAAGGCCATTAGTATTTTCTTTTATAATCTCTTCTAAAATTTCTGTAGATTTAAATTTTATATTGAGATCTATGATCTATTTTGAATAAAAGCATGTATAAGATATAAGATTCATACTGAATTTTACTTTGGGGTATTGATTTTTATTTTTTCCTGCACCATTTATTGAAAAGCTTCTCTGCTAAAATTTATGTTTCTTTTGGTTTTTATCATTTTGAATACAATTTGACTAAATTTTGTTTTTATTGTATTGATGCTGTTTAGTGTTTCCTGACTTCTCTAAGTGTATGTATTCCATCAAATATGATAAATTTAGGGCTATTATTTCTTCTAATATTCTTGTCTGCCTCATTCTTTTCTTTCCTGTGAAATCAGTTACAAATAGTTTAATTTATTTGGTATTGCCCTACCAATGTAGGAGGCCCTATTGATTTTTCTTCATTTACTCCTATTCTTTGTTTCTGAATAATTTCTATTGTTATATCTTCAAGTTAATTTATATTCGTGTTTTATATGTTCTGCCTTGAATCCCATGTAGGGTTTTTTTTTAGGGTTCTGTACAGTATTGAAGGTTTCGGTACAATAAACTATGCTATTCTTCCTTTGGTTTATCTTTCTTGCTCACATTTACCACCAACTTATTCACTACAACTATGCTTTTCTTTCTGTATTGGAATCCATTTATGTTAGCTCTTTTAAAAGGTTTTTTTTTTCTGCAAATTCTAATATCTAGATCATCTTGATACCATTTCTGTTGACTATTTTGTTCTTTTCATTAAGAAGAAATGTTCCTACTTCTCATGTAGAGTAACTTGAATTATACTGTGTCTTTGTAGATAGAATGTTTTAGAGAGTCTGGATTCTCTCACTTTCTGTCAGACACCATTGATTTTTGTTCTATCAGGCAGTCAAATTGGCTGGACTCAAAACCCGAGAACCTGTCCTTCCTGCAGTGAGCAGCAGCTGAAATATCTGCTCCCTGCTTTCATCTTTTTAGATTTTTTTTTTTTTTTTTGGTTCTTTGGCATCTCCTCCATGCAAGCACAATACAGGTGTTATGCAAGGATTTTAGTAGTATTTATATTCACATATTCTACTCACACATCTGTGGAATACTACTTTTCTGGATATTACCCTGACTTTGCAGTTGGTCTCACAGCAAACTTTATGTTGTTAGTCCTCAATCCAGTAATGTCATTTCTTTGTGTTCAACACATGCATAACAGTGTGGATCTCCCTCAGGTAAAAAGCATATAGTGAAATTATCATATGCCTTTTTTTTCTTCGTTTGAAAATCCTTCTATCTTCCCTCTCTTTTTTTTTCTTTCATTCCTTTGAATCTTCAAATAATTCATTGTGTATGTATGTGTGTGTGAATATGTAAGTTCAAATTTGGGGCACAGTTTATAACTGTAATCTGGAAGATTAATAATTTGCTGCAGGCTATTCTGACATTTCTTGAAGCAGGATTCCAGGGATTTGGGGTTGTAATGTGAGAATGATGGGAAATCTCTGGAGGATTTCAAAGAGAAGTATGATGTTATTGAAATTAACATGTAGGAAATACAGTCTCCATGTTACTGTGTCAAGATTATTTTTAAATAGGATTAGTTAGAAAAGGTCAGTTATAGGGGTGCCTGGGTGGCTTAGTTGGTTAAGCGTTCTACTTTTGATTTCAACTCAGGTTATGATCTCATCATTCATAAGATTGAGCCCAGAGACAAGCTCCACACTGGGCATGGAGTCTGCTTGGGATTCTCTCTCTGCCTCTGCCCCTCCCTTAGTTGCTCTCTCTTTCTCTTTCTCTCTCTCTCTTTCCCCCTCCCCCCTTCCTCTTCCTTTCCCTCTCCCCCATCCTCCTTCCCTCTAAAAAAATAAAAAAGCGGTCACAGAAATTCAGGGGATGGTATTGACTTGGATATAAGAATAGTGGGATATGGATTAAAAAAAAAACTATATAACTTGCTTTGCACATGCTATTTTATCAATCAGCTATAAAGTATGGTAATGATACCTAAAGGCACCAGTTTTTGGTGGAGACTAAATAAAATAATGAATGCAATATATTAGACATTGCCTGATACAACAATGCTCTACAGCATTTAATAATTTGTGATGTATGCATTGCGTGCCATATACTACATGTTTTATGTGGAATTACCCCTCTATTTATCAGTCTAATCATGTAGATATACATTAATCAGATATAAAAAATGCATACAAACTATAATGAAATAATTGATATTAAGAAATTTTTATGATGACATAAGAATATATAAGATAACTTGACCTAGTGGTGGGAATAAAATATAAAAGTAGAAAATTGATCCTATTTTACCTATCATAATCCAAGAGTGTTCAACTAGCTGACCTCTAGCCATGTTCATGTTAATAAGAAGAGTGGTATTTCTACAAAGGTGAGAAGTGAAATAAAATCTAAATAAAAACAAGAAAAGTCACTAAGGTGAAAAATATAGGTAAGATTGCTTCAGGAAGAGGGAACAGCCTGTGAAATGGCCCCAAACCAAAGAGAGCATGGAGAAGAGGAGGAAGTGGAAGAAAACCACTGTGATTCAAGCAGCCAGAGTGTAAGGATGGTCATGTGCTGAACATGGTGCTGAAAATAGGTGGGAGTCAGGCTACACAGGGGCCTTGCATGCCAGGATCTGGTTTGGTTTTCATCTCTGAACCCAAATTTATGAGTTTTAGGTAAAATGCTCAAATAGACTGCAGTGTGGAGAAGATACTGGAGAGAGACGAAGTTGGATGAAGCTAGTCTCAATATGTGTAGAATGATGAAGTTTATGTAGATATAATGATGGTAGTGTTGGTGGTTGTGCTGTCTGTGGTTGTGTTTCCTTATGAGAGATTCGGAAAGAAGGAGAACTGGTAGGGAGAAAATTGTCTAATTTTCGGGAAGTGGGGAGGCACAATATCTGTATGTCTTATTTTTTAAAATGTGTTTTTATTTATTTTTGAGAGACAGAGATAGACAGTGAGAGTAGGGGAGGGTCAGAGAGAGAGAGAGATACAGAATCAGAAGCAAGCTCCAGGCTCTGAGCTAGCTGTCAGCACAGAGCCCGATGCGGAGCTCGAACCCACGAACCATGAGATCATGACCTGAGCCGAAGCCGGACACTCAACCAACTGAGCCACCCAGACACCCCAGTATGTCTTATTACTCTATAGTAGAATAAAATATGGCAGAGAAATAAGATAAGATTAGTCTATTTCATACTTCATTAGCACCAATAGGAGAAGGAGTTGCTGGGTCTTCCTAAGCATTTGCTGATCCTTGCAGGTAAGCAAGAGTTGCTTGGAGCTAATTATTAGTGTTTCAGTGGTGTTTGAAATGTCTCAAATTCTTAAAAGGTACCCGGAATCCAATTTTATTTTAACATAGCATTATCTCAGTGATGGCTTTTCATAACTTAAAGCAGATTAGATAGAATTTTTCTCTTTTCTCTGTCAGATTGAAGTTCTGTGTATCATTAAAGAGATAGAGCAATTGTACAGAAATAATCATCATACCAGTCCCCAGATACATCTGGAAACCTATTAAGAACCAAACAGGAGGCTAATGAAAAGATCTCCTGTGGTTACAGAAATTACATGCTTTGGTCTTTTCCTCCAGATATTTTCTTTGTTAGTTTCTTCTGCAAGACCTGGAAAAAGCATATTTAATAAACTGCCTCTATTTCCCAAATTTGCCTTATCTCTGGGAAACCAAGACTAGAATGAGTGATCCAAGAAAACACCTAATTTTATTGTTTTCTTATAAGTGTTTATATGAATAAAGGACCTGACTAGCTTTTTAATCCTTTCTATCTTCACACATACACACACTAATGTTTACCTTATACTCATAAATGATAGGATGATAAGATCTTCTTGGAATGCCTGGATGTCTCAGTCAGGTGAGCATTTGACTTTGGTTCAGGTAATAATCTCATGATTTGTAAGTTCAAGCCCATTGTCAGCCTAGAGCCCACTTCAGATCCTCTGTCCTCCTTTCTCTCTGCTCCTCCCCCACTTGTGCACTCTCTCTTTCCCCCCAAAATAAGTAAACATTAAAAAAACTTTATTAAGATCTTGTGAAAGTAATGTCTATAATGCATGTGCTTCTGTATATATCTAAAGTGTTTCATTTATTATATCAATATTCCTTTTCTTGAATAATTTATATGGAAGTTGATTAAGGCTTCCTGACCCATGCCAACTCCATCTAAATGGAAAAAGTGGCCTTGTTTTCTTAAAGACTACATAGCACAACTTGAGTAATCCAGAAAGCAACACCTTGTCTCTGTACAAAAGTATTGAACAGTTCCAACTATATAAAAATCCATTAATGCTATCCCATTAAAAATGTCAACAGAACTCATGTAAACCAAAGAAAACTCAATTAACAGATGTGGATATGTGGACTTATACTCTCAGTCCTCAGCAGTACTCTTTGGGAAACCAGTGGTTAAAACGGGTATCTTTCAAGTAGAGAAGGAATCTACTTCTGTCACTGCTGACTTCAACTGATAAATACATCAAATGTGTGTCTGTGAACATGGTGGATTTTAATCACTGATAAAACATTCACATATATGCTTTACTGTAAAATGAAAGCTAAAACACATCTCAGGTACATAATTCTTTTTGGTTTTCTTTTTTATTTATATGTATTTTAATGTATTTTATTCTCAAGTTAGCTAAAATACAGTGTATCCTTGGCTTCAGGAGTAGATTTCCAAAATTCATCTCTTTCAGACAACACCCAGTGCTCATCCCAAGTGCCTGCCTCTATTCCCATCACTATTTTCCCCACCCCCATCAATCCTCAGCTTTTTCTCTATATTAAAGAGTTGCTAATAGTTTGACTCTCACTCTGTCTTTATCTTATTTTTCCTTTTCTTTTCCTATCACATCTGTTAAATGTCCCAAATTTCACATATGAGAGATATCATATTATATCTGTCTTTCTCTGACAGACTTATTTTTGCTTAGCACAATACCCTTCAGTTCCACCCACGTTGTTGCAAATGGCAAGATTTCATTCTTTACATCACTAAGCAGTATTCTATTGTGTGTATATACACCTCTTTATCCATTCTTCAGTCCATGGACTTTTGGGCTCTTTCCATAATTTGACTATAGCACTGCTATAAACATGTGCCCCTTCAAATCAGCACTCCTATATCCTTTGGATAAATTCCTTGTAGTGCAATTGCTGAATGTAGGGTAATTTCCAGAGTGGCTTCACCAGGTTGCATTCCCACCAGTAGTGCAAGAGGGTTTCCTTTTCTCCACATCCTTACCAACATGTTATTTCCTAAGTTAATTTTAGCTACTCTGACCAGGGTGAAGTGGTATCTCAATATGGTTTTGATATGTATTTCATTGATGATGAGTGATGTTGAGCATTTTTTTATGTGTCTGTTTACCATCCGATGTCTTCTTTGGACAACTGTCTATTCATGTCCTCTGCCCATTTCTTCACTGTATTGTTTTTTTTGTGAATAATGCGCGTGATATTTTGATTTGAATTGCATTAAATTTGTAAATTGCTGTGGGTAGTATTAATATTTTAACAATATTTGTTCTTCCAATCCATGAATTTTTTTTCATTGCTTTGTGTCTTCTTCAATTTCTTTCATAAGCTTCCTATAGTTTTCAGCATACAGATCTTTATCTCTTTGGTTAGGTTTATTTCTAAGTATTTTATGTGTTTTGATACAACTGTAAATTGGATCCATTCTTTGATATCTCTTTCCATTGCTTCATTATTAGAATATGAAAACATAACAGATTTCTGAACATTGATTTTATATCCTGCAACATTGCTGAATTCACACATCAGCTCTAGCAGTTTTTTGGTGGAGTCTTTCAGGTTTTTTATTTAGACTATCATGTCATCTGAGAAGAGTGGAAGTTTGATGACTTCTTCGCAAATTTGGATTCCTATTATTTCATTTTGTTGTCTGATTGCTGAGGCTAGGACTTCCAACACTACCTTAAACAACAGTAGTGAGAGTGGACATTCCTGTCGTGTTTTTGATCTCAGGGGGAAAGGTCTCAGTTTTTCCCAATTGAGGATGATATATGGCTTTTATGACGTAGTTATGTTCATTGTACCCTGACTCTCTTGTGGGTTTTTATTAAGAAAGGATGCTCTACTTTGTCAAAAAAAAAAAATTTATCTATTGACAAGATCATATAGTTCTTATCCTTTCTTCTACTAATGTGATGTATCTTGTTGATAAACTTGTGAATATTGAACCAGTCCTGCAGCCCAGAAATGAATCCCAATTGATCACGGTGAATAATTATTTTAATATACTGTTGAATTTGATTTGCTAGTATCTTTTTGAGAATTTTTGCATCCGTGGTCATCAGGGATATTGACTATAATTCTCCTTTTTAGTGGAGTCTGTGCGTGGTTTGGGAATCAAGGTAATTCTGGCTGCATAGAACGAGTCTGGAATCTTTCCTTCCTTTTCTATATTTTGGAACAACTTAAGAAAAATAGGTATTATCTCTGCTTTAAATGACTAGTAGAATTCCCCTGGGAATCCATCAGGCCCAGGACTCTTATTTGTTGGGAAAGTTTTGATACCCTGTTCAACTTCTTTACTTGCTATGGGTCTCTTCAAATTTTCTATTTCTTCATGTTCGAGTTTTGGTAGTATGTTCAGGATTTTGTCCCTTTTTTCCAGATTGCCCATTTTGTTGGTATATAGTTTTTCATAATATTTTCTAATAATTGTTTGCATTTGTCTGGGTTTGGTTGTGCTCTCTTCCCTTTCATTCATGATTTTATTTATTTGAGTCCTCTCTTCTTGAGAAGTCTGGCTAGGGGATTATCAGTTTTGTTTATTCTTCAAGAAAACCAGTTCTTAGATGCATTGATCTATTCTACTGTTTTCTTTTCTTTATTCCATATTGTTTATTTCTGCTCTAATCTTTATTATTCTCTTCTTGTGCTGGCTTTGGGCTTTCTTTGCAGCTGCCTTTCTAGTTCCCTTAGGTGTGAAGTTAGGGTTTGTATTTGGGACCTTTCTTGCTTCTTGTGGTACAGCTGAATTGCAATGTATTTTACTCTTAGGACTGCCTTGGCTGTATCTCAAGGGTTTGGACTGTCATGTTTCTGTTTTTATTTGCTTCCATATAGTTTTTAATTTCTTCCTTAATGAATGGTTGACCCATTCATTCTTTAGTAGATTGTTCTTAACTTCTATGTATTTGGGGGCTTTCCAAATTTTTTCTTGTGGTTGATTTCAAGTTTCATAGTGTTCTGATCTGAAAATATGCATGGTATGATCCCATTGCTTTTATACTTATTAAGGTCTGTTTTGTGACCCAGTATGTGATCTTTTTGGGAGAATGTTCCATGTGCACTCAAGAAGGATGTGTATTCTGCTGCTTTTGGATAAAAAGTTCTGAATATATCTGGTAAGCTCATCTGGCCCAAGACACATTCAGATCCATTGTTTCCTTTTTTATTTTCTGCCTACAATCTGTTTATTGCTGTAAGTGAAGTGTTAAAGTCCCCTACAACCACAGCATTATCATCTACACATGTACTTATGTTTGTGAATAATAACTTCTATAACTGGGTGCTTTTATGGAGGGCTTAAATGTTTAAAATTGTTAGCTCTTCTTGATGGATAGACCCCTTAAGTATGATATAATGTCCTTCTTCATCTCTTTTTACAGTCTTTGTTTTAAAATTTGGTTTGTCTCAGGGCACCTAGGTGGCTCAGTCAACTAAGTGTCTGACTTTAGCTCAGGTCATGATCTCACAGTCCATGGGTTTGAGCTCTTTGTGCATTTTGGCTGAGAGCCTGGAATCTGCTTCGGATTCTGTGTCTCCCTCTCTCTCTGCTTCTCCCCTGCTCATACTCTGTTTCTCTCTGTCTCTCAAAAATGAACAAATGTTCATTTTTTAAAAATAAAATCTGTTTTGTCTGATGTAAGTATGGCTATTCTTGTTTTGTTTTGATGCCCAGTAGCATGATAGATTGCTCTCCATCCCCCCACTTTCAATGTACTGGTGTCCTCAAGTCTAAAATGAGTCTTTTGTAGGCAGCATATAGATGCCTTTTTAATCCACTCTGATACCCTATATCTTTTTATTGGGGCTTTTAGTCCATTTACATTAATAGTGATTATTGAAAGATATGCATTTAGTGTCCTTGTGTTATCTATAGGTTTCATATTTGTGGTGATGTCGCTGGTCCTTTGTAGTCTTTGCTGCTTTTCACTCACAGAGGCCTCCTTAGAACCTCTTTCAGGGCTGGTTTAGTGGTCATGGGTTCCTTTAGTTTTTGTTTGTCTGGGAAATGGTTTATTTCTCCTTCTGTTCTAAATGACATCCTTGCTAAATAAAGTATTCTCAGCTGCATATTTTTTCCTATTCGGACCATTGAATATTTCCTGCCACTCCCTTCTGACATGCCAAGTTTCAGTGGACAGATCTGCTACTACCCTTATGAGTCTACCCTTGTAGCTTAAGGTCTGCTTATCCCTAGTTGGTTTCATAATTCTCTCTTTATCTTTGTATTTTGCCAGTTTCTCTATGATATGTTGTGGTGTTGACCTGTTTCTGTTGATTTTGAAAGATGTTCTCTGTGCCTCTTGGATGTGGATGACTGTTTCCTTCCCCAGATTAGGGAAGTCCTCAGCTATAATTTGTTCAAATACACCTTCTGCCCTTTTCTCTGTCTTCTTATGGAACTCCTATCATATGGATATTATTTCACTTCATTGAATCACTAGGCCTCTAATTCTCCCATTGTAACATAGTAATTTCCTTTACTTCTTTTTTCATCTTCAGCATTTGCCATAATCTTATCCTCTCTTTCACCTATTCTCTCCTCTGTTTCTTCCATCCTTGCTATCACTGTAGTTTATTTTGTATTTCATTTGTAGCATTTCTTAATTCACTATGACTATTTCTTAGGCCTTCAATCTCTGCAGCAATAGATTCACTGCTGTCTTCTATGCTTTTTAAAGCCCAGCTATTGGTCTTACAACTGTTATTCTAAATTCTATTATTCTATTATTCTATTCTATTCTAAATTCTAATATATATTCTACATATTGTTTATATCTGAGTAATTCTCTGGCTGTCATTTCTTCCTGGATTTTCTTTTGAGGAGAATTATTCCCTTTCATCATTTTGGCTAGGTTTCTGTCTTTTTCATGTTTTAATATCTTGTTGTGTGTCCTGCACCTGTACTACTATATTATAAAGGGGGTGATACACTGCCCAGGACCTGGCACTTCAGTAAATGTTTTTGGAGTGTGTCACATGTACTCTTACTCTGTTGTTGCATATTTGGCTGCTCTCTCCCACTGGTCAGTCCTCTGCAAAGGTCCTCCTTGCTCATAGTGGTGGACTGTTTGGACCTTCCACCAGGTGTGCTTTGATTTGTTCATTGAAGTAACCCCGGAAAAAGGAATGGGAAGGGAACCTGGTCCCATACAAAGAGAAAAATGAAAGGGGGGAAGAAAGCAAACAGAGAATCAAAGAAACTGTAAGGCTTAATCCAGAGAGAGAGAAAGAAAGAGAGAGGAGGACAAAGAGATATATAAAAGGCATAAAAAGAATACAGTAAAAATGCCTGATTAAACATACAAACAAAACAGAGAAAGAAAAAAGAAAACAAGAATTGACCAAAAGTCAAATCAAAAATTATGACCCTGATTCCAGAGGGAGAAAAAAATAAGAGGGTATAAAGAAAAATAAGAGAAAAGAGAAGAGAACAAAAGAGAAACAGACTAACATACAAAACTGCAGGGCAATTGTCTCGTGGTGGCTGGGCCTGGTGGCTCTCCTGGTCTTGAGGGAGGCTATCTGCTTCACTCAGTGTCAGTCCTGCTCCAGGAGATAAGCAGCTGCCAGGCATGGAGGGGTGGGGTTTGGTGGAGGTGGGTCCTGCCTCCACCGGGGGCCCCTGTGCCCACCATGTTGGTGATGGGGAGAAAAACAGCCACACTCCAGTGTCTCCTCACCAGACCAGGTGACTCCAAGCATGCTGTTTACCCTAGTCTCAGAGAGCATCATGGATGGGCAGTCGCTTGCCCTGCTCCAGCCTCCTGAGCAACCTAGGGGCTCATCTGGGAATCAAAACCTGTCTTAAGGAGCCCTGCACCGCCTGGACCCTGCTGTGGTGTAGCACCACTCATTCCTGCTGATGTAGGGCCTCTGGCTCGCACCTGCAGGGTCTCTTGTCATTGGAGAGGCAATGAACTCTCTTCCCACACAGTCTAGGAAGGGGACTCTTCTGTCCCAATGAGCCTCGGAGGTAACTACCATGCCCAGGAGGTGCCTCCCCTCCCAGGTGTCCACACGAGGCCAGGTCTGGAGAAAGCTGTGCACTTTTAAACACTGATCTTCAGCTCCAGAAGCTGTTTGCAAAGTAGAAACTGGCACTCTCCATATTTCTCGTTCCTGAGTCCATGGTCTGGAGGAGTTTTGCTCCTGTACTTGCACAGTACCGCAATCTGACAGCCCCTCTGTCTTCTCCTTTCTCTCTCCACAGAAGGGGTTCCCTCCCCGCTGTGCCTGCGCTGTTTTAGCTCCCCTAGTTCGCATACATGCACCTCTGTCCCACCGCGCTGTCTCCCTCCACCTGTGGACGTCTTTCTGTCACTCCACAGATCGACTTCCTGGGTGTTCCATGTGTTCTGACCTCAATGCAGCTGAGTTTGAAGGACGAGGGAAACCCCAGTCCTCCTCCTCCTCCTCCGCTATCTTAACTCCTCTTCAACAGCCACCATACACCTGGTGTATTCACCGCAGAATCTCCAATTCCCACCTCAAGGTTAGCTTCCGTCTGCCCCAAAGCAGAAGTGACTTCAAACGGAGAAACCAGAAGTAAGAAAGTTCAAACGCCAGGAATCTAAAACCCCTACAGTGTTCTGAGAAAACTCTTCTCTGACTGCCCTTCCCTCTTCTGTCAGGGTCAAGGTACATGCTTGTGACTTCAGAGTATAAATGGTCCTGATAACTCAATATTTATGATATTTTTTGCTGTTTGAAAAATAAATATTTTGACTATTTAGAACCATAATGAGAAATCAAAGTGTCATATATACTGTTAAACAAAAACTATGATGAACAATATGTGGTTTGCACATTTTTAAACTATTTTAGGTGTGTGTGTATTGTTCTCTGTTTATGTATGTGTAAGCCAGATCTGATTCTTGCTTGATTGCATATTACCCAAGCCATCTAAGAGGCTAAGAAGGCCCTTTCTGAAGGTGACTTCATATGGCTTTATCCAGGGATGCTGACTCCTGAAAGTAACACTGCCTTTAAGTATGAGCAACATTTATGATCCCTAAGAAAGACTATTGGCCTACCAAGCACCATGACCATGCCAAAAAAAAAAAAAAAAAAAATCAGAAAAGACTGAATGACCCCTTTGACTCTGCCAGAGTGCTTTGAATATCTTCCATTTAATATAAAGAGTAATTGGATTTTATTCATAGTTGAATATGAATTCATATTCATGTGGTAAGACATAAACGTGGTATAAACATGTGGTAAGATTAAATACTCCATAATAAATGGTTAGTTAGCCTGCTGACTAGGTAAATAGCAATTGTTAAAGGTAAATAGAGAAAGATAAAGTAATAACTGAGGGGGATAGAAAAGACATACAGGAAAAGTTGGGCATTAAAAGGAAAGTCAAGAAGAGCTTCATAGGAAGGAAGTTTCATGGATGAGATCAAGTTTGTTGGAATATGAATAAGTCATTGGTTAGGATATGGTATTTGAAGTAGCAATGAGTTCATAAGTTTAGAAAAGTATGTCAAAAGATACAAAAATCTACCCTGAAATGGCTTTCTCCTTCAGAACATTCTTTTTAATAGAATTTTTAAAAATGTTAATTTTTGAAGGAGAGAAAGATAGAGCATGAGTGAGGGAAGAGCAGAGAGAGAGGGAGACACAGAAACCAAAACAAGCTCCAGACTCTGAGCTGTCAGCCCAGAGCCTGACACAGGGCTCAGACTCACAAACTGTGAGATCATGACCTGAGTTTGGATGCCCAACCGACTGAGCCACCCAATCACCCCCAGAGCATTCTTAATGAAGCTTGCTGTGGAGACTCTGATGCAAAGTTATCAAGGCAAAAAGAGTTGATAGCTCTGAGTTCAAATTATAATGCCTCTGCTTCTGAGTTGTATGACGTGGGCTACTTTACTTAGCAACTTCAGTCCCACTGAAATAAGAGGGAAGTAATATTGCCTACTGAAGAGGTGTTATAGTTTGGGATTAAGAGTTTATAATCTAGAGTTTTACCACTTACAAGATCTACGTCGTTTGTGAAGCTTTTAGACTTGGTATCTTTTCCTCATATCTGAATTAGGTTATCACGTAGAGCTGCTGTGAGGATTAAACAGGTGATTTCCTGAAAGGTGCTTAAAAATTATTCATTATTTGTGTTGTTTTTACATCATGGTGGCTTGAAAAATGAAATGACATATTGCAGGGGACCAACCCACACACCACAGCCGAAAGGTCCCAAGTAGGGGGTTGGTGTCGGCGCAGTATCTCTAGGAAAGAAGACAAGACGAGACAAGACGAGACAGACAACGTGGATGGTGGTAAAGCCACACTTTATTAAGAGAGCCAGGGTCTTATATACCATGGGTGATTACTTCGTTTCTTTAGTGGTTACATAGTTCAAGGTCCTTGAAGTAAAGACATGCTCCGGAAAAGGTCATTCTTATCAGGACAGTAGTAAGTAACAGGATTAAGTCATTACAAAAGAGGAATCCCCTAATAATAGTCTGGTTTTAACCATAAGATAAGCCTGAAGAATTCTATGCGGAGATATACATTCCTTAAGGCCCTTCATCAGTTATTCAAGGGTAAGATGCTCATCCTTTTATAAGCAAATCTTTTGGCAGGGGATTATGTTCACTTCCAACAGCAGACAAAGAGCCAGAAAATAAAGTAAGGGAAGGTCCCTGACTGACCCAAGTTGATTCAAAGCCTAAAAGTATATGCCTCTTTGCAAAGCAATGAGAAAATCATAGGATGGACAGAAGCCATATGTGGGGCCCAGGAGGCCAAATATTGTTTGAGGGTATTTTTTGCCTACTGGGCCCCAACAACATATGGTTGTAATGTGTCAACCAGGGTGTGTAGGACATAGTAAAGATGCAGTAATGGTCTTCACCTCACTCTTGTTTCCCCACTAAGAGATGTCAAAGTAGGTGCTTTGAGTGTCATTTCCAGCAGAAAACCTCACTGGCCACTTAGTACTTTTCTCACTAGTCACACCACCCTTAGGAAACCTTTCTACCAACAGTCCGAACTAGCCTTCCTCCAAGAGCCAAGAGTGAACTTTTTTACCCCTTAATTAAGCTGACTATTATAGTTCTATGTAGGAGAGAGAAAAAAATCAATTTCTCTAGGGGACTGTTCTTAGAAGAAAACTTTTGACACAATGTCTCACATTAAGCCAATGATCTCAGCTTTCATCTCACCTAACAGTTAAATATGTTTCAAAAACACATTCATGGAAATTTACACTCTCTTATTCTTTTATTTGTATCAAAATTGTGCTCTTTTCTCTCCACAAAATAAAAAGATGCATAGCCTTCTTTTCACTAATACATACTTTTATGATATTACAAAGACTTCCCAAATTTCATTTAAATCCTATCCATGCAGAGATGAGTCAATAGAAGCTCAAACAGGTAAACTTGCTTAACAGATACTAATACACAACAGGCTAATCCACAGAAAACACCTGTTTTTCTTCTCTAATTCTTTATATTTTGTATTAAGTAAATTATTTAAGAAATATACACAGTGTGCCTGAAATGGCACGCCGCATTAACAGTCTGCTGAAATTAGCATATATCTTAATCTTGTTTAAAATCTAAAAATGTTGCAGCAACCTCATAAACAATTACTATTTTTTAAGTAAATGTCACTGGGTTACCAGAAATTTGCTCAACTGAGGCCCTCTCTTGCCATCTGCTCTGAGAAGCCATATAGACTTGAGATCTGGGAAATAATTCATCATCTCAGCAGCTTCAGGGACGTCAGTAAAAACGTCTGTAGATAACAGACTATCTGTCAGAAAATTCCATGTGTTAACTATTTTTCTCTATCACATTTTCAGGACGAATTAGATATTTAGGCTAATCAGATGTTGAGACTTTTTTGATGTGATTTGTGAAAAATATATTACAACATTAAGTTAGGGATTTCACAACTTCCTATTGTTAACTGTCTGAAGATGAAGTCTGTGTTTTCCAAAGGATGTTATGAAAGTAGTTGAAAAGTGCATATGGCACATCATTAATTTGAGCCATTTTGCACATTTTTTTTCATTTTTGCAACATTTGGAAAAGCTAATGGGAACTGAAAATGACAAAACAAGAATAAATGAATGCCACTAGAGGAGGCCAATGATTTTCCTTTTGAAAGCAATTTAGGTTAAGCCCCTTAATAATTGTACAGAAGCAGAGATCCATGCCCCTGGCATAGGGGATTGCCTTAGGTTTGAGTTTCCTGTCACTCTGCCAGATGTTTACATCAGTATCCAACAATGTTACATGAAGATGGAGTAGAAAGAATTCAAAGGCCTAAGAGAAAAAACATTAGAAGCCAGCTTGCTATGCGACCTTGGAAATGTCACTTTTCCTTTCTGAGGGTTAGTTTTATCCTCAATAGAAAAAGAAGCCTTGGATAGATCTCATTCTTAGTGTTAATTTTCCAAGGCCCCTCCTAATCAAAGTCTTTCACATGCTCATCACAACACATTTGTACTTGAATGCTGAAATTCTGCTGCTGAATGGTTTCCTGCTTTTCTATCAAATAAGAGATCATCGTGAAATTCAAGGAAATGAAAACGACAACAATGCGCTTTAATTATCTACTCTAATTAATGCAGAACTGTATCATGCAAAATCATGTTACCCACAACACATCTACTGATTGTAGGCAACTAATCTATCACAACAGGACTGTTGACAGCTACAAGGCTGGTTAATCTCACAGGTAGTTGTAATGGTGTTAAAAATTCTCTCCCTGGGGTGCCTGGGTGACTTGGTTGAGCTTCTGACTTCTGCTCAGGTCATAATCTCAGGTTTGTGAGTTCGAGCACCACATGGGGCTCATTCTTGTCAGAGAAGAGCCCACTTTGGAATCCTGGTCCACCTCTCTCTCTGCCCCTACCCCATTCCCATTCTCTCTCTGAAAAAAATAAAACAGTTTAAGTTAAAAAGAAAATTACTGTCTCTGTCTCTCTGTCTCTCTCTCTGTCTTTCTCTTTCTCTGTCTCTGTCTGTCTGTCTGTCTGTCTCTCTCTCTCTCTCTCTCTCTCACACACACACACACACACACACACACACACACACACAACACTCACATTCTGACTTTCATATGCTTTAAGCACCAGTAATTGCTCCAAGTTTCTGCTTAATTATTTGTGAGAACTTTTAAGCTACCTAAAATTCAACTTATTTTCTGGTTACTGCAGTCATTCCTGTTAAGATGTCAATTTTGAACATCCTGATGGAGCAGATTATGCAAGAGAAGAGCAGGATATATTTCAAGAGTGGTCAGCAATACCATCTTCAATAAGTTAGGACTAGGTACTGACAGAAGGAAACATAATGGAAAAAGGGGGTAAAACAGGTATTCTCATAAGTATGGAAAGCCCAGGATTGGTCTTTCAATAAGTAGGATCCATTCTGGGCGTGCCTGGGTGGCTCAGTGGATTAAGTGTCTGACTTCGGCTCAGGTCATGATCTCAAGGTTCATGGGTTCAAGCCCCACGTTACTCTGTGCTGACAGCTCAGAGCCTGGAGCCTGCTTCAGATTCTGTGTCTCCCTCTCTCTCTCTGACCCTCCCCTGCTCACATGGTCTCTCTCCATCTCTAAAAAACAAAACAAAACATTAAAAAAAAGGATCCATTCTGATGAAGTTACAGAGATCCTTAAAGTGGGGGCAGGAAAGAGGAAGTAAAAAGACAGGGATGGGACTCAGTTCTAAAAGGAACTCATAGTAAGTCTATAGTCTAGATGAGGTACCAGGTGCACCCTGCTGAAGACACCAGTGACACAGTAGAATTTCATGCTGTGTTTTTTTCCTAAAGGTTGGGTTCGGTCTGCTTAAATCCCTGCTAAATAAGTTCACAAGGGGAGCAGAGTGAACGCTCTTCAAGCTCTTGAAGGGCTAAAAGGGCTTCTTCTCCCTTTCCTTTATTGAAATTGACTTCTTGCCTTATTCCCCACAAGCCCTCGGGATCTTTTCTGCCTTTCGAAGAGATAACAAAGTAACTTGTAAAATGAATGATCACCAGATATTTACTGAAGAAAGATATTGTTCTCTCCTCATTTTTATATATGCACACTTTTAAAATATGTTGTATTTACTCTTATGGCAAAAAATAATGACTATACAAACACATTTTTAAAATACAGAGTTAAAAGTTGAAACAACCCCCCACCCATTATCCCAAGAATATGGCTGTTTTGATGTGTTCTTATCTAGTGAATGAGGCATGTTTACACAAATGTGAACATTTGGTGTATAAAATTTTATTTCCTGATTTCTGTCTAAAATTCCATCAAACATGTTCATGTTGCTTTATACTATTCATAAGTAGTATGAGTGGATTGCATTCCATTCAGTTAATCTTTCTTCATTTGTTTAACCAAAACCTTATTGTCAAATAATTTATTATATGCTAACCTTTTACTTTTAAAAATGAACATGTTTTTGACTCAAGGTTTTTACTTTCCCTGTTTAATATATTTCCTTTATTTTTTAAAGTATTTACTTATTTTTGAGAGCGAAAGAGAGATAAGGGAAGGAGGGAGGAAGGGGGTAGAGAGAGAGAGGGAGACAAAGAATCCAAAGAAGGCTCCATGATCTGAGCTGTCAGTACAGAGCCTGATGTGGGGCTTGAACTCACAAGCCATGAGATCATGACCTGAGCGGAAGTTGGTCACTCAACTGAGCCACCAGGCGCTCCTAATATATTTCCTTTAGATAAAATCAAAGAAATTATGGGGAGCCTGAGTGGCCCACTCAGTTGACGGCTCAGGTCATGATCTTGCTCTTGGGC
The DNA here is from genome assembly GCF_006229205.1 of Suricata suricatta. Taxonomy (NCBI): domain Eukaryota; kingdom Metazoa; phylum Chordata; class Mammalia; order Carnivora; family Herpestidae; genus Suricata; species Suricata suricatta. The sequence goes on from NC_043715.1 coordinate 21,429,636, forward strand.
TCTACCTCCGACCTCCGTGTCAGGCTCTGTGCTAACGGCTCAGAGCCTGGAGCCTGCTTTGGGTTCTGTGTCTCCCTCTCTCTCTGACCCTCCCCTGCTCACATTCTCTCTCTCTCTCTCTCTCTCTCTCTCTCTCTCTCTCTCTCTCTCTCTCTCAAAATAAATAAACATTAACAAACAAAAATTAAAAACTAGATATCAAAGAAATTAAATCAAGAGGTATAAAATGTTCTTTAGACATAGTCTGTATAATTCTTATTATGAAAACATAAAATCTTTCTAAATTTATTTTATTTATCCCCAGAAAATTTATAAACTCTCAATATACTACCGGAAAATTTGGATAAATCCTAAATGGCACTTTAAGCCATAAACTGTTTTTAAATTAAAATGATACATACTGGTTATCTTGAGAAATTAAATAATAAATTGAGCTTGTAAAAGAAACATAAACACAATTTCTACAACGTTCACCAACCAGAAATAACTTACTTAGTATTGAAAAGACCTGACCAAATATTTTTTTTTATGTAAACCTAAAGATGGGAAAAGGAATAGAAGGATATATATAGATTTATACTTATGCATATGTGCTTAATGTGATTTTCTTAGGTACACTATTTTGATTAAAGTAATTTTGCTTGGTTTTAGCAAAATTAAAGAAAAAAGGAAAGGATGCAAATAATTATTGACATACTAGGAAGCCTATTGTCATCAGGCCATGATCCAGCAAAACAGGCTTCTAAAATAAAATGAAAAGTAACACAGGCAAAAAGATTGCAGAAGAAGTAAGTTAATATAGTTATCATTGATTATTTTGAGGCTCAGCTATTAAAAGTAAGGAATGTAGCTTATACTAGAATTCCTCTTACCTGCCTTCCTCTCTGTCTCTTGATTGTTAATTTGCCAATTTACATCATTATTCTTTGGTCCACAGTTCCCTTGATACCCACTCCTATGCAAGCTGAGGAAAGTAGATCTTTTTTCATGGCACAAATTGGCCAAAAGAACATAGAAGGAAACAATAAGGTGCCTGAGCATGTCCATCTGTCTCTTAATATAGAGTTGTTGTCTGTATCAAGTCTGATACTAACTATAAAGAAGATGATATGGATTCAGACATATTTGATTTATATGTGAGTTGCAGTGTGTCCATGTGAGAAAAACAGAAAAGAATTATGTATTTTGCTCAAAAGTTTATTAATTCCAGGTCTCCATGTTTAAGTTGTTCACAATTCGTATCAGACATTTGCTGTTACACAAACACCTCATGATGTTGAGCCTGATTCCTCTCTTGAGGAGAACCTCTCTTGAGTCTATTTACTTTTATTCATGGTTACTTGGTTATTTATGATGCATTTAAATTTCTATCTGCTTACTGAAAACTTGTTCACTTTCTTTTCCTCTCATTGTTTCATTTGGACAGTTTGTTATGTCTTTAAATGTATTAACTTTTCTTCAATATCTGATCTGCTTTTAATCTCATGGAGTCTGTTTTTTATTTCAGATAATGTACTTCCCATTTCTAGAAGTTCCATTTAGATTGCTGCCATGATTTCCATTATCTGTTCTGATATGTGGAAAATATTATTATCATAAGTGTTTTAATATGCTCAGTGCAGCTTTCTTTTTCTTTGTTGTCTTGGATTTGTTTCTCTCGAGTCATTTATCCTGGTTATTAGTTATATTTTTTGTTTCTTAGAGTTGTCTTCTGAATTTTGTTATATTTCTTTAAATATCGGTCTTCTTTGGGGTCACCTGGGTGTCTCAGTAGGTTAAGCGACTAACTTCTGCTCAGGTCATGATCTCACAGCTCATGAGTTTGAGCCTCTGTGGGCTTCTGCTCATGTAATGATTTTAGGGTTTGTGAGTTCAAACCCACAGGCTCTGTGCTCTTGGTGTAGAGACTGCTTCATTCCTGTCTCCCTCTCTCTCTGCCCCTTCTTTGCTCACATGCTCTCTCTCTCTCTCAAAAATAAATAAACATTTTTTAAAAAATAAATATTGCTGTCCTTTATGAATTTGCTTATTATTATTTGGATTCACTTCAATCCTTTTAAGTCTGACCTTTTAATTTGGTCAGGGCAGCCCAAAGCAGCTGTGACTTCACCACTAGAGCGGTGCTCTTCTGAGGACAGTGCACCTTGCTCCCTGCATCGGAGGCCCTTCTTCTCTGGTTAGTGGAAACATGAGCTTCCGGCTGTTCGCCACCTGTGTGAATTTTTCCGCTTACTCCTTTGTAGTATTTTCTTCTTAAGGCTCAAGTACCTCACATGCATGTGCAGAAAAATGCTTAGTTCAGAAATCAAGCGGATCTTTCTGCATATCTCTGGAAAAATTGGGGAAGTTCCTCTGTAGTATTTGTTCAGCTTTGAACGAACCTTCTCTAAATTCTATACTCAATCTCTTCTACTTAACAAAACCACTGGGATATTTAGATTCTCTTCCCTGTGCTTAAGACTGGAAATTCCTTCTCGTCAGTAAACTGGACTATTATAGGGCTCATTCTTTTTTTATCACCTTCTCCTGGACATAATAGTCCTGGGCTACCTATTAATCAGTATCTCAATATTTTTTTCCACATAGTTCATAATTTATGTTGAAACTCATTGCTCCTTATGAAGAAAGGACGAAGTATTAGAAGTAATACTGAGTATTTGTGACCCGCTCCTTGTCTAAATACTGTTCTCCTTTTATTCCATACTGTGTGACTCAGTTTCCATTTTAAAATACAGTGTTTTAGTTTCATGGCCCACTCACATATCTAGATCTCATGTATTTAATCAAAGCACAGTTAAATGGATATTTCAAGATGCTAAAAGATACTTTTAGGAAAATCTGTGTCTAACCAAGGTCTTGGGGTCTCTGCTTTCAGTTGTCTTCAGTCTCATCTTCTGTTCAATCTTCATACTTTTTTTGTTATAAGTTGTACGTTTAGGAGAATTTGTTAAAATATACTTTGTTGCTATTTTATAGGTATAGTGATTTCTCTGTTTCTCAAGTAATAGATTTGTGTATATATATTTTCTAACTTAGTTTCAAAGGAGAAGAGGAGAATATCAGGGTATTTTAAATGTAGTGGAACAATGGGTGCTTGGGTGGCTCAGTTGGGTGAGCATCTGACTCTTGATCTCAATTCAGGTAATGTCTCTGGGTTGAGAGTTCAAGCTCCGTGTTTGGCTTTGTACTAGAAGTGAAGAGCCTACTTACTAAAGAACATATATGTATATATAACATAAATATATGTTTATATTTGTATATAAGATATATATATATAACATAAATATATATTTATATTTGTATATAAGATAAATGCAGTGGAACAAGTACACAGAGTTTTGTCTATAAAGGAAATGGTTTTTGGAGGAATATATCTATTTATAAATGTCTCCCTTCTTGATATGAGTATGTATATGTCATGTAATTAATGTATGTTCATAAATATTCTGTTAATAGATTTCTTAACTGCATATATTTTATCTCAAGTTGTTGGGAGCCATGTTTAATTTCTCAAAATTATTTTTTTTGTATTTTCTATTTACTAGAGCCAATTTACAACACAAAACCACCAACCTTCTTTGAAAGAGAGTTGATATCAGTAGTAAAACTGGAACATAATATATTATTTCTGTTCTGAAGGGCCTATCCCATGTAGGATGGATAGTTTTCAGCATTATAAATATACTGCAGACAAGAAAGTGTACTTAGAAAGCTTATGAGAATTATTTTCTTCAAAAGAACATCAAGCTTAAGAGAGAAAAAGTAAAGCTCTATTAACACCACCAAACCTCTACCAGGAAAATGTACAGCCGCAGAGTTTACTTTGCAAAGGTAGCCAGCGTTATTTCTAAATGGATTTTTTAAATCTATTCTCTGGTTTAGTGTTTGTATTACTCTGTATAATTAAAAGGTTTCCTCATGTGTAGATTTTCAATTTCATTACTTGTGGGCTTAATAGACAGGCAGGTTTGGAAAGGAAATATATGGTTCATAATGTTTCAGAATGATCTATTGCAGACAGCTTTATAGAAAACAGATACCTCCAGTGTAATATGCAATTCTAATTATCTTAGAATCATGTGATATACACAGCACAGCACATTTCAAATTTTAAGATACTTTTTTTTCTATTCTCATTCCATTTAGCCCAGTGTTGTAATCCGTTTTATGTCTGTGTTTTAATTTTGTTTATGTGCCCCCTCACAATGTACTTAATATCTCAAAGTGTTCTGCCATAAGCTCTAAGAAAGACATCCTTTCATTACCACAAATGAATTACTTTTCGTAAAAGTCTCATTTCCCATATATTTCATTAAGTCCTTCTTCAGGTCACAGTTGCATCACACACACACACACACACACACACACACATACACACACACACACCTGAAAAAAGACACCTATGCAAGAGAGTCACTTGGGTGTATCAGAGAGGAATAGCCTACAAATATAAAATAGCCATCCATTCACAGAACTGTCTTGGCTGTGGATAAACACAAATGTTGATATACACAACCTGGGCTAATCTCAACATCATTCTGCCAACTAAAAATATAGGGGAAAAGAAGAAGTAAATTCTATATGATTCTATGCAGGTAAAAATCTGGGAAATAACCTATACTGACACTGAAAGTGATTACCAATGGACATGCAGAAACTTTTGGAAATTATAGATATATTTATTATTTTGATCATGATGGTTTCACAAGTGTATACATATGCTAATTATACCCTTGAAATTTGTACTGTTTTAAATGTTTTTTTTCTTTATGTTTTGAGAGAGAGAACATGAGTGAGGAAGGGGCAGAGAGAGAGGGAGACACAGAATCTGAAGCAGGTTCTAAGCTCTGAGCTGTCAGCACAGAGCCCCATAGCAAGATGATGACCTAAGCTGAAGTTGGACGATGTTGGACACTTAACTGACTGAGCCACCCAGGGGCCCCAAAATTTATACTTTTAAAATGTTTATTTATTTTAAGAGAGAGAGAGAGAGAGAGAGAGAGAGAGAGAGAGAGAGAGAATATGTGTGTGAGCAGGGAAAGGGGGGAGAGAAAATCCCAAGCGGGCTCTGCATTGTCAGCATTTATCCTGATGAGAGGCTTGAACTCATAAACTGTGAGGTCATGTTTGAGACCTGAGCCAAAACCAAAAGTTGGATGCTTAACTGACTGAAACATTTAGGCACCCTGAAATTTGTAGTTTAAAAACAATTTAATGTTTTATTCATTTTTGAGAAACAGAGAGACAGAGCATGAGTGGGGGAGGAAGAGAGAAAGATAGAGACAGAGAGAGAGAGAGAGAGAGAGAGAGAGAGAGAATCTGAAGCAGGCTCCAGGCTTTGAGCTATATCAGGACAGACCCTGGTGCTGTACCCGAACTCGAAAACTCTGAGATCATGACCTGAGCCTAAATTAGACCCTTAACCAACTAGGCCACCCAGGTGCCCTGTACATTTTTAATGTGTATCATGTATGGCTCAGTAAAGTTGTTAAAATAATCATCTGTTCAACTACAAAGACGAACTGTAGCATGACAACAGGAATAGTGGAACTAGCCTGGACCTAATAGTTGGGTGACTCTAAAATCTTTCATTCACATCTAATTAGTTGTATAACCCTGAGCAAGTCACCCATCTGAATGCACTATGGTTTCTTAATATACTTCAAGAATATTATCTTTAGAGAGCTTTATTTTGCAAATGAGGAAGCAAAGTTTAAGAGGGAAATAATAGTTGAAATTATTTTTATTCATTCAAATATTTTAAACTATTAAATGTCTTTATTAACTGTTAGGTATAATTGTGTCAAAATTAAATAGGAATCATACTGTATAGGAATCATGCTATAGGGTATTTCTCATTTTTCTACATCCTCTCCAAAACTTGGTGTGGTGAGTCTTTCATTTTACCCATTCTAATTGATGTGTAGTATAATCACATTATAGTTGTAATTTATATTTGTAATGACTAATGATGTTAATGATCTTTCTCTGACCTTATTTGTCATGTAACCTGTCATTTACCACAATACATCATACCTCATTGACTCCAGCACACTGGGCAAGGTTTTTATTCTTTTTCTTTCTTTGTTTAGTTGCTTGTTCAAGTTGTGTTGGCCTTAGAACAGGGCACTAGTTCCACATCTACTTTCAATTCCCTCCCAACCCTCAATGGAGCCTTATCTTGGGACCATATTTGCCCTTCAGTATGTTTCTGTAGTATGTACTAGTAATTTTCTTTAATTTCCTCCTTTTACTTCATATACCTACCTTACCAAAGTAGTTTCTCCCCCCAGATAAGCCTTCTTTGAGAGTAAATCTTTTGGCAATTGGTTTTTAACGTTAGAGTCCAAGAAATCTATCCATTTTGCATTGAACTTTCCACATTCTGTGTGTATTCAATGCTAAATCAAACTTGGTATGTGAAATAAACGTGCACTCTGGATGTTTTATAATTTCATTCTTTTTTGTAACTCAGTATGGTATTTCAGTGCCTCTTTTCTGTTGGTTGTCTTTGCTATCACCCTCTCCTTTGAGCTTATTTTAACTCTTGAGCAATGTAACAGGTTTAATGTGGGCAATATAGATTTAATGTGAAACATAAAGCAGATTTAATAGTTCAAGGGTTGGTATCTTTTTGGTTTCCTATTTAAAAATTTTTTTGGCTTTTATAAAGAAAATAAGTGTGTGTGTGTGTGTGTGTGTGTGTGTGTGTGTGTGTGTTTGAAGCAAAACAAAGGTAAACTCCCTCCCTGCCCTGTTTCTCCCTTGCTTCTGCCTGGTTTTGGGCCTGCTGGTTTGGGGCAGGCGAGGAGTTCTGTGCTGACAGCTCAGAATCTGGAGCCTGCTTCGGTTTTTGTCTCCCTTTCTCTTGCAAATTCCCCCAGCTTGTGCTCTGTCTCTCTTTGAGAGGAGGGTAGGGTATTCGCTGTCTGTAGGAGCTTTCCTAGAGCCAGAGAAGGACATGGGAAATGGAGCTTCACTTCATTAGGTTAAAAAAATCACTATACAGACAGGGGCCAAGAAGCACCACCTCCAAGTTGGAAGCATGTCTGGCTTTTGGACTTAGAGTTCTATAAAGCCCTTGGTTCTTTCAATTCCCTGAGTTCTGGGGCAGGTGACTGGACAGGAAGTGAGAACTCTCAGGCAATCTCCTGCCCCATGACTTAAAAATATTACTAAAAAAGTACTCAAAGCTTAAAACTTTGCTGAACTTATGTTTAAATAATTTACAAATTTTAATTGAATTTTTTTAAATTACTGAGTTCTGGAATTACTTATATATTTTGGACAAAAGACCTGTATTGTATAAATGTTTTACAAATATTTCTCACATTTTATGGTTTGTCTTTTCATTCCTGAACAGTGTTTTGAGAAACAGTCCTTAAAAGTATTTTGAGGGGTGCCTGGGTGGCTCAGTTGGTTAAGCATCTTACTTCAGTTCCCATCATGATCTCACAGTTCGTGGATTTGAGCCCCATATCGGGCTCTGTGCTCAGAGATTGGAGCCTGCTTCAAATTCTTTGCCTCCCTCTCTCTCTGCCCTCCCCAATTCGCTCTCCATCTCTGTCTCTCAAAATAAAATAAAGACATAAAAAAAAGTATTTTGAAAACAGAGCTGATGTTTTCAATTTTTGTTAAATTCTAATGTATAAAATTGCTCTTTTATGTATGGAATTTCTCTTGTTACAACTAAGAAATCTTATTATTTTTTTTAATGTTTACTTTTGAGAGAGGGAGAGAGAGAGCACAGCTGGGGGAAATGTAGAGAGAGAGAGTGAGATACAGAATCCAAAGCAGGCTCCAGGCTCCAAGCTGTCAGCACAGAGTCTGACATCGGGTTGGAACTCAACCCATGAGATCATGACCTGAGCCGAAGTCAGATCTGAGCCAAAGTTGGATGCCCCACGTCTTAAGAAATCTTTTATCACCACATTCCACAGTATTCGTTCCAGCATTTTCTTTTATTGTTTTTACAATTTTATGTTTTACCTGTATATGTCAGCAATCCATTCTGATTTTTATATATGATGGGAGTTATGGATTTAAGTTCAATTTTTTGGTATGTGGATATCCAGCAAAATTTGTTGAAAAAAATTATTCTATTTCTACTAAAATTTATTCATACTATTGTCAAAAGTCAGCTGACCATTTAAGTATCAGTCTGTTTCTGGATTCTATTTTCCTATTAATCTGTTTGACTATCTTTTAATGACAGTACCATGTGGTAGGAATTATTGCTGCTTACAGCACTCTCTCAATTTTGTTCTTTCCCAAGTTTGTTTCTGTTTTCCACTAACTCCCTTTCCATTAAAATATTAGATCAACCCTTCACTTGCTATGTATAAAAAGTATAGTCTCTCAAACTTACTTTAGATTAGTGTTAACATGGCATGCATATTTATTTATTTATTTAACTTCCTTGTATAGTTACATTTAAAGTTATTTTCTTTCAGGCAGCATATACTTGGTTCTTCCTTTATTTTCTACTCTCATCTGACTACCTCTCTCTTTTGAGCCACCCAGTCAGCATACATTTCTAACACATATTTACATATTATCAGAGATTACTTTCTAGTGATACTGTACTACTTCATTTAAAGCATTACATTTTTTTAATAATATACCCTCATTACTCTTCTCTTGGCCTTTGTGTGTCCTTTATTTCTTCAAATATGTTGTTATAATTTTTCTTATATTTCTATATTACATTTCTATTATTATGTATATGTTTTATTTTTAGCCCTGGATTCTTTTTATTTTTGCTTACACTATTGATTATCTTTTTAAAGATTTAAATTAAAATGTCTTATATACTTATCCAGGTCTTTTATTTCCTTTGCTCTTCATCCTTTGCTTAGATCCATATTTCCATGTTGTATAATTTTCCTTTTTCCCAAGAGACTTTCTTTAAAACTTGCTACAGTGCAGAAGAACTCTAGTTTGTGTATGTGTGAAAAAATACTTCACCTTTGATTTTTTTTTTTTTTTTTTGCATGTGAAAGCAAGCAAGCACAAGTGGGAGAGGAGCAGACAGAATCTCACGCAGGTTCCACACTGTCACCTCAGGGTCTGAGGTAGGACTAGATCTCATGAATGGTGAGTCATGACCTGAACCAAAATCAAGAATCAGATGCTTAACTGACCCAGGCACCCTTCACCTTTGTTTATGAAGAAGATTTATATGGGTATAGAATTGTAGATTGTCAGTTTCTTTCATTATTTTTCATATTTGAAAGATGTTTCTTCTTCTGCATTGTTTCCCAACAGAAATTTGCCACCATCTTCTCTTTGAGTTATCATGTCTTTTTTTCTCTAATTGCATTTAAAATTTCACATTATTGGGGCTCCTGGGTGGTTCAGTTGGTTAAATATCCGACTTCTGCTCAAGTCATGAATCTCACAGTCCATGGGTTCAAGCCCCACATCAGGCTCTGTGCTGACAGCTCATAGCCTGGAGCCTGCTTCAGGTTCTGTGTCTTCCTCTCTCTCTGCCCCTCCCCCACTCATGGTCTGTTTGTCTCAAAAATAAACAGAGAAAAACATTTTGATTTCACATTATCACTGGTATTGAGCAATTTGATGACATTGTGCCATAAAAGCAGTTTTCTATGTGTTTCTTTGTTGAGCTTTTTTGTGTATGGGTTTATCATTTTCATCGTTAGAACTTTGTCAGCAAATAGTTTTTTTAACTTTTTTCTTGTCTTTCCTCTCAATTACACATTTATTGGGACACTTGAGACTTTTCTACTTCACACCAGTGCTCCATTCATTTCTTGAGCTATTTTTTCTCTTTAGATAATTTGTTTTACTCTGTCTTCACATTTGTTAGTTATTTTATTTTTCCTGGACATCAAATATGATGTAATTACCACACCATATTTTCATTTTTTTTTTTAATCTCAGGCATCATAACTTTCATCTCTAGAGGTTGACTTTGGGTCATTGTTATATTTCCCAGAACTTCCACAGAAACTTTTAAAATAATTAGAATAAAGTGTGTATATGTGTCTATTTCTTATTACTCAATTCAAGTGGACTTTGATGTTTTCATATCAGAAGTGAGTCCCAGATAACAATCTGTTACCAGGAAACAAAACTGCAGATGAAAATTCATCAGTCAAACCCTGTATAGGTGAGTGCAGCAAATTACTCATTTTTCATTGAAGCTGACTCAGATTAAATAGTCTGATAGTTTTCTGATTAATGATACCTCATATTAAGAAGGAAACCAGGGATGACTGAGTGGCTCGGTCGGTTAAGTATATAAATCCTGGTGTTGACTCAGGTCATGATCTCAAGTTTTGTGAGTTCAAGCCCTTTGTCAGGCTCTGCTCTGACAATGCGGAGCCTGCTTGGGATTCTGTCTGTCTTTCTGTCTGTCTGTCTGTCTGTCTGTCTCTCTCTCTCTCTCTCTGACCCTCCTCCACTCATGCTCTCCCTCTCTCTCTCAAAATAAAGAAATACACTTAAAAAGTATTTTTAAAAAAGAAGGTAACCAATAGAGAGTTAGAAATCAGAACTTTCTTTAAACAAGAAAATAAGCAGTTACCAATTAAACCCTTTCTATCTGTATCTGGGTAAATATGCTTTGAAATGATTTTGTTGTTTGTCTAAACACTGTAACCTCTGAGAAATAATAAGCATTTTTCTGACATTTTATTTTTCCCAAACTCCTACATAATATTAAGTGTACTGGGAATCATTCTCATCAAAACCTGTTTAACATATTTTCTAATTTACTAGCCACTTTGCTTATGACTGGACAGCATCTGTGGACTCCATTGCCCTTTGGTTAGAGTTAGACCATAGGGATGTATGCAAAATAGGCCAAACAAGAGGAGAGTAAGATCAGGACACATATTTTCCTGGTTCCTGACTGCCAGCTGACCATGGTTTGGCGGGTCCATTTCCTTAAGATTCAGGAATCCTGTTCCATATATATATCCCTCTCCAGTTTTGCTAACTACTCTCTCCATTATTTACTTGAGCCTTCAGTAATAAAATAGATTATTTCCTGTTACTAACCCTAGGACACTTAACCCTCACCCTCCTTTGTTGACTTCCTCCAAACCTGCTCATGTTTTGGAAATCATTGTTCACTAAACTCTTAAAATTAACCTGCTTAAGTTCCTTGGTTCCTTATTATCTGTTTTATGTTTGGTTGTTAATAGGTGCAATATCTTCATAGAAACAATAAGGACCTTTAGATATTGTCCCTTTACACATTTTATGAAGGAGGAACCTGAGACAAAGTGCATGTCACAATCTCTGACACACCATATCAGTTTCTCTCCTAAATAACAATAACATGTTCTAATTGCTTTATAGTGCTGGAGTCACTATAAAACATAGTGAATTTAATGAGTAATCATCTAGAGATATTCCTGTGTATTATGAGGATAAAACTAAGGTTCAAAGAGGCTGACTTTCTCAGAATCAAATGAAGCTAGTCAGAGAACTGGAATTAGAACCGGTCACTTGAATTGATGGTCTTTGGGTTGCACGAACATAGTACTAGAGCTAATGGAATTAATAGAATCAGATCAGTAGTTGGATATTTGAAGTTTGAGGTGTCCAAGAAGATGGGAATTTATGAAATCCATCATTCCAGTTATCCCACTTGTGGATGTGGTTCAGTGCACTTAAGTATAAATTATCCAATAAATTGGGACAAATGGTATCTATAATTCCAATTTTTGAAACTTCCAGTTCAATATTTTTCTAATTCATCAACCATCCAATTAAATATCAATTGATCATTTGTTCTATGTGAGGATCCTGGTGGGCATAGTTAATAGAAGGGCAGAATAAAGTTATGCACCTATGTGGCCCTTGAACATGATAGCCTGCTTGGGAAAATGGACATTCAGAAAGGTAATCACAATATAATTTTATAAATGCTATTATAAAGGAGTCACAAAATGCTCCATAAATATTAATCATGGACATCTCAATCTTGGTGGACAAAGGAGGGTCTCTGGGTAAATAGTATGAAATGCAATTTGATTGATCTGTAGGGCTTCTTGGACTCAGCGTTACTGCCATCTGGGCTGTATAACTCATTGTTGGAGGGGGTAGGATGGGGTTGTCTCCTATGCATTGTAGTTTGTTTAACAGAATCCCTGTCTTCTTGATGCCAGCTGCTGATAGATATACCAAGTATAAAAATCAAAGATTTCTCCAAAAAATATCCAATGTTCTGTGGAGGTCAAAATGACCCACAATTGAGAAAGGAAGAGACATCAGATCAAGAATGATATAGAATGAAATCTGAATAATGTCTACTAATGATCTCTGATCCCTGGGACTTGTGAGAATGTTACCGTATCTGGTAAAGTGTGGAAGATGGAATTACACTAAAGATACTGAGATGAGATTATCCTAGCTTATATGGATGGGGTCTAAATACTGCCACACATGTCCCCTATAAGAGAGAGGAATGGGGAGGTGACATACATGTAGAAGAGGCAAGAGGCCACGTGAAGGTGGAGGCAGAGATTGGTATGATTCAGCTGTAAGCAAAGTAACACCAGCAGTCACCAAAAGGTGGAAGGGGCACAGAAGAAATTCTTCCTTAGACTCCCTGGACAATGTAGCCCTGTTGACTTCTTGACTATATCCCAGTGGAACTAATAAAATTCTGATCTCCAGAACTAAAACGGAGTAAACTTCTAATGTTGCATCCAACAAATACATGGTAATTTGCAATGGCAACCACATATAACAAATACATAGGCAATATAGGCAGATAAAATAGAATATAAAATGAGAAGAAATGTCAATAATAGACGTTATTAAATATGAGAAATGTGTGTGTGCACAGGGCAGGCCAAGAAAATATGTGTAAAAGAATGATGACAGTTTTAATTATGGAAATAAAAAAGACCTAGATAATGCTAAACATATTTCTTTCTAGGGCTGCCATAGCAAACTAACACAAACTACATAATGCCCTAAAATAACAGAAATTTCTTCTCTCAGCATTGGATGCAAGAAGCATGAAACAAAGGCCTGAGGAGGGTCTTGCTCACTTGGAAAGGATGAGGAAAGAATCCTCCCTTGTTTCTCCCTAGCTTCAGATGCTTGTCAGCCATCATTGGGGCTCCTGGTTTGTAGATGTATCACATCAATTCCTCATCTGTCCTCACACAACTGCCATTCCTCTCTGTATGACTCTGTCCATATTTCTAAACCTGCTTCTTTATTAAAATACTTGTTGGGGTGGCTGGGTGGCTTAGTTGGTTAAGCATATTATTTCATTCATTCATGGGTTTGAGCCCTCCATCGGGCTCTGAGCTTACAGCCCAGAGCCTGCTTCAGATTCTGTGTCTCCCTCTCTGTCTGCACTCCCCCACTTGTTCTTTCTCTCTCTCTCAAAAATAAATATTTAAAAATTTTTAAACAAAATATTTTATTTATTATTATCATTTATTTATTTAAAATAAAATAGTTAAAAAGATTTTTTTAACCACTCATTGGATTTAGGGCCCATCCTATCCAGTGTGACCTCATCTTCTCTTGATTATAACTACAAACACCCTATTTCCAAATAAGTACATTCACAAGTACCAATGGTTAGAACTTTAACATATCTTTTTGAGGGGCAGCACTCAAAACAGAAAGTGCAAATAATCTTAAAAAATTGATACTTTATACTTAGAGTAATGGGGAAACTCCCAAAGATCCTAGTAGGGAGAGAGACTTTATCAGATATGCGTTTTATAGTGATTATCCTGATACATACAGATAGAATGGCTTAGACCAAAGAAGATTTGAGATGAAAATGTACATTAGTGGCTGTTGAGATAATCCAGGATAGGAATATTGGCAGCCTAACCTAGTGAAATGGCCATGGATTTTGAGATAACTAGATAGGTTCAGAAACTATTTGGAAGCTAAACTCCACATATTTGGAATTCCTTTCATAGGGGATGAAGATACGGCAAGCCAACTAAGTCTGTGGCTTGGAAAATTATGAAGATGTTGGCTGTATTCACTAAGATGGGTTTGAGGACAAGCAGCATTTTTGAAGCAGATGATGAGTGAGTTCAGTTTTGAATTGAGAGTTTTTGTGGACCCCCCTCCCCATTTATGAGACGCTTAGATAGACAAATTAGGCATTTTTGTATTTGGAGAGAATTCAGAAATGAAGCATTTATTTGGAAGATATCCATCATAAAGAAGGCAACCAAAGCAAACGAAAGAAAAATATAGTCACAGTAGAAGACTGAGATGGTGGAACAGAAGGAACCTCAATATTCAAATCCTCAACTTTGCAATTAAAGTCAGAGATGCCCTGGGGCACCTGACCTGAGCCAAAGTCAGTTAAGCATCCGGCTTTGGCTCAGGTCATGATCTCACGGTTTGTGGGTTTGAGCCCCACGTGGGGCTCTGTGCGGACAGCTAGTTCAGAGCCTGGAGCCTGCTTCGGATCCTGTGTCTCCCTCTCTCTCTGACCCTCCCCTGCTCATGCTGTCTCTCTCTGTCTCTCAAAAATAAATAAGAACATTAGCATAATAAAGACAGAGGTGCCCTGTTCAGGATGTTCCACTTCTCATCTGGATGGAATGGGAAGTCTTTACCAAACACAGAGGTTATGGGGTGAGGGTAAAATACCAAAGCTGATCGTATAAGAGCACATGATGGTTCTGAAAGAACAGAGAGATTTGAGCAGCAGGTATTGATTCCAGGATTTTGCCAGACTTCATTTGCCATAATATATTTCAAATATGAATACTGTGCCAGGAATCTGGAGTCAGAGAAAATAAGGGAATAAGAAGCACATGAGACATCTTTGTCAGGGTGAGGAGGAGCAAAGTAGCTAGGGACACCTGAACTTTTACTTAGAACTCTAGTTGCAGCAATTTGGTATATGGTGGTAATGGACCAGCTAGAGTGAAATGTGTCAGTAAGTCAGCTCAGTCTGAATGATCCTGAGAATTGGAGGAATAACCATTTTGACATTGCTCTTTCTCAACACTCGGTCTCTATTGTGAAGAGTCTATCTCCATTCTTTTTTTCTTAGGTTGGATTTTGACTGCTAGCAGCTTTTAAACCTTTTTGTCTTGTGTTCTATATCTGGACCAACTGGTCAGAAATCCTGACTCCTCCTTTGGCACAAACAGGAGAGACAAACCATGAAAGCCCCAGCTCACACCAGAGAGCCCTTGCTCCAGCTCTAGCATCTAACCACACACACACACACACACACAAAAAAAAAAAAACAAAAAAAAAAACTACTCATGCCAGTCTCATTTCTGATCCATTAGAAAGGCCTACCTGCTCCTCCCAGAGACCTTAGTTGTATAAGTAATAACCTCCTATCCTCTTTTGATGCTTGTGAGGCATCATCAGTGTCCGTGAACCAGGTTTTGGGTAAGGGATTCATCTACCTCTGCAAGTGACCATAGAGTTTCTTCAGGTACAGAATGCCTTGCCTTGCTTGGAACAATCATAACTAGCCATTCAGAGACCCCTTTTTGAAAAGCCAACCCTTTTGAGTTAGTCCTCCAAAATCTTAGCAGTGCCAGTGGAGAACTAGATTACAGCCCTCTCCCTGGCAACCAATCCATATAAACTTCACCACAGCACTTATTTCCAGAGTCTCAGCTACTGTATCATGCCTGAGCAAGGAGACTTAGACCCTTTGATGGAGCTATATTACATTATATGCAGTGGAAATTCTCTTTCTTGTCACTATATATATGTGGTTAATGGCAACATAGGGATATTTTGCCATGTCCTATTAACCAAGAGAAAGTACATCCATTGCAAAGATAAGAGCTTACTGCTACTTGAATTCTAGTTGTTTCAATGTCTGCCAAGGTATTCATTTTGTAGGTCAATGCAGGGTCCCACAAAGGCTTTTATAGATGTGTATGAAGGCAAATGGCATCCCAAGAAACATGGTTCCATGGTCTGGTTAACGTACGTGACTGTACAAGCTTAAGTTGTGCCACGGTTTATTTTCCCCTTTGCTTGTCCACAGTCTCTCTCATTTAATTTAGATTGTTCAATTATCATTAATTCCAGGCAATCTATTGTTTAATTGGATGGATTTCAATTGCAAATTAAGACTGCTGATTTCAACCAAGAAAGCTCATTTAAACCTGACAACAGGTTTGTTTAAAAAAATTGGGAAAATGGTATGAGAGAATAGAGAATAACACACACATTTGTTTATGTACTAAGGTGTCACTTGTTTGTTTAATTAGAGCAAAACTGTAGTTTTCTACTAACTAACTTTCTAAATTACACAAATAACTAGCACCATGACTCTTCATGTGGGGAACATTGTCATAAGAGGCTTACCTACACATTTAACAATTCCCAAATAGCTTCCTCTTATCCAAACAATCTTATCACTTAACATGCTCCATCTTATAATCATTCTAAGCAAAAATTAAAGGTTAAGAAGTTATATGATTAAGTAGGTGGCACTGCACATAGTGATAAGAATAGTGATCATGTATTTTCTCAGTAGTTAATAAGGGAGGCACTCTGAAATGTTGAGTTAGGCAGTAACTTTCAGGAAATATGAGGGCAACTCAAAGATTGGCATGATCCTATCATCAGATTCTAGTATATATTTATTTAAAAGATGGCGGCACCTGGGTGGCTAAGTTGATTAAGCACTAGACTTCAGCTCAGGTCATGATCTCACAGTTCATGGGTTCAAGTTCTGCATAAGGCTTTGTACTGACAGCTCAGAGCCTAAAGTCCACTTCAGTTTCAGTATTTCCCTCTCTCTCTCTCTGCCCCTCCTCCACTCATACTCTGTCTCTCTTTCAAAAGTAAATAAACATAAAAAAAATTAAAGATAAAGAGAGGGAAAACTCTTTCATCTGAATAGTATGCCTCATTACCAAAGACTGGGAAGTGTATTTAAAAACACTCCTGTCGAAGTGGCTGGGTGGCTCAGTTGGTTCAGCATTGGACTCAGTTTTGGTTCAAGTCATGGTCTCATGGCTCATGAGTTTGAGCCCCATGTCGGGCTCCGTGCTGACAGCCTGCTTGGGATTCTCTCTCTGCCCCTCTCCCACTCACTCTCTGTCTCTCAAAATAAATAAACTTTAAAGGTAAAAATAAAATAAGAAATGAAAACAATTCTGTTAAAGAAATTACCCTGGAAATTTCCTAATAAGGAGATTACAGTAGAAAAGTGACTATAAATCAAGAAAGAATGTCCTTCATTGAAAAATGACTCTGATTAAAACTTACTGAGGCATTTTTACACTTTTGATAGTTCTACAGCAGTATTTAGAAAATGTATTTATGAAAAGTAGAATATATAGACAAATATTAATAAAGATTCAGAAGTTTGAAGTCACCGCTTGATGGCGAGTATGAACAGTATATAGAGAAAAGAATCTCAAAGTCTGAGCATTTTCAAAAGGAGGAAGAGAACGGATCATGACATAAGCTTTATATTGATTAATCTCTGGATTCCAAGTGTGTATTTCATAGGTTTTAATTCTCCCACACTAGTGATAGCCATTGTCTATGCCTTGGCTTCTGGGAGGTTTATTTATAATCTCAGTAAATGTAATGAAGGGTTTCTAATATAGGAATGATTGTAAAATGAAACATCATGATATTCCAAGAAAACATTATTATTGTATGCTGATAAATGGAAACAAGAGAAAGTTGGTTTTCATAATGTATTTTATAACCAACTAGGAATAATAGATATAAAAATATAGATTACTTAAGAATGAATCATATTGCAAATACATTTCTTGTTTTTCCCAATCTGAGTATTAGAATCTTGATTACATTACTTAGAAAGTATGACCCTACCCTGTCAGTTATCATTTTATTACAATTCTTGGTTTAAATGTTATAAGGTTGAAAATGGGCT
>NC_043715.1:21447595-21449044 GCF_006229205.1 Suricata suricatta
CTATATATACACATGTATATGAGAAGTGTGTGGGGGTGGGTGGGGGTGTGCGTGCATGCATGCACACGGGTGTGTAGAACAATGGAAAGAAAGAGGAATTGAACTAGAGAATGACAGGGATATGAGTGGAGGACAATTTCACATTGGAAGCAATCGGGGAAAGCACTGTGAACATGCTGAACCGATACTTGAAGGAATTCACAGTCAATGGGCAAACCCATGCTCTCCCCAAGAAACAGCCATGCATCACCCTTCAGATATCTCCCTGACATGGACTCTTAGAGCAGAATCTATGGCAACCCCTTTTCTATGTCTGTCCTTCCTTGGTTTGCCCTGTTGAGTGCCTGCCACAACACAAAACCACTGAAATCCCATTATTTTGATGGGGATCCAGATATTGAGAAAAGTCAAGACTAAATTTGCCTTTAGTGTTTGTGCTCTGCTGACAAGCCACGGCGTGCTGAGTGTGCGGCTGTCAACAGACACGTGTGGATGTTCTGCCCTGTCGGCTTCTCTTTAAATGATATTATAAAGGGCTGCATCACAAGTCTCTGCACTGTTCTTCCTCTTCATATTCTGATCAAACTTTGCTTTACTGTCTTCCTTCCTTTTCTCCCCTCCCTCCCTTCTTCCTCCCTCCCTTCTTCCTCCCTCCCTCCCTCCCTTCTTCCTCCCTCCCTCCTTCCTCCCCCCCTCCTTCCTCCCTCCCTCCTTCTTCCTCCCTCCCTCCCCTCCCTCCCTTCCTTCTTATTCTTGCAAAGAAAAATTCAACTTCTTCTTTCCAGTGTACTGTGTTTTCATCTCACACAGCAGTTTCTCCTTCTTTGCCTAAGTCTCAATTCCCTTAAGTCAGGGAAGAAAATAGGAGAGAAATCGGATTCCGTGTCTCAGTGTGGTTTGCTTTCCATTAATGCCACCTCACCAGGTCCTTCAAAAGAAGACTCCAGGACCACAGTCTCACTAGGCCTGGGAAACTGACAGCAGTTCTTTATCTCCCCGTTATTTCTGCAAAGTCCTAAGTGTCTGGTTTTGCTTTTTCTTGCTGTGAACATTTAATCCCTCCTCAAATGGCAAAGCCTTCAATGCACTCCGAGGCCTGTGAGTTGGTCCTCACCAAACACCACATGCTCCTACAGTTCTCCCACTGAAAGGCTGAACGAGTCATTATCTGCTCGGCCTCTGGAAGCTCTGTCCTCTCCCTGGCTCCCTGCAGACCTCGTTCTAACCCAGTGGACAAAAGTGCTTCAAGCGGACTCTCTCAGGAGGTGAGAGCTTTGCTTTCTAAATGGAGTGTGGCTATTTTTGTTTGTTTTTGCTTTTTCTAAACCAACAGGCTGGAGGTGCTTAAGAACAAAGGCACAGACCATCCTTGCCGGGGCTTTTTTACAGCTGCTAGCAATTCTTTTACGGCCAGGTAGGGCTACACATAATTAAAATCAGTGCTACTTT
>NC_043715.1:21449144-21450385 GCF_006229205.1 Suricata suricatta
TTTCTAGTCTTGCAAATTATATTGATCATTCACTCAGTGACTTTTATTCTTCATCATAAATAATAATACAAAATACTTCTTGAGCTAGCTTGTCTTTTGTTTCAGAGTTACTCTAATTATATGTGGGGAGCATGTCAGGTTGGCTTAGAAATCTACTCAAGACCCATCTCAAAGGCAACTACGCTATGAGAAATTTTAGAGATGTTAATCCCATACTTAAGATGTGTTCCTTCTTTAATTTTTTTTAACCTTTATCTATTTTTGAGACACAGAGATAAAACATGAGCAGGGAAGGGGCAGAGAGAGAGGGAGACACAGAATCTGAAGACAGGCAAAGCTTGAACCCATGAACCATGAGATCATGACCTGAGCTGAAGTCAGGTGTTCAACCAACTGAGCTCCCTGGGCACTCTGATGGTTTTGTTTTCAGGTTTGGAGTGTCATGTCTTGGGGTGTCTCATACCACTTGGGCTCGGGGAAATCTGCTCTCTTATCTGAGGAGTAGTTGCCTGCAGTCTTAGTGGAAGAGTGATCCCTCATTATGCATTAACTTGAAACCATGCATACTTTCTGCACAGCACTGTTAAAGGTCCTTCTTGACAGGATATATATTTTTAATGTAGCTATTCCCTACACATTTCCTGTAGACTGCACTTATCACAACACTGAGACTATCCAAAAGGATACTTTAATAAAGTCACAACCCTACAGCTGAGTGCAGAGTTTAAAATGTATACAGGTGTGCAGTGGTCATGAAAGTGTGAGTTTTCTATCCACACCAAGACGACAACACAACACATTCTGTCTAAAAGCTGGCATTGGAGTGATAACCGTCTGTGAAGCAAAAAGTCACATCCGTAGCTTAATTCACTTATTCCACAGAACACTTGTTCTGCTATGTGTTTGCTTTGCAACCTGGGAAAATATGTAACTGGTTTGAGTTTTGCCTCTCAACCTATGGATCGCAGCAGCCCCTAACTTTGAAGAGTCCTACAAGTTGGATGAAGCATGTAGATACTTAGGACGGTGACTGGCACACTGCAGAGTATGGAATAATATGCCAAGTTAATACAGTTTTGCTCTTATTGCTCTAATTTTCTGGAAATTTAAAAAAGAAAGTAGCACTGATTTTAATTATGTGTAGCCCTACCTGGCCGTAAAAGAATTGCTAGCAGCTGTAAAAAAGCCCCGGCAAGGATGGTCTGTGCCTTTGTTCTTAAGCACCTCCAGCCTGTTGGTTT
>NC_043715.1:21450485-21452521 GCF_006229205.1 Suricata suricatta
ATCCTTCTCTGCCTGACTTATTTCACTTAGCATGACACCCTCAAGGTCCATCCACTTTGCTACAAATGGCCATATTTCATTCTTCCTCATTGCCATATAGTACTCCATTGTATATATATACCACATCTTCTTGATCCATTCATCAGTTGATGGACATTTAGGCTCTTTCCATGATTTGGCTATTGTAGAAAGTGCTGCTGTGAACATTGGGGTACATGTGCTCCTATGCATCAGCATTTCTGTATCCCCTGGGTAAATCCCCAGCAGTGCTATTGCTGGGTTATAAGGGAGTTCTATCGATAGTTTTTTGAGGGGTCTCCACACTGTTTTCCAGAGCGGCTGCACCAGTTTACATTGCCACCAACAGTGTAGGAGGGTGCCCGTCTCTCCACATCCTCGCCAGCATCTATAGTCTTTTGATTTGTTCATTTTAGCGACTCTGACCGGTGTGAGGTGGTATCTCAGTGTGGTTTTGATTTGAATTTCCCTGATGATGAGTGACGCTGAGCATCGTTTCATGTGCCTGTTGACCATCTGGATGTCCTCTTTGGAGAAGTGTCTATTCAGGTCTTCTGCCCATTTCTTCACTGGATCATTCATTTTTCGTGTATGTAGTTTAGTGAGCTCCTTGTATATTTTGGATATTACCCCTTTATCTGATATGCCATTTGCCACTATCTTTTCCCATTTTGTTGGTTGCCTATTAGGTTTTTTTGATTGTTTCCTTTGCCTTGCAGAAGCTTTTTAACTTGAGGAGGTCCCAGTAGTTCATTTTTGTTCTTGATTCCCTTGTCTCTGGGGATGTGTCGAGGAAGAAATTGCTGTGATTGAGGTCTAGGAGACTATTTCCCACTTTTTCCTCAAGGGTTTTGACGGTTTCCTGTCTCACATTCAGATCCTTTATCCATTTTGAGTTTATTTTTGTGAATGGTGTCAGAAAGTGGTCCGATTTCATTTTTCTACATGTTGCTGTCCAGCTCTCCCAACACCACCTGTTGAAGAGGCTGTCTTTTTTCCATTGAACACTCTTTCCTACTTTGTCAAAGATTAATTGGCCATACACTTGTGGGTCCAGTTCTGGGTTCTCTATTCGATTCCATTGGTCCATGTGTCTGTTTTTGTGCCAGTACCATACTGTCTTGATGATTACAGCTTTGTATTAGAGGCTAAAGTCTGGGATTGTGATGCCTCCCATTTTCGTTTTCTTCTTCAATATTACTTTGGCTATTCAGGGTCTTTTGTGGTTCCATATGACTTTTAAGATAGTTTGTTCTAGCTTTGAGAAGAATGCTGGTGCAACTTTGATGGGGATGGCATTGAATGTGTAAATTGCTTTGGGAAATAATGACATGTTAACAATGTTTATTCTTCTGATCCATGAGCATAGAATGTTTTTCCATTTCTTTGTGTCTTCTTCAATTTCCTTCATAAGTCTTCTATAGTTTCAGCATACAGGTCTTTTACATCTTTGGTTAGGTTTATTCCTAGGTATTTTATGGTTTTTTGTACAATTGTGAATGGGATCTGTTTGCTGGGTATTTCTGATGTTGGCAAGGCTCTATGGGTCAGGTGTGGGTCAAATTAGTGGCCTATTGGCCTTGACTGGATTTTCTCCAATTTATGGAACTGCAGCAAGGAGAAACGAACTCTCACTGTCTAGTGGATGACCTAGACTTACATAAATATTTTAAATGTTTATTTATTTTTGAGAGAGAGAGAGAGAGTCAGACAGAGTGCAAGCAGGGGAAGGGCAGAGAGAGAGGGAGACAGAGATTCTGAAACAGGCTCCAAGTTCTGAACTGTCAGCACAGAACTGGATGAGGAGCTCAAATTCCAATGGCGAAATCATGACCTGAGCCAAAGTAGGACACTTCACGGACTGAGCCACCCAGGCACCCTGACCCAGACTTATTTAAATGGCAGAGGTAAGGGTGAGTGAGAGAGAATGAATATGAATGAATGAATAAATGAGTGAATGGATGAATGATGAATGAAGAAGGCAAAGACATGTGAGACTCAAAACTTCACAGCGTCAC
>NC_043715.1:21452621-21454021 GCF_006229205.1 Suricata suricatta
AGCTTCCTAGCTCAGGAGGTATGCCTCAACCTCAGCAGCAGACTGTGTCCAGTTACCAACTAACAGAGTGCACGTGGCCAGACAGGTCTCTGGTACCCACCGTGCTCCAGAGTTCCCCATGACACCACTGGCTCCTTCTCAATGTCAAGATTTCAACTAAATCCCCAATTCCGCTTAGCTTCTCCCTGTCTATTCTGTTTCCTTCACCTCCACAGAGTTTCTCCTGAAAGAAATCCCTAAAAAATTGCTTAGATAAGAATCTCAATCTCAGGCTCTGCTTCTAGGGAACCTGACCCAAGAGAGGTTGTTGGGAGTATAAATGCTGTGTGTGGAAGTACCCCTCACCAAGTAGAATTTTAACCAAATTTACCTAAGTGACCTTTTTCACCTCACCTGTGAATGCATTTTGTGAGTTTTAGGAACATAACAAACTAAGAGCAGAGCTACCCTACCCATAGTGAGAATGTAAAGGAATATGTGACTAAAAATAATACAGGCTTGATTTAAAATAATCCCCTCTGAACCAGTTTAAAAACTATCGTAGAATTATCCTTACTCAGAGAGTTTAAGCAAGTAGAACTGACTGTTGCAAATCTTTCTACCTTTGCATATAAACTGGAGGATTGGATAGAACACTTTCAGGAGGCCGCAGTCAATAGATTCTGATTTGGACATACAGTAAGTCAAACTCAGCTGAACTTCTAGTTAGTTGGATATACTTCTGTGCCCAATCCTAATGGTGCTGGGTATGGCCTGCAGTGACTCAAACCAAATCCTATTTCTAGGCATCATTTTGTAAACTGTGAAGGTACACATCAAAAATATCTGTGGTTGAAACTACACCTGTGATGTGTAAGATGTCCTCCATTGTTTTACACTGCCTTTTGATAAGACCCCTGACTTTCCATGAGGATATGAAGCAACCTGTCTTGATCCCAAGGCACATTCTAAGCCAGACCTCTGTTTATTCCATGGCCCTATTATATCTTGCAAAGATCAGGCTGACTACAACCTTTCTTAGAATCTGCTGCTGGCCAGGTGAGGTTTTTCTCTGATATCTAGATTTGGTAGAAGGGGTGGGACTGCTGTTATTTTCTGTCTTAGTGCTTTGAGTCTCAGTTTCTTACTCCCCCCCACCGAGTTGTTCCTTTTGAATAATAATAGCCAATAGCCATAACAAAATCATAACAGCACCACCACTTTCCTATTCCAGACCTGAACAAAGTATGTTGTACGGATCCTCTCATGCAATTCTCACAAGAGTGCTGTGAGCCACTTGTTATAATGACTTATTCATTACGGATGAATAAACCCTCTCTTGGAGAGGGTAGGCCAGCTGCTGTGGTTACGTTAAGTGAGATTTAATCCTACGCAACCTGACATTAGAGTCCTCCCTTTAA
>NC_043715.1:21454121-21475395 GCF_006229205.1 Suricata suricatta
AGCAGCACTTTCTACAATAGCCAAATCATGGAAAGAGCCTAAATGTCCATCAACTGATGAATGGATCAAGAAGATGTGGTATATATATACAATGGAGTACTATATGGCAATGAGGAAGAATGAAATATGGCCATTTGTAGCAAAGTGGATGGACCTTGAGGGTGTCATGCTAAGTGAAATAAGTCAGGCAGAGAAGGATAGATACCATGTGGTTGCATTCATAGGTCTAACAAGAAAGACCTGGCAGGGGACCATGGGGAGAGGAAGCGGGAAAGAGAGTGGGGAAGAGTGAGAGACACAGATCAAGGGAGACTACTGAATACTGAAAACAAACTATGGACTGAAAGGGGACGGGGAGGGAGGGAGGGGGTGATGGTCATGGTGGGGGGCACTTGTGGGGAGAAGCACTGGGTGTTATATGGAAACCAATTTGACAATAAACTATTAAAAAAAATTTTTTAATTAAAAAAAAAAGAAATACCCAGCAAAGCACAACCTTATTAGGCTAAATGCATAGTTGTTGTTTTCACCCAGTAAGCATGGGTGTGGTTTGTTCAACAGTCAATAACTGATCCAGAGATTTACAGAAATGTTGATTATCTGCCATTGTGACAGAAGGGAGTGTTTGAGACAAGGGATACTGGTCAAGTATCATACTCCAAATATGCCTGCATTCCCGCCCTATCATGATACATTAGAAACTTAGTGCCATTTCTAGAGTTAAATAAAATAATTCATAATACTTTTCCAGATATCCACATGGCCTCACTTCCTGTAGACCTATAGTAGTCAATTGTCACCTTTACAAAAAGGTTTTCTTGGGCGACTCCATCTAAGATAGTACAGGAACTATTATTTTTGCCTTGCTTCATTTATTCCATAGCAATTACCATCACTTGAATTTACACATCCATTTATTTTTCTTCATCTCCTAAACCACTACTAAAAATTGACCTTCCCAAGGTCAAGGATTTTATATTTTTGGCTCATGGCTGAATTCCTAGTGCTTAGTATATCCTCAGTAGGTATCAATGGATAAATCAATATTCTCAACCAAATTCCCTAATGTTCTCCATTTTACCCATGAGATACATCAAGGTCTAAAGAAGTAGGAAGAAAATGTCCTAGTGAAGTTTCTGATTCTCTTTATTTTATAGTTACTAAATATATTTAAATATTAATTTGGAGTTTAGTTTCATTGTGACTACCACTTACAGAACCTCATGCCTAGTCGTTGAATCTCTAATTCTAATTTCGCCTGATCTTGGAAAAGAAAAAGAAATTCAGTTTTTAATAACTGTCTCTAGATTACAGCTGCCTTTGTAAACCTAAGTTTCCTTTTGGTTCTTTAAAAAACAGTCATAGTTCTCTGGTACAACTCTTTGATGGAACTCAATACAGATAAATGATATTAGGTCATCAGTTAAAACCTCTCATTTCAACTTTAGTTGAACAAATAATGGCTGAAAGGATAGGTTCTCTAGATGAATATGGTAGAACATGGTGCTTTGTTTAACTGACTTTATAATTTTGGGGAGATGGATCTGGTTGGCTAGGAACACTAATAGTTAGGAACATAATTATCACATAAAACCTATAAAACTCAGAATGAGTTGATCTTAATATTGCTGCCCCTCCATAGCCAGTAAGAAAATCTCCATTTTACCAGAGGAATACAGAATAAAGCCATCTGGATTATTGGAGAAAAGAGCATTCAAGTGACTTAGATTAACCCGAGCCTTATTTTCCGAGGGAATAGCTCCAACCATCCAGCTAGAAAGGATGTCAATTTAGAACTCAGTTTGATGTAAAGGGAAAGAGAAGATTAAGATAATTAATTGGCATCTGACCATGTTTAAGGAGTGGGAAGGTTTGGGATGCAAAACAATCTCAGCAAATTGCATTATAATTATGAGAAGAAAACAGGGTCTATCTCGTGCCTGCAGGGAGCAAGAAATAAAGAGTCAGTGTAACTTTATTCTTTATGAGGTGCTCAGAGTCTGCAAAAAACATTATTGCTGTTGCCATCAGTTGAGAAAAAGTGATATATTAAAGAAGGCTATAAATCCAATTTGTTATACTAGATACCTATAATAGATGTAAAGCCATATATTTGTTTCCTTAAAAAAAATAACCTCTGTGATAGATTGTTTGCAGAAGTAGCTACACTTATTTTACTTTGTAATGTCAAGCCCCTTTATAGTGTGAAATTGCTGTTTCTCCCATCAAGAATGAGTGTCTATTTTTCCTCCATTTGAATGTAGTTATGTCTTGATTTTTTTTTTCAAAGTAGTGTGGCAGATGTGACCTCATGCACGTTGACCTGATGAGGCCTTGCAAACCTGTCCTGGCTCTCTTTTATCCTCACTGTGCCATGAGAACAAGCCCTTGACTAGACTTTCTGGAGGATAAGAGATAAAATCAGATTCCAGTTTTCATTTTTGGATTTAGAGTGTTTAGCCAATATCAGAAAAGCCAGTTTACACTTATCCCTAGATATCAATTTTTATGTCTGGTACATTGAGACCTACTTGTAATAATTCATGCTGCCTCAGGCCAAAGAACTGGCTAGTGGACCTGCAGACTGTGAGCTAATAAACAGTTACTGTAGCAAGCCCCTGAGTAGTTGGGTGTTTGGTTATGTCACAATAACTACTAATCAGACATCTAACAATTGAAATTATAATGTGTAACCTGAAATTGTAACAAAGGGAATAAATGATTTCACTTATGATAAAAACAATCTACTCTTAGGCACTATTGATTTTATTAATGGGATAAGCCAAGAATATAAAAAAATATCTTAAAGATTTGAACTAAATTATTGTGGTCCCAGACTATATTCTTACCCCAATGCTGGATTCATCAATATGCTAGGAGTCACTGTCATCAAAATATGTTCTTCCCAGCACAGTATCGTTTGATATTTCAGGATTTTAAAGCCAAAAGTGAATATAAGTCTACTTTAAAAAAAAAAAAGTAGAATTCCCTACCCCTAAATCAAAATGAGAATTTGAAGTATGAAAGGCAGATGGAATCAGAATTTTTGTATCATTTCAAATGCATTTGTCTATTTAGGAGAAAATGGAACTCATAACTGATTTGAAAACAGGTAGAAATTTAAGAGTTATTCTGATGCTTCATATCTCATGGTTTGCTCTATACCTAGGCAGTGAAGTCAAAAATCTTTTATGAAGAATACAAAACTTGCATGGCATGGTCCTTGATCCATGACTTTAGCTCTGTCTCCCCTCACTGTCTTTCAAGCACCCGTATGAACTTCAGTTGTACTAATTTGCCAGCAGTTTGTCTGGCTTGTCCTATTCTGTCCACCATGATGCCTTTGATTTCATTTCACTATCTGTCTGAAATGCACATACCTGCTATGTTAGTTTAGAAAAATCCTATTCATTCTTTTCATTACAGTAGAAAAACAGTGACCCAGTTGTTCAGATTTTGGTGAATAAAGAGGACTAACTGGAGAATCCTTGGAAGTCAACACTAAAACACACACACACACATTATACACACACTCATGTGTGTGTGTATATATATATGTGTATATATATGTGTGTATATATATATGTGTGTACATATATATGTGATAGCTTGTGATTTAGAGACTGAGTTTTGTTTGTTTTGTTTACATAGGCAGAAAGAGAAAAGTTCTGGAAATTTTTGTGAGGAAACAGAAGGATAGATGCCATACCTGTAAACCATGTGTGGTACAGGGCAAATAGATACCACTTGAGAAGTTATAGGTGAAGCCAAGATACCCCAATTTCACCTAAAGTAAGGGCACAGAGGAAACTTGAGAACATAGGGGGCTTTGATAATAATGCGATGTGACAGCCAGGGGGAAAGACAAAGATTTGGGGTATATAAAAATAATACTACAGTTGAGGTATATAAAATATACACATGAGGAATATGGAGGCTGGAATTATTGATCTGGGAGACAAAAAGATCCTTTCTTCTCCTCCCACTCACACCTTCCCTTTATTTTCTCCCTCTCTCCCCATGTAAGTCACACCTTCATGCACATTCTACAGCTGTTCTACCACTTATAAGGAGAACAACCAGAGGTGTTCTACTTAATCTCTTTGAACCCTAGCTTCCACATCTGTCCAAGGAACAATAATTGCATATGGTCTCTCTTCCATTTCAAGGTTTATTTGGAAGCTCAAAGAGAAGGACTCACCAGCTAAAGAATAAGGGGGCATTTAATAAGGATGCTAGGATTTGGTCTGAGAAGTTACCTCTCAGGCAGGCCAGTACACCAAAGTCTACAGTTTCACTTAACTTAAAATCTTAAGTAAGACTATAATAGCAGTAAATTACACTGATCTTTATTTCATTTGAATACCTGTGGTATGATTCATTTAAATGCCTGCTATAATAAAAGCAACAATAGCAGTAAAAATTCCTTGAATTTGCTACCACTATTTGATTGGATCCTCATTGAATATATGAGTTTATAATATTCTTATAGATGAGAAAAATATTCTTTTTTTAAGGCAAGCCACTTGATCATCATGACAAAACTCATCTGAAAAAATACAGTTTAGATTTGAGTTCAGGTTTTAATTCAGGTTTTACCTCTCATATTAGTGTTTTTTGTTGACACCCCCTACCCCGCAGTCTGCACAATCAGTAAGTGTATATCCTCTGAAAGCTTGGTATGTTTTATTCTGATCAATACATTCATGTAAAAATAATAAGCCATAATTACAGAATTTTAGAGAAATAATTTCCTTGATCACATAAAAATATTTCATAAGAACACATTTGAAATATCACATGGACATAAATGATTTTTCAGGTTTCCTCACAAGCAAAGTTATTCTATTCTCTAAAGAGGCCATAATTTTTCCATATTAATTCTCAAAATACTAACTTTAAGAATGAAAGGGTTATGCTAATAATGATTAAAGATGCAGTTAAAATTGGGATAAATGTTTCAAGACAATAAAACTAAAAGAGAATCTAAACAGCACTGAATTGCACAAATGTCTGGGGAAATCTATGAATTAAGTATAGATCATCATCTCATAGTAACCTTTGATAGTTCTCATTAAAACTGCAGCAGTAGAATCTGTTAGAGGTCTCCAGAGAGATATTATGTGTAAATGCAGAAATTAAAAAATGAATATTGAATGATCCTATTGAGAAATTAAGGCCATTCAATTGTGTTAATGGTGGTAAAGTATCAGATCTATGTTTTTCATCTGTTCCTCTAAAAGGAAAATGAAAGTCTACATCTAATTTAGAGATTTAATAAAATACAATTCAAATAACACCTATTTTGCAAAGTAATTAGCATTCAACTTTTTATAAATTGTCATATATATAGAATGTGTATATATATGTTATATGTGTATATTTATTCATGTGCTTACAAAATATATTTAAGAATGTCACACCTTTGAGCACTGCACTATCATAAGTTTGAAATAGTAACAACATTCAATTCAACTTTTCTCTTTTAGAATAACATGGATAATACCTGAATATATCATTCAGGTCATTGGTCTGCATAATATCAGAATAAATATAACACTATTTGGAAAAAAGTGAGTTCTAGAGGAAGGAGAAGAAAGTTTATTTTTGTTACACATAAACATTAATAATTTTACTGAAGATTAAATGTAAGAATGCATCATACACATTATACAGTTTCACCCGATATTCTTACCTTTTTTCAAAACTGTGAATGAAAACACAGAAACATTGCATATTTTTGTGCAAAATCACAAAGCTTGTTAATGAGCGTTCTCCAACTAGAACCCACCTGGTCCCCGTCGTCATGCTCCACAGAGCCACACGACTCACTTATTTTCACTTTGTTTTGAAGGTAGGTCAGGAAGCAACCTTCATTTCAGAGAAGAAAGATTAGTCTTGAGGAAAATAGTTTATCATGATATTCCTTTATTAATTTGTTCTTCGACAGACACCTCAAGCGATTACAGTGGACACTGGGGATAAGTAAAAAGGAATTGTGCCCCTCATCTTAGGAAAGAGAAAATATTAACTAATAGTGTAAGATTGAGGTGAGCAAGGTATATGGCAGTAAGTATACATGTGTGGTATTCACTGGGACTAGGAGAGGTTGAAGAAGACTCATTTAAGGAGGTAACACTTCAAAGGTCAGCATAATCCAGACCAGAATAGAAGCAAGAAGCAGGATGTCCAAATAGAAGGGGTACACAAGAACTTATTTTGTAAAGACTGCTGTGTATTTTTAAGATTTTACCTTAAAAATAATGCTCTTGCTGGGATCCTGTTTCTTTTAAAATCATTGTTTGAATTACTGGGTTTAAATGTTAGAGCAAGTGCAGATGAAGGATTCTACTCCTGCCTGTAGTCATTCATGAAGAGACACTCTTCTGACATTGGCTGTGAAGTTGTCTCCTGGCTCAAACATCTTAGGATGGAATTTCCACCATGAGACATCCTTTATTAGGCTGTCTACCACTTGGCAACATTGTAGGCATTGGCAGAAAGAAGGGAGACATACACTTCAATACTGCCAGCCAATTATTACCTGAATAAAAGCAACTCATATTTTAGGGCCAAATTATTCCTATCATAGCAGAGTCTCTTTATGAATTCATTATGTGAATTTCGGCTTTCAAAGCAAGTTTTATAAAAATGAAATGTTTGTTTTTCTTGTAGAAGCTCTTGGATTGTCATGAGCCATCTCATCCTTTGTTGAATTTTTGATGATGCTTAGTTTTGGAAATGCAATTTTAGATCCAAAGTATGTATAATCATATTGGTGGCTAATGGTAAAACATCAGTCAGACTTTGGGCCGGAAGCAATCTATGAGATAAAATAGAAAGATAAAGCTCTGTATGTCAGCACTCTCTTCCTTTGCTCAACCTCAGCACCCAAAACCCGTACCTGCCTACCCACCACACATTTTCATCTTAGCTCTTCTGTATGTGCATTAATTTATGTAGGCTACCTGCCTAAATACCAAAGACCAAGGGGTAGTCAGATGCTAAGTATACCAAAAGTTGCCTCTGTAAATTACTAGCAGAGCTATGAATTTGTTCTTTTATTCAGTTATGCAAAACCAGCATTTGCTGCTGTGTTAGTCCCTGGCATAGATACAAAGCCGTTGTGGGGTAGCAGTTATTTCTTCTCCTTACTCGAATGCTTTCAAGCGGATGCCCAATATTTCTTGATACTTTTTTCCTACCTCCCCTATATTTGGCATATATTAGGACTCTCTCTGTCCCCAGACTTTGAAATCCTCCTAGGATACTTGACCCGAGCTATCAGAAAACTTTTTCTATAAAGAGCCAGAGAGCAGCACACACTTTGGTCTTTGTGGATCATAGGACTGCATGTCAACTACTCAATTCTGCCATTGAAATATATATACATAAACAAATTGGCATGTCTCTGTTTTAATAAACCTTTATTAAAATAACAAAACAAAACAACAGGCAGCAGACCAGAGTTATACAATGGTCTAATTTGTCAGTTCTATCCCATATCTAAGCTTTCTGGGGCTAGACTTTGCTGTTGTTTCCACTAGCTTTGGTTCATACCAAATTTTTGGAACAAGTTCCGTTTTGTCTAATATCCTTATGGTCTGTACTGCTTATGACTGCTTCCTCAGTCTGATCATCTCAAGGACCTCCAACTAGCCTGAATGAGCACTGAATCCATTATTTCTCTTCAAACATGTTTTTAATTGTGACTCGGGAGGACATCAGCTCTACTCTTTTTGCCCTTTATTACATGGACTTAAGTGACCCTCTCTTTTAACTCAGGTTGTGATATGTACTCTGATCTCATCTATTTGCCAGTAGTGTGTTCAGTTGCACAAAAGGGAACATAATGGCTTTAGCTGTAAAGACTTTTAATTCCCTTACTTAACAAGAAATCTGTAGGTAGATGGTTCCAGGTCTGTTATGTTAGCTCATAAATACATCCAAGAACCCCAGGCCATTTTCATATCTCTGTTTATGAGTTTACCTCATAAACACAGATCATTATTATAGGTTTAAGCATCCTCATACCAACACACATGGCAGATTTAAGGACTCTATCATTTACTTCAGAGAGGGAAGTCCTCCTTCTGATTTACATTTAATTCTCATTAACTGGAACTGAGTTGTATGCTTAACCCTACAGCAATTAGGGACTGAAATTATCTCATTCAGATCAATTAGGATTTATTCCCTAGTGCTAGGAAAGGGTCTTGTTTTTCCTGAGGGTAAGACTACTGCCCTGATTTGCCAGAACAGTGTGGTTGTCATCAGGTAAGGGTGCGGGATAGCTGGGCAATAATGGTAATAGTCCTATCATTCTTTGTAAGCAATAAGAGCACTGAATCTACTATTCCCTTTCAGTGTGACCTTGGATGTATAGCTTAACCTCTCTCTGCTTGAACTCTGCCTGTGAAAAATGAGTGTGGTAAAGTAGCATCTTAGATATCATGGAAGTAGAAGACATTGGAAGATATTCCACAGCCCCCAAGTGCTCAGTTCTGCATATACCTGGTAGAGATTGTTAAAAGTTTGATTAAAGGGTATACTCAAATGACACTTCTGTTGTTGCTGAAAGCTCAGCGGAGGATGCTGTGTCTTGTCTGCATCCCACCAATTTTCTAAATTGCCAGTTTATAAAAGTTCTGTTTCAGAAACACTTTGCATAATGTACCTATTGTTCTTCCTTTTCCTATTTTGAAACAAATCAGTGGCAAGGGGACATATTTATTTCCATTTGTTTCAGAGATAGAAGACTGAATGATCTTTTAGGTGTTATGTATAGCGATAATATAATCATGACAGACATTCCTTTGTACAAGTATCTTCCCATGAAAGAGACCCAGAGGGTCTTGGAAAATTCATGAGGATAGGAAAGTGGGGAAGAGGAACAGGGGTGTTAGATTTAAGGATCAGTAGTTTCGCAAATCCCTGACTCTTTTCACTATTCTTTACCTGAAGAATATCTTTTAAGGGCAGTTGTGTGACAAAAGATGAATCTTGCTTGTTCCCCTCAACCCTGCAACACAGAATTAAAGAAACCACTCCAACAACAGTGTAGAGTTGATGGCAGTCATGTGCAAATGCCCTGTTCTGTGATTACAGTGGCTGTCTCAGAGAAGGTCCTAAACTCAAAAGTTGCATTCAAGATTTCATTGACAGTGGGTTTAATGAAGCCACAACAATCACTGCTGATCATTTGGTCAGTGGTTGTAAATGATGGAGTGGTATTAGGATCACTTTGGCTCAATTTCTGAAGCAGGATGCTAGCAGATGCTACAGGATTCTGTCAGGTTGATAAATAAGCAGGGGATTACTCCCTTAAAAAAGCCATTGGCATTTACATTGCCCTAAAGGAATAGGAGCAAATTCTCCGCATCTTTGCAGACATTTCCTAATCATAGATTGAATGACCACTCATCCAAAACCTGTGCCAAGAAATGGAGATAAAGGCATACATTCATACAGTTTTTGCCCTCAGTTAGCTTAATAACTATTCTCTTCTGTTTCCCTAACAAATTATTCTAACATGATGAAGGAGACTTTCAAAGCAGGAAGTTGTGAGGCTGATTCTTGGAACATTCCTTATGTAGAGAATCATGTAAGACATTCAGGGCAGAAGAAATTTAACATGTTGTGTAATAGAAATTGTGGTATAGACCTTGGGATCATGGAAGACTTTGGTTTGGTCTCGTACACTAAGAGAATTGTACAGAGAAGTAGAAGTAGTTGGAGACCCTTGGATCATGCTTTCAAAAGAATGAATTTTTCCTAAAAGCAATTAATTACCCATTAATTATGTTTTATCATTGATGGGGAATAATCCTCATGTAACTTCCCATCCAAATCTATAGGGAATATAATACTAAAGTAAATAATTAGTGAGGAAAAAATATATTCATTAATTGACAATATGGACCAGTTCCTGGACATTCTAAATTGAGCCACCTCAATTGCTGTAACAAAAACAGAGCTCTGAATGTACACAAAATTCTTAAAAGTAAAGTCTTAGCTAATTTCAGAACACATAGACTAGAAGGTTAGAAAGAAGCAAAATAAAACATTTTGAAAATTTGCCCATTTCAGTTTTGATTTAAATAGAACACTTTCTTTTTTTACTGAATATGCATTAGCTACATAAAATCATTTTTGGAAAGGAGGTATAAATACAAAATTAATTCATATATGCATAACAACTCCTTGTATCTAAACTGCATTATATGAAACAATTTTATATCCATTATCTCCATAAACCTTATAACAGCCCAGTGGAATAGATGAAACAAATATTATTATGGTTTCCAATGGTCAGAGCCATATAGCTTGTTCTAAATAAGACTCCAAGTTATTGTAATCACTTTCATTAAACTTTCTGTGAGATAGTAGCATTAAAATTCCATATTATTTGTGAGCTTTTATAGTAGAAAGGGTGGGGAGGACAGAAAAGTATTTCATTTGCTTTAGGAATGAGAACAACAATAAGAATGGTAACTTTCTAGCTTTGTCAGTACAGAGGAAAACAGAAGAGCTGTTGGATTTTAGGAAACTCCTAATCCGGGAATAGTTGGGGCAGACATAGTGGACTGTTTCCGTTCTTTGAGTCAACATCTAAGGGGATTATATTAACGTTTCCCAAGACACACTTGATAAATGTGAAATTTAGGAGTTGTATATATTTAAATACATTGGGAGATGTGTTATTCCATTGATCTGAACTTCTTTACATCTGTTTTCCTTCAGTTCTGATAGACACTAGGAAGTCGAATGGGATGAAATGTCAATTAGGTAAAAAAAAAGAAAGAAAAAAAATATATGTTTCTGTAGGCTTATGATAGACCTTGCTAACTGATGATGCAAGCTTACTCCCTGAGCCACAGAACCATTCTCAATTAGGTCAAGGGCTCATCTCTCTAAACCACTGATGATATAATTTGACCTCAAATATTTTTACCACTTCATTCTCATTTATTATTGTTGATTCACGTTTTTATAGGCTTCCACAAAAGACCTGGTTCTAAACTTATCATGCCCAGTTTATGCTTCTCTACTGAGGCAAGCTAAGGCCACTGGACATATATTCTTTGGGAAGGCATTGTTTCCTTGGCTCCAAGCTAAAGAAACATAAGCAATATGAAAGACCGTAAAGGCCAAGGAAATAGAAGAGAAATCAGAGGAAAGGGTATAAAATGGAATGCTTTAGTGGATTTTTAGTCCCTGTAAGCTTTTACTTTTGTGAGTGGGTTCAATGGAGAGCTTTAATGCAGATGAGACTTGAGGCTTTTGAAGAGGATCTAAGTCTTGATGAAGTTATTCAAACTCAATTCTTGAATGCATAATGATGGTAGGCCCCACGGTCTTCAAAAACATGTACTTGATGCTTTCCCAAAGTGCTAGGATTTGAATGCCACAATACAAATTGATTCATGTTTTTGTCCAATAATGGTCGGTGGATTTCTTTAAATAAAGTCCATGCTAGAGTCCATAGACATCAGTGTTCTGCAAAACTGCCAGGGATCCAAGGTTCCAGGATCAGAACCATTCTCAATTAATAGCCAATGAGGTTTTAAATTCAATTTTCATATGTAACCTGCAGCCAATGTTATTTATTTGCTGAGACTCTCTTAAACTTAAGGGAGATTTGAACTCACGTTGGTAATATTCCAAATACTGGTGTCATACCATCAGGCCTCCATGCTATAAGGAACTTATAATGGCTGCTTAGTTTGGAGACATGGATCCTGGAGACATGGCCATTAAATCAGCAAAAAATTCAAGAATGGGCTTCACAGTATTCAAATATGCACACATAAATATAAATATATACATTATGAAATATACAGACATTTCCCCAAACAGGCAAACTACTGTACAAAATATTGATGAAACAGCCTTTATGGCATTTTGGTTACACCATTAATATCTCAACCTAAAGAGAAATAAAGGTGAGACAAAGCAATGCAGTCCGTGTGTAGAACATTGTCATAACAGAAGTTCCAACTTTCATCTATCCCTGATAATCTGGGTTTCCTTCAAATTCAGGGAGTGAGTTGAGGTCTTTCAATTCAATTCCATTTAACAAATATTTTATTGACTACATTTCTGAGTTATTCATAAGTCTAGAAATTGCAAAAAAAATGAGAGCCCCATATGGTGAATCAACTACTAGAGTTCTCTTTCTCTTGAAGATTTTCTTTCTTTCCTCTGTACTTCATACTTTTATATATATACATCTAAATACCCACTTCAGATGGCTTCTTTCTATGAAGGTTTCTTAAG
The DNA here is from genome assembly GCF_006229205.1 of Suricata suricatta. Lineage (NCBI taxonomy): Eukaryota > Metazoa > Chordata > Mammalia > Carnivora > Herpestidae > Suricata > Suricata suricatta. Next base: position 21,466,401 of record NC_043715.1, read on the forward strand.
ACCTCATAGCAGGACTATTAGGTTTTTCTCCATGTACCCATACTATACTATTCTTTTCTCCCACATGCAAGACTGATACTTCAGTTTATTGCTTATCCATCTTTCAAAAGACCTTGAATTTCTTCAATAAACAGTTAGCAGATGTTTGTAAATTTTCTGCTATATGTTATAATCTGTGCTTGGCTGAAGGTTGGAGGAAAAAAAGAAGAGCATGGTTATCAGATTCAAAATATGTAAACGAGGTTAGAAGTGAGTGTTACTATGAGTCTCCAGACAGTCTAGAACCTGTAAAAACTATTTTGCATGTAATTCCTCACTATATCCTAAACTATGATTCTCCTTTTTCAATATTTGGGAGGTTGGATGGGCCTTCATCCAAGGCCTAAATAACCTCCTGCATGAGAAGGTTTGTATAGAAGGGAGGGGAGTTACTTTCAAAATTTTGTATTTTAGTGCCTTTAGAAATCATTTACTTTGCCTCACACCATGGTACCAATGAAAAAAATCTGAGAATAATGTAGTTAAATTACTTTCATAATAGGAGTAATAGCTGAGGCATTATATCCCAAATTCATTACTACACATCTTATTCCTCATCTTGGATCTCTGCCAAAACTCTACCACCCCAGCCATCCTTTTCATTATTCAACAACACTCCTGGCTCCTCTGTACTCTAGCTTACTGTAGACCATGAGTAAAAATGTAGGCCCTTTTTTTCTCTTATTGTATCTCATACCACCTGTAACTGGCGTAGAATTAATGCCTTTAGTTTAAAATAAGATCAAGTCTAGGCTTAGTCTGTAGTCCTTGACATATTACAATACTTGAATACAGAAAAAATGCGACTCTCTAAAATAGAGTAAGCTGGCACAAAGTACAGCATTATTAGTGTAAGACTATCTAGAAAAAAAAAAGTGCATCATGAGGTCGGTACAATGACTTTGACTTCTTACTTTCCTTTAAAAGGTATAATATATAATTTCTGGCAGTGCAGTTTTTTCTTTAGACTAATGATCCTGCTTTGTTATTTTTACAAAGCACTTAGCTACTACCTTTCTCTAAGAAAAGACTCTTTTATCTTTATCTCAATAGAAAATGTTTCCCATCTTTCCCCAAGCCACTGTGACTCCTAATAGGGCATTGTTCTTCAGTCAATCCCACAGGTACCCGTTACAGGGGCAGAATGCTCTATTTTGAAAGAACCCAAAGGCATTTTCTTGTTCTCCAAAGCAGGGGAGTAAAAAGAAAACCTCACAAGTACCCTAACTACATAACATATACAATGAAATTTTTGGAAAAAAGTTTATAGAACACTAACCATTTGTACATTCACTTAAAAATATTTATTGAGATCCCACTATGTTCCATATGTATTAAATGTTAATTTATTAACATAAATTGCAACCTAAAGTAGATTTTATCAACAAATTACAGATGAGAAAACTGAGAAGCCATATGATAAGAAGCCACAGAGCTGAATCAGTTCCAACTGATATGGAATAAAACCACCCCAAAATACAGTTTTAAGATGATAACAGTTTGCTAAGCTTAAAATTCTGTGCATCAACACTATAAGATGTATTCAGCTACGCAGTCTCCCAATTTTGACTAAGTTACCTCATACCTTTGTGGTCAGGTCTGGGTTGATTATGCAGGGCAGGCTAATGGTTGACTCTCTGGTAACTGGAATCCCTCAGCTCTTCTTTATGAATTCTTCCTGCTTCCAGAGACTGATTTGGCTTTATTCTTATTGTGGAGGCAATACTCCAAAAGCAAGTCAGCCCAATCCTGAATAAAAGCAAGCAGAGTACCCAAATCTCTCCAGGCTTAAGCTCAAAAGTGATAGTATAACACCAGCCAAGAGTCAGAGTAAGTGAAAAACAGAATCTTTCAGGGAAAAGAAGGTCGAAATAGGGAAAGTGACCCTTGACCCATTAATGCAGTCGATTTACTATGATCTCATCTTTGGCCCAAACTATTCCTATCTCTTTGATATGCAAGGTACATATACCCCTCCACAAATCATCAAATATTTCAAATAATTCCAATATTAGACCATACAAAACCTTATGATCTACATCAGGTCTGGATACATTTCCTTGGAGGTGAATACTTTTGCTTCAGAGACCTATAAATTAAAAAAGCAGGGTATCTTCCTCATACACACCAGTGTTCAGTGACATCGGGACAAGATAACGACAGTGCACAGTGTTTTTCTACAAGGTGAGAGGGAGGAATCGAAGGCACATAGCATCACTAATCCATACCAGTTCTGAAAACACACTGGTCACATATAGTGCATCAGCCTCCACCCCCAAACACACACACTAAGAGTAAATATTTTCCCTAAGCTAGTCTCCATAAGACTAGATCTCCTGTATACTGATCACCATGTCTCTTGGACTCTCACTTTTGGTACTTTGCTCTGCCCTCTGAGATATCTTTGGTTTTTAATCACTCGCTTTGGTTTCTGCTGAGGAAATAATCTGTATTGACAGCTGAACAACTTTATTCCTTCTCGTACAAATTCAGAATCCCAGAGGACTTCTAAGTGTTGGAATCATCTCAACATCTTTTTCATCCATCTAGATTCTTTTCATTCCAAGGAGATTCTCTTAAAATCTTGTGCTCATCTATTAATCTCATTCAGCTCGATTTGCTAAAACAACGATCACTCAAAAGGTTTTGAAAGCTGCCACATTTATTGCTCCCAGGCTAAAAGTCAGCAGAGTGGTTCTTCTTTTCTCAGAAGAGCACACTAATGTGTTTATGGTCAGCTAAGGGTTGCCAGTGTGGTCTGTATTGTGTCCCCTGTTAAAGAGAAGGTATGATCTAAGCTGGTCTTAGCTTCTACCTTTGGGACTTTTGCTGTATCATCTCTTAATGTCCTTCCCGATAGCCTTGGGTAATTATTATAGCACTAGAAGCATTTTATGGGAAAGAGTAAAATATTCAAGTTATCGGGCATCCATCTCCTTGCTTCCATTGCATCCTAATAGTCAAGAAAGAAAACTGTCCCAAATTGAGTTAATGGCCAAAGACACAGACAATAATGTTAGGAACTACAAAATCACAAGTAGGTACTGGCATCTGGATGGCTTGATCAGTTGAGCTTTCAGCTTCAGCGCAGGTCATGATCTAGAGGTCCATGAGTTCCAGTCCCATGTTGGACTCTGTGCTGATAGCTCAGAGCCTGAAGCTTGCCTCAGATTCTGTGTCTCCCTCTCTCTGCTCCACCCTCACTTATGCTCTCTCTCAATAAATAAATAAAGAAACAAACATTAAAAATTTTTTTAATGACAAGTAAGTAAAGATGCCATCAATCAGGACCATCAGTGCAAAAAACCTTTCACAAGACTTAAAAAATAAATAAATAACATTGATACTCTAATCATTATCTGGTAACTTCAGTGACTCCATCATTGAAGGTTAGTATAGCTCAGACTTAACAAGATGAGGGCTAATGTTTGGATCTGGGGTTAATTCTAACCTCCAACAAGGCCACTGGGATAAATTCCTTAATTTCTCTGTTCTTTAATTTCCTCATCTATAAAATGAGAATGCTTATTGTATCTATTTAGTGAATTAGTGTAAAACTTAAGTGAGTTAAGTCATATAAAGTGTTTAGCACTGAGATTAGTATATAGTAAGCCACTATATCAGCTGTACACTTATTTATATACATTTTATAATTATTAGTGTTATAGATGCCTACATTGTCAATGTTTATTGATTTGTAAAGATATTTACTAGTATAGAATATCTTCTAAATTGAAGGCAAAAGAAAAAAAGTCATTTCCTGAGTTTGATTATAAAAAATAGAGATGAGTGTTTACACTTTTATGAAACAGTTAGAAATGTTTCCTCTACCTTTATCACAGTAAAGACTAAGCATTTCAGAATGATAGAAAATTTTATTGAAGCACATAAGAAGGTGCTGTGTTTTTAGGAAATCATTAGGATATTTTTTGGTTTCATAGACATTTTCCAGAGAGAAATAATGTATGCACTAGTCCTATCTATCTTTCTATCTATCTCAGTCTATAAAGTCATAAAACTTTAATCAAAATACTGTCATATCACTGGCTTATGGAAAATGTAAGTTATTAGTCATTATAAGACACATTTCTCTCTAAAATACAAATAATAATATCTATTCATAGGATTCTCAGGATTAACTGTAATTATGCATGTGCATGCGATTGTGCACACACACACACACACACACACACACACACACACACACTCTTAACCCATTGCCTGATATACAATATGCTTGCTAAATGTCTATCATTAAAGAAAAATCATGACTGACTGTAGCTCCACATAGGTAGAGTTTGAGTCCTTATAGTTGTTGAAAATCCTTAATCCAAATGACTCTGGCACTATCACTGACCTCTGCAGAGTCATCTTAGCTCCCAGCCCCTTGTTCTGATGACCTATGGTGGTGTCCCTCTGTAGCTGGCCCTGATGCCTAGACTCTGCTTAGTTTTCCAGCTCAACAGTACAGCTAAGGGTCCAGCTTCTAATTTGTCCAAACCTCAGTTTTCTTATATTTAAGATGGGGATAAACTATGATAAACTCTCCACATCTATTGGATGATGTTTAGGACTGAATTTTATGTCCTATATATACCTCCAAATGTATATGTTGAAGTTCCAACCTCCATTGTGACCACTGGGGAAAGCTGATCTTTAAAGAGATTATTAAAATTAAATTAAGGACATTAGAGTGAGATACTAATCTGATGTGACTGATGTTCTTGTCAGCTGAGGCAGGGACATCATAGATACACATGGACAGAGAAAAGGCCATTTGAAGACACAGCAAAAAGATAGCCTTCTGAAAACCAAGAAGAGAATTCTCAGGAGAAACCAAACCTACCAACACTTCTATCTTGGGCTTCCAGCTTCCAGAACTATAAGAAAGTACATTTTTACTGTTTATGCAATCCAGTCTTTGTGAAAGCCATCACAGACTAGTGCAGATGAGGAAAGGAATCAAAGGCATAGTGCATGCCTACAACAACAGCACCATGCCTAAAACAATACTGTGCCATGCCTGGGGATTTTGTACTCACAATAACCAGAAACTAATGTTCCATATAGAGATTCTATAGAAAAATCAGACAAATTATGACAAAATGATGAAAGATTGAAGAATTATAGTCAAGGAGCTAGTTTAAATAGGTCAGAGGTGAGAATCTAGAATGGTATCTGAGAAGCTCAGGAATCTTGGGTACTCACGGCTTTACCTGGTTATATGTAGAATAAGTATTGGGGATACTTTTCATCTTTTCAGTGTAAAATAAATATTTCACAACCACTGCTGCTTTATGTCATTTTCTTACTGGGGATGAAAAATTAGTTCTTTTGAGATATTTATGAAGGCGTATTTATGATTTTGGAGGTGTTTCCAAATCTACAGAGGGGAGAGATATGCTCTCACCTTGCAGCATCTATGAATTCAACCCAGTGTGAAAGTCAAGGCAATAGCCAACTCCAAGAGGATCTGCAGAGTGGTAGGATTTGATTGAGACTAGAGCAGGAATCCAGCCACAGCTGGTAGGAGCGTAGTCACCACAGGCCAACTCTTCACATCAGTGCTGGTCGTAATCACAACACACTTAGCAGGCCACACCAGCAGATTAAAAATATAATGGAACTATGGAGCCAGTATTGTTGACCACCCTGGGATAGGAAATGAACTTGGCCTCCTAATACATATGCTGAAGTCTGCCTTGTGCTTAGCACCCAGGGGGCTCTAGGAAGGCTATGGTTAAGCCATTTCCTATGCACCATGTCAGAGTTCCCATTAGTATCCCTTCTGTCACCGCTTATCCCCACCCATTCTTCCCAAACCGCAGGGCTCTAGGGAGATAATGCGGCATAGTGAAAAATATCTGCTCTTCTAAAAGGTGTGTTCAACTGTTAGCTCTTTTCCCAACCAACTGTAACTTAACTTGAGTAATTTGAACTACCTGAGCTCAATTTCTTTATCCTTAACAGCTTTATAGGTATACTCTGAGAATTAAATGAATAAATTCTTATTCATTTTTCTAAGATTTATGAATTTAAAAGTAAATTATTTCTAATAGCTATAATATTCAGATTGTCCTAGATTTTATTTGACAAACAGGAAGGTTCGGATTAACAACTTCAAATCTTTGCTTTATAATATACACCTTGGCATTTGTCAGTAATCGTTTTATTGGCATGGTCTCCTTTCCACCTCTTTTCTTGGACATGTGCTTATGTTCCCCTAAACCTACATCCCAAACCACTTTCCAGAAAGGGTCTTCTATCCCGCACCATAAACCATTATAACATGCATTTTAATGTAGCATGGTTATGCTCTCCAAAATTAATGTCTGACACTAGCAATAACCGAGGTGTCAATTCCTGTTAGAATCTATGCCTTGCAGATTTTTGTCAATCCATTAATAATGTGTGTAATTGATAGCAACAGACAGAGGTCGCTGTTATAAATTCACTGATGATTACTGATGACTATTAAGAATGATGGTAGTTTTTTTTCTCCTTGTTAACCAAACTATAGCATTTCAAATTATTTACATTAGTAAAGGCAAAAATAATACACAATAAAGATTCATATATAAACTAAAAAAAACTTTCTTGAGCATTTGCTTTATGCAAGGTACAAGCTTATATACTTTGCATGCATTATCTTCCTTAAATTTTACAATGACAATTTGAAACATATTTCACTCTCCTGCATTTCAGTGACTTCCATGAATCAAAATGTAAGTAATATGTATGATTCAAGAACTGATTCTAAAGGCCTTTGAGAAATATAAAACTGAATTTTAATTTATTGTCCAGGGTCACATAAAGACACCAGAAACAGGGTATTGATCACCCAACAGACCTTAACTCACAACCTCTGCACTTTTGTCCTTGTTGGCAAATATAACTTCACAGTCAAGGTAAAAAAATAAAAGATACATTCTCAGCCTCACTTGAAGTTAGGCATATTTACATTAACATATTAAAAGGCTTTTAGAAATTCTGCTTGAGGGAAACCTTGCTAATGTAGTTTAACCAAAGTTTTTGCAAACTTAATAGACCAAGAAACACCACTGTCAAAGAACACCCATGATAATCCATGTGACAGAGATTCTACACTTCACTCTTGGAAAATAGTGATCTTAGTCCATGAGACAACAAAGAATTAGATCACTTTGACAAGGAAAAATCAAATAAATATTGTTGTAAAATAGGAAAACATCCAATATTGTCACTGTGACAAATTTTACAAATCATGAGCCTTCGAGGAAGGCTCTATTGTTTGGGAAATCCATAGAGCTCAGAACTGTCTTCCAGTTCAAAGTCGCATGTATTGTAGGAAGTGGTAGAGACAAGTGGCTAAGAAAATGGGATTTTACAATCAGAAAGGCTTGAATTCAAATTCTGATTATCACTTGTACTGAATGGCTTTAGGAAAGTTACTGCATCTTTCTGACCCTTATTTTTTTTCTTCTTTCTCTTCTGTTTCTGTTTTCTTTCTAATCGGAAAGTAAAGATTTTAATCGTTCTAATTTATTGAATTCCAAAGGCGATCAAATGATGATAAAGCAATTCTTTGTATATAACACACATCCAACTATTATGCCCCAAGTTTTCATTATCGTCCCCCAAAACCAGAAACTGCCAGGGAGACCAAGTCACACATGCAAAAGCAAAGGGATTTATTACGGGTTTAGGCTCCCCAGACCTAAACTCGGGCTCACAGACTTTACCAGCGCAGTGGATCCATGTGGAGAGCCTCGAACAAAGGCGGGGTAGGGCCTTTATGGGTTTGGGAAGGGGGAGTTACAGGAAATTGTGACACAGGTACAGTGATCCAATCATTATTATACAATATTATTGACAGCAGGTTTATCCAATTACAACATTTAGAGTGTTAACCAATTACAGAGTAGACCCAGGACCCTCACATAGGGTGTAACTAGCCTTCTAGGCCTGCCCTTAGAAATGTTAAGGGTGTTAGCTGGCCTTTCCTGATTGGGTGTTACAAGGGTGGTCCCTCCTGCCTTAAGCAAAGTGTGCCCTTCTATTGTCTAATGATTAGAGTCACTTTGATTCAGACCTGTGTCCTTACACAACAAAATTTAGTTGCAGTTGTAATCCATCCATCATCATGAATGGTCCCAGGTAATATCAGAATCATGAAGATTCTTCCACGGAGAAGAATCTAGACACAGTGCCACAGTGATTATAGAACCTTGTTATTTCTTAAGTTCTTGTAATAAGGGGGGGAAAGGTGCCACATTTTACAAGATGAACCTAGGTTCTTTAGGGAAAAGTAAAGAAGACAGGGAGATGGGTAAGGATTTTACTGGAGAAATGGAGACCAGCCAGGCAGAAACAATATCTTGGATTAAATTTTTAACAACCTCAAAATAGAAAGGAAAAGTTGGGACTAACATATAGTCCTGTTTTGTTTTGTTTTGTTTTTTTCCCTTTGATGACAAAAAATTCCTTAGGATGCCAGAATACAAAGAGAATCCATTCATTCACACATATATATTTTATTCCTTTATAAAAAGCAATCCCACTGATATCCTTATAAAAGCAGATATGCATTATAGTGAGTGTTGTGAAACCACCAGGCTGTCATGGCCTCTAATAGTTCCATTTGCATGCTAATGAAACCAGAGGCCAGATGCCACTAATTACAACCCAGTCTCTCTGTCCAACACCCCACAACCAACTGCTAGTGAATGGACTTCGTCATTCCATTATGCAAATGACACTTAGGAAGAGCAGGAATAAATTCTAAATAGCAGCAACCAGAGCCATATATTGGCAGGAGGTAAATTAATAAATATATTCAAGAAATGGAAATTAAAAATTATTATTCAACACTATATTAATCATGACTGAATAAATATGGAACAGTACAAAATTTCTTTCCCACTGTCCTAGGTAATAGAGTAAAGCTTCCAGTAACTTGCTAAGGTATAGTAAACTC